>NC_072005.2:53855000-54160000 GCF_028885655.2 Pongo abelii
AGGAGGAGCTGGGGTCTGGACTCCTGGGTCTGAGGGAGGAGGGGCTGGGGCCTGGACTCCTGGGTCTGAGGGAGAGGGGCTGGGCCTGGACTCCTGGGTCTGAGGGAGGAGGGGCTGGGACCTGGACTCCTGGGTCTGAGGGAGGAGGAGCTGGGGTCTAGACTCCTGGGTCTGAGGGAGGAAGGGCTGGGGCCTGGACTCCTGGGTCTGAGGGAGGAGGAACTGGGGCCTGGACTCCTGGGTCTGAGGTAGGAGGGGCTGGGGCCTGGACTCCTGGGTCTGAGGGAGGAGGAGCTGGGGTCTGGACTCCTGGGTCTGAGGGAGGAGGGGCTGGGGTCTGGACTCCTGGGTCTGAGGGAGGAGGGGCTGGGGCCTGGACTCCTGGGTCTGAGGGAGGAGGGGCTGGGGTCTGGACTCCTGGGTCTGAGGGAGGAGGGGCTGGGGGCCTGGACTCCTGGGTCTGAGGGAGGAGGGGCTGGGGGCCTGGACTCCTGGGTCTGAGGGAGGAGGAGCTGGGGTCTGGACTCCTGGGTCTGAGGGAGGAGGGGCTGGGGCCTGGACTCCTGGGTCTGAGGGAGAGGGGCTGGGGGTCTGGACTCCTGGGTCTGAGGGAGGAGGGGCTGGGGGTCTGGACTCCTGGGTCTGAGGGAGGAGGGGCTGGGGCCTGGACTCCTGGGTCTGAGGGAGGAGGGGCTGGGGGCCTGGACTCCTGGGTCTGAGGGAGGAGGGGCTGGAACCTGGACTCCTGGGTCTGAGGGAGGAGGAGCTGGGGTCTGGACTCCTGGGTCTGAGGGAGGAGGGGCTGGGGCCTGGACTCCTGGGTCTGAGGGAGAGGGGCTGGGCCTGGACTCCTGGGTCTGAGGGAGGAGGGGCTGGGACCTGGACTCCTGGGTCTGAGGGAGGAGGAGCTGGGGTCTGGACTCCTGGGTCTGAGGGAGGAGGGGCTGGGGCCTGGACTCCTGGGTCTGAGGGAGGAGGGGCTGGGGGTCTGGACTCCTGGGTCTGAGGGAGGAGGGGCTGGGCCTGTACTCCTGGGTCTGAGGTAGGAGGGCCTGGGGTCTGGACTCCTGGGTCTAGAGGAGGAGGGGCAGTGTCTCCGCTGGGACCTGGGCCTGTGTCCTCTGGCCCTGGCTGGCGAGGCAGCTGCAGGGAGCTAGTGGAAGCCATGACTGCTCCATGCTGGCTCGCATTGATGGGTGGGGGAGGTGTGTGGGTGACCACGTGGTGGGAGTGGGCAGGAGCTGCACGTCTGGGCAGGCAGGAAGGATGGGAAGGGAGAGATGAAGAGGGACAGGGATTCCGAGGCAGTGAGACAGCGATGCAGGGAGACACAAGGCCCGGAGATGAGGCAGAGCCCGGGCAGGGGAGGCTGGGCCCTGCGAGCTCCTAGCTCTGCGTCTGGGCCACAGATGGGGCCGAGAAGGGGATGGGAAGGGAATTTGGGTGGGGGCCAAGGCCAGGCCTGGAATTTATAAACAGCTGTGCAAGGAGAGCGGCAGGGGGTGGATTCCAGCTGGGGCCTCTGGGTGTGCTGAGCCCCCACCACCCCTGCTCAGCCCAGCTCAGCATCTGTGATCCTCCAGCCCCACAGATCTGTGTCCCCCACCCCCCATGGCCTTGGAGGCCTGGAACTGGGGCAAAGGAGGCTGCTATGTGGGGCAGAGGGGATGGGAGGCCCTGGCGAGAAGGCTGGGCCTGGGGTGGGGCGGGGACGCCGGGGGTGACCATGTCCCTGGCCGCCGTCCAGAGGCCCCACGGGAGAAAGGCAGGAGGCAGCTGCAGAAACGATTGGGAGGACGCGCTGCCAGCTGAGGGGGAGGAATTCCTGGGGCTCCCACCCCAGGGCCTGGGCCTGGGACAGCGGGAGGGAGCGGCTCTCTCAGCCAGGGCAGGGGTGCCGGCAGGGGAGTCCAAAGGCCGTGGGTGGTGGGGGAGTGGGGAACGGGGTCTGCCTCCCTGGCCTTGAGGATAGAGGAAGAGGAAGAGAGAGTGCCCAGCTGTTGGTGTGTATGTGTGTGTGTGTGTGACTTTGTGTATATCTTGGGAAAGTGTGTCATTATGAGTGTACTCCTGGGTGTGGTGGTTCCACGCATTTGTGTATAGCAGTGGACGTGCCTCATTGTGGCCATGGCTCTGAGGTTGTGTGACTTTGAATTGTGTACATGCCTCTGTGTGTGTGTGTGTGTGTGTGCATGTGCCTATAATTGTGGCTGTATGACTTTGTTTTGTTTGTTTTCGAGACAGAGTCTCACTCTGTCGCCCAGGCTGGAGTGGAGTGGCGCGATCTCGGCTCACTGCAACCTTTGCCTCCCGAGTTCAAGTGACTCTTCTGCCTCAGCCTCCTGAGTAGCCAGGACTACAGGCACCCGCTGCACCCATGTCCGGCTAATTTTTGTATTTTTTTTTTTAGTAGAGACGGGATTTCACCATGTTGGCCAGGCTGGTCTCGAACTCCTGACCTCAGGTGATCCTCCTGCCTTGACCTCCCAAAGTGCTGGGCTTACAGGTGTGAGCCACCATGCCTGGCCTGCTGGATGACTTTGGGTGACTCTGAAGGGCTGTGTAGGGCTATGAGAAACTTTGTGGGGTAGTGTGCAACTGATTCTGTCCCTATATACTGTTATATTGTGATGTGTGTGTGAGAGAGACAGACATAAAGGGCATCTTTTGTCTATGTGTCATGTGGATTTAGTGTGTATCATTGTAGGTGTGAGTCTGACATTGTGTGCCTGTGTGTGAGATGGTCTAAGCGTATATGTGTATCTGGGCTGTGGGCTGTGCGTGACTTTGTGTGGCTGCATCGGGCAGTCAGGGCTGCGGGGATTTTGTGGGGCTGTGTGTGACTACCTGTGATTGTATCTCCAGATACAGTTGTGTGCTTCTGTTTGGTGTTGTGTATGTGAGAATGTGTGTGTGCAGGAGTGCATCTTTTGTGTAACTGTGTGTGATTACGTCTGTGTGTGTGCCTTTGGGTTTGGGAGGGTATGGGAGGTTATGTGTGTGCGATTGTGTCTGTGTGGGTGTGCATGTGTGCCTCTGTACCTGTGTGTTCGTGCAGGTCTCTGTGTCTATGATGTGTGTGCATCTCACATTATCTTTGTGATTGTGTGACCACAAACACCTGTGCAGATCCCAGATTGTGAACACGGGTGTGTCCGGGAGCCTGCATCTTGTAGTAAATGGCTATGTTTGTGTCTGGATGTACTACTGGGTGTGTGTGTGTGTGTGTGTGTACGCGAGCTCATGTGTTTGGCTGCCTCTGCATGTAAGATGTGTGAACACACGTATGTGTGATTGTAGCATAGTAAAGTCCTCAAATCTGGGCTCTGCTACTTTTATTTATTTATGTTATGCTACTTTTTTTTTTTTTTTAGATGGAGTCTTACTCTGTCTTCCAGGCTGGAGTGCAGTGGTGCGACCTCGGCTCGCTGCAACCTCCACCTCCTGGGTTCAAGCAATTCTCTGCCCCAGCCTCCCGAGTAGCTGGGATTACAGGCGCCCGCCACCGTGCCCGGCTAATTTTTTTGTATTTTTAGTAGAGACAGGGTTTCACCGTCTTAGCCAGGAAGGTCTTGAACTCCTGACCTCGTGATCCACCCACCTCGGCCTCCCAAAGTGCTGGGATTACAGGCGTGAGCCACCGCGCCCAGCCTATTTTCTGCTGCTTTTAAACTGTGGGACCTTAGGCAAGCCACTTAACCTCTCTTTGCCTCAATTTTCTTACCTGCAAAATGGGAATAATGGGCTGGGTGCAGTGGCTCATGCCTGTAATCCCAGCAATTTGAGAGGCCAAGGTGAGCAGATTACCTGAGGTCGGGAGTTCGAGACCAGCCTGGGCAACATGGTGAAACCCTGTCTATACTAAAAATACAAAAATTAGCTGGGTGTGGTGGTGCTTGCCTGTAATCCCAGCTACTTGGGAGGCTGAGGCAGGAGAATTGCTTGAACCCAGGAGGCAGAGGTTGCAGCGAGCCGAGCTCATGACACTGCACTCCAGCCTGGGCAATAGAGTGAGGCTTCGTCTCAAAAACAAACAAACAAACAGAAAAACAACACACACACACACACACACACACACACACACACACACACACACACACACACAGTGGGAATAATAATACTAGCGGCCTCATAGTTGTCCTAAAGGTTAAATTAGTTAAAACATACAAAGTACTTAGAAGGTGCACACTTGTGTGTGCACACAGTAGGTGCTATGGAAGTGCCAACAATGCCTGTTTTTGCTGGGTGAGTGCCGTTGTGGGCCCAAGGTTCCTTTTTGCCACGTCTCCCATCCCACACTGACTCAACCTCTCTCCCTCCTTCCCTCCCCGCCCCATGAGACACACTTTCTGAATCTGGGCCAGTATGTGTGTTTGTGGAGACACCGGGAGGGAGGGGGGCTCCAGCTGCTGTCCCTCCAGTGACTTGGCCCTTCCTCCCCCAAAACAATGCCCCCCAACCCCATCCCGGTCCCTGCGTTGCCCGCAAGGAGGCTGCTTCCTCCCAGGCAGGATGGGCGCAAGCACCAGCTCCCCGGAGGAGCACAGGGGCCCATGGGACTCCTCTTTTGTCGCCTCTTACCTGTGTGTCTTGGGTAAGTCCCCTAACTTCTCTCTCTCTGTTTTTTTTTTTTTTTTTTTTTTGAGATGGAGTTTCGCTCTTGTTGCCCAGGCTGGAGTGCAGTGGCAGCAACCTCCGCCTCCTGGGTTCAAGTGATTCTCCTGCCTCAGCCTCCCAAGTAGCTGGGATTACAGGTGCCCACCACCACACCCAGCTAATTTTTTTGTATTTTTAATGGAGACGGGGTTTCACTATGTTGGTCAGGCTGGTCTCGAACTCCTGACCTCAGGCGATCCACCCGCCTCAGCCTCCCAAAGTGCTGGGATTACAGGCGTGAGCCACCATGCCTGGCTAGTCCCCTAACTTCTCTGTGCCTCAGTTTCCTCATCTGGAAAGTGGGGTCAGAACAGCGCCCACCTCCTGGGGTTGTTGTGAAGAGTCACTGAGTGAGCTCTAGCTGGAGGGTGTGAAGTCAGTAAATCAGGGCTAGCTCCTTGTTCTGCCAGTTAACTTTTTGTCCTCTGGGTTCCCACTTTGCCTTCCCTCCTCCTGGAAGTCCTCCCTGACCCCCAGGCTGGGGGTTGGGTCAGGCACTGGCCCTGGGCTCCCACAGCTCCCTGGATCCCCCTGCCCACCCTGGGCTGACCACTCAGGGGCCAGGTCTGTGTCCCCAGTGGGCTGAGAGATGTAAGGACAGAGCTGAGACTGCCTCAGCCTCCACACACACAGCAGGGACCACAGAGGGTGCTTCCCAGTGGGTGACATCACCATGACTTGCTGAGTGCTTACCATACATCCAGCACTGCTTTTAAAAAAACAGTTGCATTGAGGATTAACTTACATGCCATAAAAGCTCAACCATTATGGCCGGGCTCGGGGGCTCATGCCTGTAATCTCAGCACTTTGGGAGGCTGAGGTGGGCGGATAATGAGGTCAAGAGATGGAGACCATCCTGGCCAACATGGTGAAAACTCATCTCTACTAGAAATACAGAAATTAGCTGGGTGTGGTGGCACCTGTAATCCCAGCTACTCGGGAGGCTGAGGCAGGAGAATTGCTTAAACTCGAGAGGCAGAGGTTGCAGTGACCTGAGATCGCACCACTGCACTCCAGCGTGGTGACAGAGCTAGACTCCGTCTCAAAAAAAAAAAAAAAAAAAAAAAAAAAAAAGCTCAACCATTTTTTTTTTAAAGAGACAAGGTCTTGCTCTGTCTGCAGGCTGGAGTGCAATGACGCAATCATGGCTCACTGCAGCCTCCAACTGCTGGGCTCAAGTGATCCTCTTGCTTCTTCCTCCTGAGTAGCTGAGACTACAGATGCATGCCACCATGTGTGGATAATTTTTTATTTTATTTTTTTCTGTAGAGACAGGGTCTTGTCATCTTGCCCAGGCTGGTCTCAAACTCCCAGGCTCAAGCGATCCTTGTGCCTCAACCTCCCAAAGTGCTGGAATTACAGGTGTGAGCCACTCTGTCTGGCCACCTCCATCATTTTTAAATGTACAGCTCAATGCCAGGCATTATTTTAAGCTCTTTATATATATTAGCTCATTTATATTCTTTTAATCTTCACAACAGTCTTTTTTTTTTTTTTGAGACAGAGTCTCACTCTGTCGCCCAGACTGAAGTGCAGTGACGCTATCTCGGCTCACTGCAACTCTGTCTCTCAGGCTCAAGCGATTCTCGTGCCTCAGCCTCCCAAATATCTGGGACCATAGGCATAAGCCACCAACACCAGGCTAATTTTTTTGTATTTTTAGTAGAGATGGGTTTTCGCCGTGTTGGCTAGGCTGGTCTCAAACTCTTGGCCTCAAGTGATCTGCCTGCTTCAGCCTCCCAAAGTGCTGGGATTACAGGTTTGAGCCATCACACCTGGCTTCACAACAGTCCTATGATTTGCATTTTACAGAAAAGAAAACACAAGTTCAGAGAGTTTAAGCTACTTGCCTAAGGTCCCACAGCAGATGGGGGCAGAGGAGGGACTCAACTCCAGGTCTTCCAGACAGCTAAGTCAGGGGGTCTCAATCGCTCCTCTCTGCTCTCCTCAGCATTGCTTGTTGGTGAATAAATGAGTGAACAAGCAAAGGTGAGAATGGGTAGATGAAGGAGTGAATGAGGAAATGAATGGTGAAAGGAATGAATGAATGAGCATGGGAACCCATGGCTGGGATGGGTGCTTCATAAGAGCAAGAATCTTGTCTGTGTGTTCTCTGCGGTATCCCAGGTTCCCAGGACAGGGCTTGGCACACATGAGACTCTCAGTAAATATTGCTAAATAAATGCAAAATATTTAACATCTCAGCCTGGCCAACATGGTGAAACCCCATCTCTACTAAAAATACAGAAATTAGCCAGGGTGGTGGTGCATGCCTGTAATCCCAGCTACTCAGGAGGCTGAGGCAGGAGAATTGCTTGAACCTGGGAGGTGGAGGTGGAGGTTGCAGTGAGCCGCATTCATGCCACTGCACTCCAGCCTGGGCGACAGAGTAAGACTCTGTCTCAAAAAAAAAAAAAAAAAAAAAAAAATTATCATCTGCTATGGCAAGAGCACAGCTATCCAGCATGAACTCTAGTTGCTGGATGGTGGGGAGATACAACAAGTCCTGGGGAGGAGCTGGGGTGATAGAGGCATGTGGTGTGGTGGGCTTGGGGGTTCCATAGAAGCACAGGGGGATCTCTTAGCAAACATGTCAGTATTTTTAACAACCTACATATACATACCGATGCACACCCTTAATAACTGCTTAATGAATGAGCGAATGAAAAAATGGAGGCCGGGAGGCTGGGCGCGGTGGCTCACGCTTGTAATCCCAACATATTGGGAGGCTGAGGCAGGAGGATCGATTGAGCTCAGGAGTTCGAGACCAGCCCGGGTAACATAGTAAGACCCTGTCTCTACTCCAAAAAAAAAGAAAAAAGAAAATTAGCCAGGTGTGGTGACATGCACCTGCAGTCCCAGCTACTAGGGAGGCTGAGGTGGGAGGATCGCCTGAGCTGGGGGAAGTGGAGGTTGCAGGGAGGCGTGATCCCGCCATTGCACTCCAGCAAAGGGAAAGGGGGATGATTGCCCCCTGTAGCCAGATGGCTTGAGGGGCTGGGGCCAGAGTGAGGGGGGAAATTCTGGTCACTGGGGAGCCAGAGCAGTGGTACCCACTGAGGGCCTTGGCTGTTTTTCCCAGACAGGATTTGGACAGCCAACAACGTGAACATCTTTACAGTCCAATATGCAAGAGAATGGATGCTGCTGAGAATGGCTGGAGGGTGGGGGTCTGACTTCTGCCCCTTGCGCCCCTGTCTTTCCACTCCCACTCCAGGCTACGACTTCCCGGCAGTGCTGCGCTGGTTCGCGGAGCGCGTGGACCTCATCATCCTGCTCTTTGATGCGCACAAGCTGGAGATCTCGGACGAGTTCTCGGAGGCCATCGGCGCGTTGCGGGGCCATGAGGACAAGATCCGCGTGGTGCTCAACAAGGCCGACATGGTGGAGACGCAGCAGCTGATGCGCGTCTACGGCGCGCTCATGTGGGCGCTGGGCAAGGTGGTGGGCACGCCCGAGGTGCTGCGCGTCTACATCGGCTCCTTCTGGTCCCAGCCTCTCCTCGTGCCGGACAACCGGCGCCTCTTCGAGCTGGAGGAGCAGGACCTCTTCCGCGACATCCAGGGCCTGCCCCGGCACGCCGCCTTGCGCAAGCTCAACGACCTGGTGAAGAGGGCCCGGCTGGTGCGGGTGAGTAGTCCTGGGGGCTGGGCGCGCATTCTTGGAGGAGGGCGCAG
This sequence comes from Pongo abelii, assembly GCF_028885655.2. Lineage (NCBI taxonomy): Eukaryota > Metazoa > Chordata > Mammalia > Primates > Hominidae > Pongo > Pongo abelii. The sequence continues at coordinate 53,863,334 of NC_072005.2, forward strand.
GGGGAGCCCCTGCCTTTCCTCGGTCCTCTCCTACCAGGGCTGTGAGTCCCTGACTTATCAGTGCCCAGGTTAGTTAGTTCTCTTGAAGTTGGGTCATTCTGGCACAGAGTGGAGCGGGGAGGAAGAACTGTATGGAGACTCATTCCTCTGCCTTTGGATTTCTGTGTCAACTCCCTGTCACCCTGGCTTCTCTGTCCTGGTATTTCTATTTCTTCTTCCTCTTCCCTCCTCCTCTTCCTCCACTACTACTTCTTCTTCTTCTTCTTCGCCTTCTTCTTCTTCTTCTTCTTCTTCTTCTTCTTCTTCTTCTTCTTCTTCTTCTTCTTCTTCTTCTTCTTTCTTCTTCTTCTTCTTCTTCTTCTTCTTCTTCTTCTTCTTCTTCTTCTTCTTCCTCTTCTTCCTCTTCCTCTTCTTCCTCTTCTTCTTTTCTTCCTCTTCCTCTTCCTCTTCTTCTTCTTCTTCCTTCTTTCTTCTCTCTTTCCTCCTCCTCCTCTTCTTCTTCTCCCTCCTCCTCCTCCTTCTTCCTTTCTTCCTCTCCTTCCTTCCTTCCTCCCTTCCTTCCTCTGTTCCTCTCTCCCTTCCTCCCTCCTCCCTTCCTCCTTCCTTACATCCTCTTTCGTTCCCTCTTCTTCCTTCTTTTTTAAGAGATGAAGTCTCGCACTCTTGCCCTGGCTGTAGTGCAATGATGCAATCACAGCTCACCACAGCCTTGAACTCCTGGGCTCAAGTGATCCTCCCTCCCTAGCCTGCCCCGAGTAGCTGAGACCACAGGCACATGTCACCACGCCCAGCTAATTTTTTATTTTTGTAGAGTTGGGGTCTTACTGTGTTGCACAGGCTGGTCTTGAACTCCTGCCCTCAAGTGATCCTCCCCTTTTGGCCTCCCAAAGTGCTGTGATTACAGGCATGAGCTATATTGAATTTTTGAGCTTCCTATAAAATATAGACAGACCAATACTCATTATTCTACCGTCTTTGTTTATTTTTTGATAATTTATAAGATTGTGGTTCAAAAGTTTCCGAGTTCATTGGTTTATTCCACAAATATTTCTTTTTCTTTTTCTTTTCTTTATTTGAGATGGAGTTTTGCTCTTATTGCCCAGGCTGGAGTGCAATGGCGCGATCTCCGCTCACCACAACCTCTGCCTCCCGGATTCAAGCGATTCTCCTGCCTCAGCCTCCCGAGTAGCTGGGATACAGGCATGCGCCACCATGCCCGGCTAATTGTGTATTTTTAGTAGAGACGGGATTTCTCCATGTTGGTGAGGCTGGTCTTGAACTCTCGACCTCAGGTGATCCACCCGCCTTGGCCTCCCAAAGTGCTGGGATTACAGACGTGAGCCACCGCGCCTGGCCCACAAGTATTTCTGGAATGCTTTCTGTACACATGGTGCTGGCGCTGGGGATGGAGGGAACAGACAAGGTTCCAGCCCTCCTGGGGCTCATCTTTTTTAAAATTTAATTAATTAATTTATTTATAAGCTAGTCAAATTTAGCAGTGGGGGTGGGGGGATGCATGCCAACTTTAGTGACACTAATAAGTTCTGGTAACCAAGGCCAGGTGCGGTGGCTCACGCCTGGAATCCCAACACTTTGGGAGGATCGCTTGAGCCCAGGCATTGAAGACCAGCCTGGGCAACATAGTGAGACACCATTTCTATTAAAAAAACAAACAAACAAAAGTTCTGATAACCCACTACCATTGGACCAGCCCCGGGGCTCATCTTTTGATGGAATGAGACAGAATAAGTAAACAGACATAAAATAACGATGAAGGCTGGGCGCGGTGGCTCACGCCTGTAATCCCAACACTTTGGGAGGCCAAGGGGGGGGGTGGCAGATCACTTGAGGTCAGGAGATCGAGACCAGCCTGGTCAAGATGGTGAAACTGCGTCTCTACTAAAAATACAAAAATTAGCCAGGTGTGGTGGCGGGCACCTGTGATCCCAGTTACTCGGGAGGCTGAGGCACGAGAATCGCTTGAACCGGGGAAGCAGAGGTTGCAGTGAGTCAAGATTGTACCACTGCACTCCAGCTTGGGCGACAGAACGAGACTCCATCTCAAAAAAAAAAAAAAAAAAAAAAAAGGCCGGGTGCAGTGGCTCACGCCTGTAATCCCAGCACTTTGGGATTCTGAGGTGGGTGGATCACGAGGTCAGGAGTTTGAGACCAGCCTAACCAACATGGTGAAAACCCATCTCTACTAAAAATACAAAAATTAGCCGGGCATGGTGGTGCATGCCTGTAATCCCAGCTACTCAGGAGGCTGAGGCAGGAGAATTGCTTGAACCCGGGAGGCAGAGGTTGCAGTGAGCCGAGATTGCACCACTGCACTCCAGCCCGGGCGACAGAATGAGACTCTGTCTCAAAAAAAAAAAAAAAAAAAAGATGAATTTATTACATCTTAGGTGCTTCACAGCACCGGTCTCCCATGATTCCTGTTTGATTATGGCCACAGATTGTCCCCTTCCCTCACCCCTTTCAAGACTCTGCTCAAATGCTCCCTTCTCAGGAAGGCTGTCCCTGCCCTCCTTTGAATGAATATAACTTCCCCCACATGGGTCCTTCTTTACCCTAACCCTGTTGTCCTTTCCTTTCTTCTCTTCTCCTCTCCTTTCTCTCTTTCTCTGTTTCTCTTTATGTCTTTCTTTCTCTTTCTCTTTCTTTTTTCTTTCTTTTTTTTTTTTTTTTTTTTGAGACAGGGTCTCCCTCTGTTGCCCAGGCTGGAGTGCAGTGGTGCGATCTCAGCTCACTGCAACCTCTGCCTCCTGGGTTCAAGTGATTCTCCTGCCTCAGCCTCCTGAGTAGCTGGGGTTACAGGCGTGCACCACCACACCCAGCTAATTTTTTGTATTTTTAGTGGAGACGGAGTTTCACCATATTGGTCAGGCTGGTCTCGAACTCCTGACCTCAGGTGATCCGCCTGCCTCGGCCTCCCAAAGTGCTGGGATTACAGGCGTGAGCCACTGCGCCCAGCCAATCAGGGCTCTTTGAATTCCTTCACTGATTTATCCCCAGCGCCCGGAACAGAATTGGTGCTCTGTAAATATTTATTGAATGAATGACATTGAACAAACAGTTGCATTGAACAAAATCTCCTCTATGCCTGGCCTGGTGTTGGGTGGTGCAGGAGACACAGCAGTGACCACGGTGGTTCCAGTCCTGTCCTGCTGAGGCTCCCAGTCCTAAATAATGAAGGCAGTTCCAGGGCTCAGTCCTCACTGGGGCTCCTGAAGAGGAGATAGACCCATCCCCAGGCACCGATGACCCAGGGTGGTCAGAGCTGGGGTGGGGTAGCTGGGGCAGGCAGAGAGGGCTTCTTTGGAGGAGAGGGCATCTGAGGGGAAATGTCAGTGTTGAACCCAGTGTAGACAGTGTGCATAACTCAATTAGAGGCTGAGGATGTGGCTGAGATCAGAGGTGGTGTGGGCTGTGTCTGGGAATCTGTGCTTTGTCCCTAGGGCACTGGGGAGCCATGGAAAAGTTCGGAACAGGGAAAGGAGATAATTAGACTCAAGCTACCTTTTGGAGGGTGGATTCAGGGCAGGTGAGTCTAGGAGCCTGGAGACCAGGCAAAAGGCTTGGAGGTTCCTGGATCAGGACAGGCCTTGGGGAGGGAGAGGAGAAAGGAGAGCGCGGGTTTCAGAGCGATTTTGGATGTCAGATGGAACATTCTCAGGGGAGGCTGCCAGGGTGGAGGCGGGGCAGGAAGCTGGGCAGGCAGGGAGGCCAAGAAGGTTCTAGGGGGTGGAGGAGCCTGAGGTGTTGGTTTAAGGAGCAGCGAGAGTGGGTGAGTCAGAGCCCCCACCCCCACCCCAGGAATCCTCCTTCGGAGGGAGCGGCCCACTGTGGACGGGGCTGCCACTCCTGGAACCTTCGGAATTCACCTTGCGCTCCTCTGCCCAGGTGACTCTGCAGTATGTCTCTCTCTCTTTTTCTGTCTCTATATCAGTCTCCTTTCTACCTCTCTCTCAATCTCTTTCTTCTCCATTTTTACTTTTTCTTTTATTCTAATTCCCTTTCCTTTTCTTTCTCCCTCTCTCTGTCTTCTCCTGTCTCTCCATCTCTCCCTCGCTCCGCCGCCGCCCTGTCTCTGTCTTCCTCCTGGTCTTGCTTAGACTCCCCCAGGTTCGTTCCCGCGGGTCCCTTGGCGGGAGCTGGAGCACAAAGCCCAGGGACAGAGGGGTGGGGCCGGGCCAGACACCTGGTGCCCCCGCCGGGCTGGGGACGGCTCCGGAAAACCAGACAAACCCCGGAGTCAAGGACCCAGCCCCGGCCCAGCCCGCCCTCCCACCTTATCTCTTCCTGGCACCTTCCCCTGCTTCCTCTCTGGAAAAGCCATCAGCGCCCTCCCGCCTCCCCTCCTTTGGTCCCTGTGGAGCCGCCCTTCGGCCCTGCCCCCTGGCTTCATTGGCCCGCTCTCACAGGCCCCGCCCCCAGCCCGGCCACACCCCTGTCCTGATTGGTCCTTCAGACCCTTAGGCACTCCCTCCCCTTCTTCCTGCAGGTTCATCCATGGCTCCCCAGTGCCGTTCAGGACGCAGGAGCATGAGATTCAGGGTCCGCAGTGACCAAGGCTCACTGCCCCTCCTTTGCTCCGTGTCGCACCCCCACCCCTGCTCCTCACATATGAGTCTGCCACACTTGGTCGTCACCAACAATAGCCATACTGTTAACCTCCCCTCATGCTCTCCTGGACTCTGTGCCTCAGTTTCCCATCTGAACGATGGAGGGTGTGGACGAATCCTCTGGCTCTAGGTCCTTTGGCTGAAGTGATAGCTGCTAGAAGGGGCGATTTTATGATGCTGTGATACGTAAGGCCAAGATCTTGGGAGGGTCTGATTCTAAAGACGCCAAGATGCCCTGAACTTTCAGACCACATTCTCTGCAGTGGCCCAGTGACATTCATTCAGCAGTTGCCGAGCGCATGTGGCACTCTTCTAGGCTCTGGGGATAGAGCAGGGAACAAAGATAAATTCCTTTTCTCATAGAATTACTTTTTAGTGGGGAAGCAAACATTAGACAAATCAATGGTTATGAAGAAAAATGAAGCGGAGGAAAAGAGGGGCTGGCGAGGGACTATTTTAGAGCGGTCTGAAGGAGAGGAAGGGGTGAGCCGAGTGGCGATTGGGTGGAAGAGCAGTCCATGCGGTAAGAACAGCATGTGCAAAGGCCCTGGGGCAGCCATGTACTTGATGTATTTGAACTGAGAGCCTAACGGGGCTGGAGACAGGGTGGTGGTGGAGGGTGGAAGAGATGAAGATTTAGAACCAGTCAGGGACCACCAATGTTCTCAGCATTCTAAATCTGCGATTCTTTAAAATATATATATATATATGTGTATATATATGTGTGTATATATGTGTATATATGTGTGTATATATGTGTATATATGTGTATATATGTATATATGTATATATATATGTGTGTGTATATATATATATATGTATTTTTTTTTTTTTTTCAGATGGAGTCTGTCTCTGTCACCCAGGCTGGAGAGCAGTGGCATGATCTTGGCTCACTGCAACCTCTGCCTCCCAGGTTAAAGTGATTCTTGTGCCTCAGCTTTCTGAGTAGCTGGGACTACAGGCAGATGCCACCACACCCTGCTAATTTTTGTATTTTTGGTAGAGATGGGGGTCTCACCATGTTGGCCAGGCTGGTCTCGAACTCCTGACCTCAGGTGATCCACTGGCCTCGGCCTCCCAAAGTGTTGGGATTATAGGCGTGAGCCACTGCACCTGGCCTAAAAGAATTTTTTAACAAGTCTTTTTTATTGAACATTTAAGACCATCTCATGGAAAGGCATTCATACTTTATCAGACATGATTCTCCCACACGTCACCCCACCAGCTCACAGGGCCTCTTTCCTAGAGGCAACCCCCATAAGTAGTTTCTTGTGTCTCTTTCAAGATATACTGCATTTTATAAAAGCATTTATTTATTCTTTTTTTTTTTTTTTTTTTTTTTTGAGACTGAGTCTCACTCTGTTGCCCAGGCTGGTGCAATGGCACGATCTCAGCTCACTGCAACCTCCACCTCCCAGGTTCAAGTGATCCTCCTGCCTCAGCCTCCCATGTAGCTTGGATTATAGGTGTGCACCATCATGCCCTGCTAATTTTTGTATTTTTAGTAGAGACGGCGTTTCACCATGTTGTCCAGGCTGGTCTCTAACTCCTGACCTCAGGTGATTGGCCCACTTCGGCCTCCCAAAGTGCTGGGATTACAGGCATGAGCCACCGCGCCTGGCCTATTCATTCATTTTTTTAGAGACAAAGGCTCGCTCTGTCACCCAGGCTGGAGTGCAGTGGCGACATCATAGCTCACTGCAGTCTCAAACCTCTGGACTCAAGTGATCCTCCCTCCTCAGCCCCCGCAATTCGCTGAGACTGTAGGCGCGCACGAATTGCCTATAGTTTTAAAAATTTTTGTAGAGGCCAAGTCTTGCTATGTTGCCCAAGCTGGTCTCGAACTCCTTTCTTCAAGTGATCCTCCCCACTTGGCCTCCCAAAGTGCTGGGATTATAGGCATGAGCAATATTTAATTTTTGAGCTTCCTATAAAATATAGACGTACCAATATTCATTATTCTGCTCTCCTTGTTTATTTTTCGATAATTTATAAGATTGTGGACTGGACGTGGTGGATCACGCCTGTAATCCCAGCACTTTGGGAGGCTGAGGCGGGCGGATCATCTGAGATCGGGAGTTCGAGACCAGCCTGACCAACATGGAGAAACCCCATCTCTACTAAAAATATAAAATTAGCTGGGAATGGTGGTACATGCCTGTAATCCCAGCTACTCAGGAGGCTGAGGCAGGAGAATCGCTTGAACCCAGGAGGCAGAGGTTGCAGTGAGACAAGACTGCGCCATTGCACTCCAGCCTGGGCAATAAGAGTAAAACTCCATCTCAAAAAACAAAACAAAACAAAACAAAAGATGGTGTTTCAAAGGTTCTCAAGTTTGTTGGTTTATTCCACAAATATTTCCTGAGTGCTTTCTGTACACATTGTACTGGTGCTGGAGATGGAGGGAACAGAGAAGTTTCCAGCCCTTCTGGGGCGCTTTTTTTTTTTTCTTTCTTTCTCTCCTTTTTTTTGAGACAGTGTCTTGCTCTGTCACCCAGGCTGGAGTGCAGTGGAGTGATCGTGGCTTACTGTAGCCTTGACGTCCCCGGCTCCAGTGATCCTTCCATCTCAGCCTCTTGAGAAGGTTAATAAATCAAGTCATTAGGCCGGGCACGGTGGTTCACACCTGTAATCTCAGCATTTTGGAAGGCTGAAGTGGGTGGATCACGAGGTCAAAAGATCAAGACCATCCTGACCAACATGGTGGAACCCAGTCTCTACTAAAAATACAAAAATTAGCGTGGTGGTGGGCGCCTGTAGTCCCAGCCACTTGGGAGGCTGAGGCAGGAGAATGGCGTGAACCTGGGAGGCGGAGGTTGCAATGAGCCGAGACTGAGCCACTGCACTCCAGCCTGGGGGACAGAGCAAGACTCTGTCTCAAAAAATAAAAAATAACAAATAAATAAACAAATAAATCAAGTCATTATTTGTACCACTGCACTCCAGCCTGGGTGACAGAGCAAGACTCTGTCTCAAAAAAAAAAAAAAAAAAAAAAAAAAAAATCCACTGTCCATTTGGGAGAAAATAAGAGTGAAGAAAGCAAAAAGTGAATAACATCTTAGTATTGTTATTAAAATAATTTTGACCATAGGAACACCCGAAAGCATCCTGAGGACCCCTGGGTTTCCCTGGACCACACTTTGTGAATTGCTGCTGTAGGGCCTTGTTGGCTTCGGTAGAAATTTTGAACTTGAATAAGCAAATCGAGAGTTATGAGCAGCATCCCCTGGACTCATGTTCCTTCCTGAAAAATGCCCTCTCGGGCCACTGCTGCATGGAGGAAGGGTTACTGGGGCAGCGTGGGGAGCTGGGAGACCTGTCCGTCCACTTGGGTATCTCCCCAGGCAAGAGAGGATGACTCTTGAATGGACATGGTGGCCACTGAGGTGGAGAGAAATGAGAAGTAGGGGAGAGGCTGGGCGTGGTGGCGGGTGCCTGTAGTCCCAGCTACTCAGGAGGCTGAGGTGGGAGGATGGATTGAGCTGGGAAGGTGGAGGTTGCACTGAGCCGAGATTGTGCCACTGCACTCCAGCCTGGGGGACACAGCCAGACCCTGTCTGAAAAAAAAAAAAAAGAAAAGAAAAGAAAAGTAGGGGAGAGAGGGAGAGACATAGGAGGAGGCAAAAAGGACTCATTGATAGGTTGGATGTGGCTACTAAACAGGAAGAAGAATCAAATATCAAATCAATAATGATTTCAAGAGTTGGGTACCGTGGCTTCCGCCTGTAATCCAGCACTTTGGGAGGCTGAGGCAGGCAGATCATTTGAGGTCAGGAGTTTGAGACCAGCCTGGCCAACATGGTGAAAACCCCTCTCTACTAAAAATACAAAAATTAGTGGTGGTGGGCACCTGTAATCCCAGCTACTTGGGAGGCAGAGGCAGGAGGATCGCTTGAACCCAGGAAGTGGAGGTTGCAGTGAGCCAAGATCATGCCATTGCACTCCACCCTGAGCAACAGAGTGAGACTCCATCTCAAAAAGAAAAAAAAAGTGATTTCTAGAGCCGGACAGGGTGGCTCCCGCCTGTCATCCCAGCACTTTGGGAGGCTGAGGCGGATGGATCACTTGAGGTCAGGGGTTCGAGACCAGTCTGGCCAACATGGTGAGACCCAGTCTCTACTAAACATAAAAAATTGGCCAGGCATGGTGGCACGTGCCTGTAATCCCAGCTACTCGGGAGGCCAAGGCAGGAGGATTGCTTGAACCCGGAGGTGGAGGTTGCAGTGAGCCGAGGTTGCGCCACTGTACTCCAGCCTGGGTGACAGAGTGAGTGAGACTCCATCTCAAAAAAATAAATAAATAAAAATAATTTCTAGATTTCTGGCCTCAGCTGGGAAGGCAGGGCTGGGGATGCCCTTTCCAGAGATGGGCACAGCTGAGGGCGACACAGCTCTGGGGGCTAGGCTCAAATTCCACTTAGGGCATCCTGGGATGGAGCTGTCCAGGAATGTTGACAAGGCAATTAGCTCTGAGTCCTGAGCTGGAGGGAGAGGCTTAGGCTGGTATGCAGATTTGGGAGTGGACCTCTTGGAGGGATGTTTAAAACTGGGAGGGACTGAGCTCACTTAGTTAGCAGAGAGGAGGAGCCCAGGGTGAGCCTCAGCAGGAGGAGGCCATGGGACTCACAGTGTGGCGCCTCCACCTGCAGCACCTGTAACTCGTCAGAAATGCAAATTCTCATCTGGACAGTGGCTCTTGCCTGTAATCCCAGCTACTTGAGAGGCTGAGGTGGGAGGATCCCTTGAGCCCAGGAATTTGAGGCTGCAGTAAGTTATGATCGCACCACTGCACTCCTGGCTGGGTGATAGAGCGAGACGCCTGTCTCCAAAAAAAAAGAAAAAAAAAAAAAGCAGGCCGGGTGCGGTGGCCCATGCTTGTAATCCCAGCACTTTGGGAGGCCACGGCGGGTGGATCACCTGAGATTAGGAGTTCAAGACCAGCCTGGCCAACATGGAGAAACCCCGTTTCTATTAAAAATACAAAAAAATTATCTGGGTGTAGTGGCGCACACCTGTTAATCCCAGCTACTTGGGAGGCTGAGGCAGAAGAATTGCTTGAACCCAGGAGCTGGAGGTTGCAGTGAGCTGATTGCACCACTGCACTCCAGCCTGGGCAACAGAGCGAGACTCTGTCTTGAAAAAAAAAAAAAAAAAAAAAGACTGGGCACGGTGGCTCACACCTGTAATCCCAGCACTTTGGGAGGCCAAGGTGGGCGGATCACGAGGTCAGGAGTTTGAGACCAGCCTGACCAGCATGGTGAAACCCCATCTTTACTAAAAATACAAAAATTAGCTGGGCATAGTGGCGCATGCCTGTAATCCCAGCTACTCAGGAGCCTGAGACAGGAGAATTGCTTGAAGCCGGGAGGCGGAGGTTGCAGTGAGCCAAGATCGTGCCACTGCACTCCAGCCTCGGTGACAGAGCGAGACTCCATCTCAAAGAAAAAAAAAAAAAAAAAGAGAGAGAGAGGAAAGAAATAAAAGAAATGCAAATTCTCATGCCCCAGCCCAGACCAAGTGAATCACAATCTCGGAGTGGGGCCGGCAGCCTGTGTTTTAACAAGCCCCCTGGTGGACACTGATGCACGCTGAGGTGAGAACCCTTCCCACAGGTTCACGCTTACATCATCAGCTACCTGAAGAAGGAGATGCCCTCTGTGTTTGGGAAGGAGAACAAGAAGAAGCAGCTGATCCTCAAACTGCCCGTCATCTTTGCGAAGATTCAGCTGGAACATCACATCTCCCCTGGGGACTTTCCTGATTGCCAGAAAATGCAGGTGAGAAGCTGCCCAGGAGGGAGTGTTGGGGGTGGATGATGGGAAGGTTGGTTTCTGGGAGCTCTGAGATGGGACCTCAAAAGCCGGAGGGATGGATGGCAGGTTCTGGAAAGCGCCTCCCTCAAATAGTTCTGTGGGAGCATGGTTTTATGAGTCAGGCCAGAGGAGTGAAGAGAAAACCCAAAATAACAGTGGCTAAATTAAGATAGAGAGTTTTTCTTTCTTTCCTCCATAAAAAGTCCCAGAAAGTGGTCCAGGACTGGTTTGGTGCTTTACAGAGCCAGGGATCTAGTCCCCCTCTGTCTTATTTCTCTTCCATGCCTGGCCTCCAGGCCCAAGAAACTTCATGGTACAAAAGGGCTGTGAAGGGTCCAGCCATTGTGTCTGTGTTCCAGCCAGCAAGAGGTTGGGAAGGGGAAGAAAAGTGTAGTCTCTTTAAGAATGCTGTTTATTTTATTTTCATTTATTTATTTATTTGAGACTTAAATGTTTATATTTGTAAAATATAAATATTTAAAATATACACAGCTGGGTGCAGTGGCTCACGCCTGTAATCCCAGCACTGTGGGAAGCCGAGGCGGGTGGATCACCTGAGGTCAGGAGTTCGAGACCAGCCTGGCCAACATGGTGAAACCCCGTCTGTACTAAAAATACAAAAATTAGCTGGGCATGGTGTTGTGCACCTGTAGTCCCAGCTACTGGGCAGGCTGAGGCAGGAGAATCCCTTGAACCTGGGAGGCAGAGATTGCAGTGAGCTGAGATTGCACCACTGCAATCCAGCCTGTGTGACCGAGTGAGATTCTGTCTCAATAAATAATAATAAATAAATAAATAAAATAAAATATATACGTTTAAAAATTTATTTATATATTTTTTAGAGATTTATTTATATATTTTTCAGAGACTCTGTTGTCCAGGCTGGAAGTGCAATGGGGTGATCATAGCTCACTGTGTACTTGAACTCCTGGGCTCAAAGGTCCTTCTGCCTAGCCTCTAGAGTAGCTGGGACTATAGGCACATGCCACCATGCCTGGCTAACTTTTTTTTTTTTTTTTTTTTTTGAGACAGAGTCTCACTCTGTCACCCAGACTGAAGTGCAGAGGCGCGATCTTGGCTCACTGCAACCTCTGCCTCCCGGGTTCAAGCAGTTATCTCGCCTCAGGGCCTGCAGGCATGTGCCACCAATGTACAGATAATTTTTCATACTTTTAGTAGAGATGGGGTTTTGTCATATTGGCCAGGCTGGTCTCGAACTCCTGACCTCAAATGATCCTCCTGCCTTGGCCTCCCAAAGTGCTGGGATTACAGGCAGGAGCCACCATGCCTGGCCAAGAACACTTTCTAGAACAGAGCTATCCAGCAGTACGTTCTACAATGATGGAAATGTTTCATTCTGCACTGTCCAGTATGGTGGCCACTAGCCACATTAAAATGGAATGTTAAAGTGTATTTCTTTTTTCTTTTTTTTGAGATGGAGTCTTGCTCTGTTGCCCAGGCTGGAGTGCAGTGGAAAGATCTTGACTCACTGCAACCTCTGTCTCCTGGGTTCAAGCAATTCGCCTACCTCAGCCTCCCAAGTAGCTGAGATTACAGGCGTCCGCCACCACGCCCAGCTAATTTTGTATTTTTAGTAGAGATGGGTTTTCACCATGTTGTCCAGGCTGGTCTCGAACTCCTGACTTCAGGTGATCCTCCCGCCTTGGCCTCCCAGAGTGCTGGGATTATAGGTGTGAGCCACTGCGCCCGGCCTGTATTTCATTTTAATTAATGTAAATAAGCACATGTGGCTAGTGGCTGCCATACTGGACAGGCTAACAGCAGAAGCTGCACATGCAACCTGTGCTTGCCTCAGTGACCTGAACTTAGTCATACCCTGGCTGCCAGGGAATCCAGGTTGCAACCTAGGATCCCCAACCCTTCAGAGTCGTGATCAGCTGGCCTCTCTGCCTTGGCTCAGGAAATTCACATAGGGTTGTGAAAGGAATCCAGTTTCGCAGAGACTGTCCTGGTGTAGTCTGGGCCACTTAGAGTTGCCCGTGTGAGAAGCAGCGTGACGCCAAGCCCCCCCCCCACACCCCAAAATGACTTCTTCGGTGGGGAGGGGGCGGTCCCAGGAACCCCTGATGATCTGATCATCTCAAATCTCACCTCCAAATTTGGCAGCCAGCCACTCAGTCCTTTCTGTGTGGTGTGGTAGCACTGTGACAGGAATTGAGCTTTCTTAACTTTCTTTTTTCTCTCCCCTCTGCACGCTTTTTTGTTTTGAGACAGGGTCTTGCTCTGTCACCCAGGCTGGTGTATAGTGTGGTGCCATCTTGGCTCACTGCAACCTCCGTCTCCTGGGGTTCAAGAGATTCTCCTGTCTCAGCCTCCCAAAGTAGTTCGGACTGCAGGCATGCACCACCACACCTGGCTAATTTTTAATTTTTTTTTTTTTTTTAGAAATAGGGTTTTGAGGCCAGGTGCAGTGGCTCATGCCTGTAATCCCAGCACTTTGGGAGGCCGAGGTGGGCAGGTTGCCTGAGGTCAGGAGTTCAAGACCAGCCTGGCCAACATGGCGAAACCCCATCTCTACTAAAAATAGGAAAATCAGCTGGGCGTGGTGGTGGGCGCCTGTAATCCCAGCTACTTGGGAGTCTGAGCCAGGAGAATTGCTTGAACCCATGAGACGGAGGTTGCAGTGAGCCGAGATCGCGCCATTGCACTCCAGCCTGGGTGACAGAGCGAAACTCGTGAAAAAAAAAAAAAAAAAAAAAAAGAAAGAAAGAAAAGAAATAGGGTTTTGCCATGTTGTCCAGGCTGGTCTTGCACTCCTGGGCTCAAGTGATTCTCCCACCTCAGCCTCCCAAAGTGCTGGGATTACAGGTGTGAGCCACCCAAGCCTGCTGAGTTTTTTTTTAACTTTCAATGTTGTGCGTGCTGGCTGGGCAGCTGGAGTTGGGTAGAGGGCAGTTAGAGTTCTAGGCCGGTGTGGATGCTCTGAGAAAGCTATCCTTGATGCGAACATATTGAAATCCTTCTCTGCTAGCTGGCAAAGGACCACTGCTCTCACCCATCAGAGCGGCCCCAACCTCCCCACCCTCCAGTAATTCTGGGGCACAGGAGAAAGCCTCTGGGACCTTGTTGTCCAAGTATCTTCTCAGTGGTGGGTGCCTGAGCAGAACAGGTTGTTCAGATGTTCAAATACTTCTGCATGTGTCAGTAAAGAGCTGCCACCCTGGCTGGATGCAGTGGCTCACACCACCTGCAATCCCAGCACTTTGGGAGGTTGCGGTGGGAGGATGGCTTGAGCCCAGGAGTTCGAGACCAGCCTGGGGAACATAGCAAGACTTGGTCTCTACAAAAAATTTTTAAAACTAGTTGGGCGTAGTGGCGTGTGCCTGTAGTCCCAGCGAATTGCGGGGGCTGAGGAGGGAGGATCACAAACAAAAATTTAGCTGGGTGTGGTGGTGTGTGTGCCTGTGGTCCCAGCTACTTGGGAGACTGAGGCCAGAGGATCGTTTGAGGCTGGGAGTTGGAAGCTGCAGTGAGCTATGTTGGCGCCACTGCACTCTAGCCTAAGTGAAAGAGCGAGACCCTGTCAAAAAAACAAAACAAAACAAAACAAAACAAAACAAAAACGGCCAGGCGCAGTGGCTCATGCCTGTAATCCCAGCACTGGGAGGCTGAGGCGGGCGAATCATGAGGTCAGGAGTTCGAGACCAGCCTGGCCAACATGGTGAAACGCTGTCTCTACTAAAAATACAAAAATTAGCTGGGCATGGTGGTGCATGCCTGTAATCCCAGCTACTTGGGAGGCCGAGGCAGGAGAATCGCTTGAAACCGGAAGGCGGACGTTGCAGTGAGCTGAGATTGTGCCATTTGCACTCCAGCCTAGGCAACAAGAGCAAGACTCTGTCTCAAAACAAACAACAACAAAAAACCCCACAACAGCTGTTCCCCTGAGCTTCTCCAGTGTCCTGGCACCACCTTGCAGCCTGAGGGCCTCAGGGATGGCGCCGCTTGAATTCTGGGTGCCCCTGTCCCCCACCACAGGAGCTGCTGATGGCGCACGACTTCACCAAGTTTCACTCGCTGAAGCCGAAGCTGCTGGAGGCGCTGGACGAGATGCTGACTCACGACATCGCCAAGCTCATGCCCCTGCTGCGGCAGGAGGAGCTGGAGAGCACCGAGGTGGGCGTGCAGGGGGGCGCTTTTGAGGGCACCCACATGGGCCCGTTTGTGGAGCGGGGACCTGATGAGGCCATGGAGGACGGTGAGGAGGGCTCGGATGACGAGGCCGAGTGGGTGGTGACCAAGGACAAGTCCAAATACGACGAGATCTTCTACAACCTGGCGCCTGCCGACGGCAAGCTGAGCGGCTCCAAGGCCAAGACCTGGATGGTGGGGACCAAGCTCCCCAACTCGGTGCTGGGGCGCATCTGGAAGCTCAGCGACGTGGACCGCGATGGCATGCTGGATGATGAGGAGTTCGCGCTGGCCAGCCACCTCATCGAGGCCAAGCTGGAGGGCCACGGGCTGCCCACCAACCTGCCCCGTCGCCTGGTGCCACCCTCCAAGCGACGCCACAAGGGCTCTGCCGAGTGAGCCCGCCCCCCCCCCCCCATGGCCCTGCTGTAGCTCCCCAGCTCCAGTCAGCTGCACGCACACCCCTGCCCCGGCTCACACACGCCCTGCCTGCCCTCCCTGCCCAGCTGTAAGGACCGGGGGTCTCCCTCCCCACTACCGCCAGACACCCAGGTGGAAGCACTTAGAGGGGACCACGGGAGGGAGAAGGCTTCTCTGTCCGCCCTTCACACCTCCAGCCTCACGTTCACTTAGGCACATCACACAGACACTGGCACTCGCAGGCATCCATCCATCCGTCATTCATTCAAATATTTATTGAGCACCTACTATGTGCCCAGCCCTGTTCCAGGCACCGGGCATTACCATAGAGAACAAAATAGACAAATACATCTGCCCTCATGGAAGGTGACATTCCCAGGAGAGGGCACCTACACAGTCACGCAAACACACTAATTCCTGGCAGGACCCCAGCCCCTCCCCTGGGTGAGCAGCCCTGTGGTTGAAATGACTAACAGAGAAACAGAGCCCCTTCTGCTCCGCTTCCTCCTGCCCAGCCCGGCAACACCCTCAACCCACTCCATCACATCCTCAGGTCTCGGGACCATGGGGGGCTCAGAGGGGAGACACGCCTACTGCTTCCTCAGATGGGCCCCTATGCAGCCCCTCCCCTTGCTCGGGGAAAGCCCCCAGTTCTGCCCATACGCATTTATTTCCTTCTTTCCTTCCTTCTTTCCTTCCTTCCTTCTTTCCTTCCTTCTTTCCTTCCTTCCTTCCTTCTTTCCTTCCTTCCTTCCTTCTTTCCTTCCTTCCTTCCTTCTTTCCTTCCTTCCTTCTTTCCTTCCTTCTTCCTTCCTTCTTTCCTTCCTTCCTTCCTTCTTTCCTTCCTTCCTTCTTTCCTTCCTTCCTTCCTTCTTCCCTTCCTTCTTTCCTTCCTTCCTTCCTTCCTTCTTTCCTTCCTTCCTTCCTTTTTTTTGTTTTTGCCCCCAATTCTGTCCACACCCATTTCCTTCCTTCCTTTCTTTTCTTTTCTTTCTTTCTTTTTTTTTTTTTTTTTTTTATGGAATCTTGCTCTGTCGCCCAGGCTGGAGTGCAGCGGTGAGATCTCAGCTCACTGCAACCTCCACCTCCTGGGTTGAAGTGATTCTCATGCCTCAGCCTCCTGAGTAGCTGGGACTGCAGGCACGCGCCACCACGCCCAGCTAATTTTTGTATTTGAGTAGAGACGGGGTTTCACCATGTTGGCCAGGCTGGTCTCGAACTCCTCATCTCAGGTGATCTGCTCGCCTCGGCCTCCCAAAGTGCTGGGATTACAGGCATGAGCCATCGTGCCCGGCTTCACACCCATTTCTTTAAAAAGGATCCCGTAGCAGGCAGAAAAGCCCCTTCCATCCTGCTCTTCCGAGACTGTACCCCCTTGGAGGTATTTCCGTCCTCCACCCACGCGTCTGTGGCTGGAAATGCCCAGCCTGTTCCTGGCCCCCTGGAAGCCTCCCCACAGCTGGTGATCTGGACTTAAGGATTGCTGGGCCACCGCCTCTCTGCCCACCACCATTCCATATTTAAGTGGGGCCCCTACGTAGAAAGGCCCCGGGGCTTTATTTTAGTCTCCTTTTCAGGGATGTCGTGGGCGGGGGAGGGGGGTTCTTGGTGCTACAGCCCTCTCCCCACCCCTAAAGGGCCCCGACGCTGTTTGCTGCCTTCACCACGTATGAGTGCTTGACCCTGGCAGGGGACCCCATGGAAAAGATGGGGAAGAGCAAAATACATGGAGACGACGCACCCTCCAGGATGCTCGCTGGGATTCCCACGCCCACCATTGTCCCCCACCCCGTGGCTGGGAGGGGCCTCTGAACGGAACAGTGTCCCCACAGAGCGAATAAAGCCAAGGCTTCTTCCCATGTGGCAGTCAGGCTGGCTTGGGACAGGGATCGTCCGCCCTCCCCCAGGGAAGGAGAGACCTGGGCAGGATTTGGGGTGGGGGGAGGCCCCCTTCCGTGCTCTCAGGGGCGGGGTGGAGTCCGTGACTCAATGCAGAGAGGCCTGGTGACTCAGGCCTGGGCTGGGGGCCAGAACGGCATATTTTCCGAAGAAAAGTGACTCTGGGGCCCTCCCCCCGGGACATCCCTCCCTCCCACCTCCCGCGGCGGGGGCCTGGGAACCAAGCCCTGGGGCGCGCGCGGGGGGTGTGTGTGTGTGTGTGTGTGTGTGTGTGTGTGTGTGTGTATGTGTGTGTGTGTGTATGTGTGTATTCGGGCACCAAGTGCTCTCCCAGCTCCCGCCCTGCCCGGCATGTGCCCTTGCACAAACTGGGCACATAACTCCCGACGCTTAACACCAGGAACACACTGGTTTCTGGTTGAGGAGGTGGTGACCTTGCCCACACGGGCTGCCAGGAGTGTGCGCACGCTCACGACCCGGGGACTCTTGGCCAGAGCTAGGCAGCGCACCGTGAGCGCCGAGTCCCGCGCACTCACACCCAGGCCACACCCACGGCGTCCCGGGACACGCTGGCCGCGCACTCATCCCGCCCACGCGGGCCCAGTTTCGCGGCTCGCGGCGCCCCCTGGCGGACGCTCAGGAAACAGACAGGCTGTGGTCGCCAAAATCCCTGCCCACGTGATCCGGCGCTCAGGTCTCGGGGCTGCGATCCAGGGCCTGTCACCTTTCCAACGCTCTGCGCAAGGATCCAGTTGAGTTTCGCTGTGTGACCATGCGTGTGTCGCCTGACCTCTCTGTGCCTTTTTCCTTTATGAGTCCAGAGTGGCTTTTATAAGGCCTGGATTCCTTTGATTTGATTGTTTTGTTTTTGAGACAGGGTCTTGCTCTGTCACCCAGGCTGGAGTGCAATGGTGCAATCACGGCTCACCGCACCCTCCAACTCCCAGGCTCAAGCGATCCTCCCACCTCAGCCTCCCGAGTACCTGGGACTACAGGCGCACACCATCACGCCTGGCTAATTTTTAAATTTTTGGCAGACACAGGCTCTCACTATGTTGCCCAGGCTGGTCTTGAATTCCTGGGCTCAAGCGATCCTCCTGCATCGGCCTCCCAAAGTGCTGGGATTGCAGGCGTGAATCACCACGCCCTGCCATGGATCCTTTTGAATGGCTGCCAGGGCCCAAGAGCCTCTGAGCTTCCTTCCTTATTTGTAAATAGCAAAGATGAGTTGATTCTAAGATGAAGCCTCAGAGGGCAAGGCAGTAACAATAGCTGACACTCAGATGCCAGACGCAGCCTTAAGCGCTTTACATATGTTTAATCTTCTGCATGATTTGAGGCAGATGTACCGTTATCATCTTTGTTTTACAGATGAGGAAACTGAGGCACAGCGAAGTAGCATGCTCAAGATGAATGATTCTGAGTCTGCACTTCTAGGGTCCTAAAAGTGTATGTTTCTAACATTCCTCTAATGTTCTGTGCTTCCAACTTTGATATTCCGAAAGTTACTTGATTTCTAAGATCCTAGGATTGGAACATTTGAGAGGACAAAACTTCTGAGATTGGAATGTGTGTTGTGCAGAATCTGCCACTGACGGTTCTGACTTTCTAAGAAAACGAGATTAAAAAATAATCAGGCCGAGCATGGTGGCTCACATCTGTGATCCTAGCACTTTCGGAGGCTGAGGAGGGGAGAATCACTTGAGCCCAGGGGTTCAAGACCAGCCTGGACAACATAGTGAGACCTTTGTCTCTTAAAAAAAAAAAAAAATCAGTTTGGACCGGGAGTGGTGGTGTGAGCCTGTAATTCCAGCGCTTTGGGAGGCGTAGGAAGGAGGATCACTTCAAACCAGATGTTTGAGACCAGCCTGGGCAACATGGGGAGGCTCCATTTCTACAAAAAATAAAAATAAAAAATTAGCCACGTGTGGTTGCACGCTTCTGTGGTCGCAGCTACTCGAGAGGCTGAGGTAGGAGGATCCCTGAGCTTAGGAGTTGGAGGCTAGAGTGAGCCATTACCCTTCCACTGCACTCCCACCTGGGGGCAACAAAGTGAGACCTTATCTATTAAAGAAAAAAATCAGTTTGAGCAAAGACCCCAGGCGGCCGGGAAAGGTGTTCGCTTAAGGGCGAAAGCTAAGAAGCAGCAACCTTCCCGTTTCTCTCCTACCACCCGCCGCCGTTAGGAATCTTCGGATCCCACTGCAAAGAATGGAGGAAGGAAGAGCCATTTATCCTTTACTAAGATGGCAGCCTCCTGGCAACTCCAGTTACTTTACAAATATGGCTGCCACAGGAAGTACGTCACGGGGGGGTGGGAAATCTGCGCGCGCACGCTGCAAAGGGGCTTTTTGGGACGCCGGCGGCTGAATTTTTCTTTTGACAAGATGGCGGCAGGAGACAGTGGCGTTGGTGGGAAGCGCAGCTCGAAAAGCGATGCTGATTCTGGTTTCCTGGGGCTGCGGCCCACTTCGGTGGACCCAGCGCTGAGGCGGCGGCGGCGAGGCCCAAGAAATAAGAAGCGGGGCTGGCGGCGGCTTGCTCAGGAGCCGCTGGGGCTGGAGGTTGACCAGTTCCTGGAAGACGTGCGGCTACAGGAGCGCACGAGCGGGTACGGGGGGCGGGAATTCCGGGAGCTGGGGGTTCCTGCGCCCAGGTGCAAGGCCAGGCGTGCTTGCGTGGACCGCTCGGGGGTCGGGGGCCGGGGGCCGGGGGTTCGGGGTTGAGGAGCTCCTGTCCCGGAGACCGCCGAGGAAATGGAGAGCATGGGCAGGGGACTCAGCGTGGGAAGCTGGAGAGCTTGATAGAGTTACCAGATTTAGCAGATAAATACATAGGACGCTCAATTAAATTTGGATTTTAGGTAAACAATGAATAGTTTTTAGCATAAATACGTTCCATGCATCCACCTTAGCTTGCTGTTTCCTAAATATGTATGTGTGTGTATGTGTGTATATATATATATATATATATATGTATATATATATATATGTTTTTCAGACGGAGTCTCGCTCTATCGCCCAGGCTGGAGTAGGCGCGATCTCAGCTCACCGCAACCTCCGCCTCCCAGGCTCAAGCGATTCTCCTGCCTCAGCCTCCTGAGTAGTTGAGATTTCAGGCGGGCGCCACCACGCCCGGCTATTTTTCTTTTCTTTTCTTTTCTTTTTTTTTTTTTTGAGATGGAGTCTCTCTCTGTAGTCCAGGGTGAAGTGCAATGGCACGATCTCGGCTCACTGCACCCTCTGCCTCCTGGGTTCAAGTGATTCTTCTGCTTCAGCCTCCCAAGTAGCTGGGATTACAGGCATGCACCACAACGTCCGGCTAATTTTTGTATTTTTAGTAGAGACAGGGTTTTGCCATGTTGGCCAGGCTGGTCTTGAACTCCTGACCTTAGGTGATCCACCCGCCCTGGCCTCCTAAAGCGCTAAGATTACAGGTGTGAGCCACCGCACCCGGCCTAATTTTTGTATTTTTAGTAGAGACAGGGTTTCACCATGTTGGCCAGGCTGGTCTTGAACTCCTGACCTCAGGTGAGCCACCCGCCTGGGCCTCCCAAAGTGCTGGGATTACAGGTGTGAGCCACCGCGCCTGGCAGTCCTTCCTAAATATTAAGTTCTGTAAACTGCTGGGCGAGGCGTTAGCCTGGAAGAGTCCGGTGGCGGGACTTGACTAAGCGGAAGACGGAGGCTGGACCTGCCAGGTTAAATCTCTTTCCTCTCCAACATCTTTGGCTGATGGTCTGCATTTCTGTCCCCCAGTGGCTTGCTGTCAGAGGCCCCAAATGATAAACTCTTCTTCGTGGACACTGGCTCCAAGGAAAAAGGTGAGGAGAGGCTTTTGTGGTGTGGAATGGCCGTTATTCGTTGTTAGTCAGCTTACCGTAGCCTCTCAGATCTGTGTTAATGATGTAGCTTGGGAGGCAAATATCTGCGGAAACAGGTCAACCTTAATATAGACAAGGGGACCTCAACTGGGCAGAAAGCAAGCTGGAGACCAACTTGGAGAAGGCAGGTTTTTCTTTTGAGATGTCAGTGATCTCCATGCACAGATAAGCTGCTGGGAGTCTGCCTTGATGAACAGGTTAGAAACACATTAAAGGATCTCTTTTTAGCTTGCAGAAAAGCAAGTCAAGGACCTGCTTAAACATATCAGTCCTGCCGGTCGCAGTGAGTCACGCCTGTATTCCCAGCACTTTGGGAGGCTCAGGCAGGCAGATCATTTGAGGTCAGGAGTTCGAGACCAGCCTGGCCAATATGGTGAAACCCTGTCTCTGCTAAAAATACAAAAATGAGCCAGTTGTGGTGGCGGGCACCTGTAATCCCAGCTACTTGGGAGGCTGAGGCAGGAGAATCACTTGAACCTGGGAGGTGGAGGTTGCAGTGAGCCGAGATCGTGCCGCTGAACTCCAGCCTGGGATTACTATTATTTTTTTGAGACAGTTTTGCTCTGTCATCCAGGCTGGAATACAGTGGTGCGATTCTCCTTCCTCAGCCTCTCAAGTAGCTGGGACTGCAGGCTGCACCATCAAGCCTGGCTAATTTCTTTTCTTTTCTCTCTCTTTTTTTTTTTGAGATGGAGTTTCGAGCCCAGGCTGGAGTGCAATGGCGTGATCTCAGCTCACCGCAACCTCCACCTCCCGGGTTCAAGCGATTCTCCTGCCTCAGCCTCCTGAGTAGCTGGGGTTATAGGCAGGCGCCACCATGCCTGGCTAATTTTGTATTTTTAGTAGAGACGGGGTTTCTCTATGTTGGTCAGGTTGGTCTCGAACTCCTGACCTCAGGTGATCCGCCCGCCTCGGCCTCCCAAAGTGCTGGGATTACAGGCATGAGCCACCACGCCTGGTCAAGCCTGGCTAATTTCTGTATTTTTAGTAGAGATGGGGCTTCATCATGTCAGCTAGGCTGGTCTCAAACTCCTGACCTCAGGTGATCCACCTGCCTTGGCCTTCCAAAGTGCTGGGATTATAGGCGTGAGCCGCTGCGCCCGGCCAAGATGAGCTTTAATAGGAACAAGAGGACCTGCTTTAGTGAGCAGGTAACACACGTCTTAACTTGCTTGCCTGAAGTTGCTAGAATGCAGGGTGGGGATCTGCTGAAACAAGATGAGGAGGGAGGGATTGCTCTGATGAGTAATAGTGTTTACTTCAATATGTAGAAAAACAAACTAAGAACAGATGATCTGCTCTAATGAACGGCCTGGAAGCAAGTGAAGGGATCTGCTTTAATGAGCAAGAGAGTGAGCTTGTGTGAGATCAGTCAAAGGGTCTGTTTTAATGAAAATGAGAGGACCTGGTTCAGTGACCAGATAGAGTGGAAGGAGCTGCCCTGAGGTACAGGAGACTTCCAATAGGCAGGTAAAAAGTGGTTATTAGAGTCTGGGTGCAGTGGCCTACAGCTGTAAGCCCAGCACTTTGGGAGGCCGAGGTGGGGTGGATCACTTGAGGTCAGGGGTTGGAGACCAGCCTGGGCAGCATGGCAAAACCCCGTCCCTACTAAAAATACAAAAACTAGCCGGACGTCATGGTACACGCATGTAATCCCAGCTACTGAGAAGCGCTTGAACCCGGGAGGCAGAGGTTGCAGTGAGCCAAGATCATACCACTGCACTTCAGCCTGGGCGACAGAGCAAGACTCTGTCTCAAGCTGGGCGTGGTGGCTCACGCCTGTAATCCCAGCACTTTGGGAGGCTGACGCGGGTGGATCACCTGAGGTCGGGAGTTTGAGACCAGCCTGACCAACATGGAGAAACCCCGTCTTTACTAAGATTACAAAATTAGCCGAGCGTGGTGGCACATGCCTGTAATCCCAGCTTCTCGGGAGGCTGAGACAGGATTGTTGCTTGAACCTGGGAGGCAGAGGTTGCAGTGAGCCAAGATCGCATCATTGCATTCCACTCCAGCCTGGGCAACAAGACTCTGTCTCAAAAAAAAAAAAAAAAAGGGGGCGGGGTTATTAGAGAAGTCAGCCTTGACCGAAGTGAGTTATCTGGTGTGTGAGTGTAAAGGGTAAGTCAGTGACCTGCCTGTAATGAACAGATGGGAAAGTAGTTATCGGCGTGCTTTGGTGAGTGGGAAGCCTCTTTGGGGGGCAGGAGAGAGGCAGTTTATGGGTTCCACTTTAGTAAGGAAACATGGACGAAGATCACAGTGGTTGTAAGCAGTCAACCAGGTCAGCCCCTGTGCTTTGTGGGCCTTAAATGATTACATCTTCACAACAGCCTAGTGAGGGAGGTATCTACATCCTCATTTTGGGGGCACGGAGGAGCTAAGCCTCTTGTGTGAGGTCCCACAGTCCGTGCAAGGGCATTATTCCATTCTAGGGTGTTTTGCTGTAGAGTTACTGCTTTTAACTGTTAGGCTTTTGAAGTAAAAACCATAGGTATCTTTGCGGGAGGAAAAAGACAGTAAAAACCAGAGAACTAGAAGTTATGCTGAGAAGTGGCTGTCCTGGGTCCCAAGTCCAGTTCTGTGGCCCTCCCTGGGCTTCGGTGTCAACTGATCACTTGCTTTCTTCCCTTTTTTTTTTTTCTCCCTGAGACGAGATCCCACTATGTTGCTCAGGCTGGCCTTAAACTCCTGGGCTCAAGCGATCCTCCCACCTCAGCCTCCCAGAGTGCTGGGATTACAGGCGTGAGCCACCATGCCTGGTCCTCTTCCCTCTTTGTTTGGGAGACCCTCCTATGTGGCTGTGGGCGTGACTCCTCGTGTCCCCAGCATGGGGCCTGCCTCCTGCTGTCCCAGTACTTGGTTGTGGAGGGTCAGGGCTTGGGCACCTTGGGCCCCACCCTTAGGAGCCTCTACCTCCAGGTAGGAGCCTGGGGACCTCTAAGTCTCCTGGGGTGACTTAGGATTCAGGTCTGATGGCTCCCATGGAGGTGAATAGGGTGGGTGGTCTTTGGCAGTGGGTAGGGCTGAGGCCTTGACTCGTTCTCTTTCCCACTCTTAGGGCTGACAAAGAAGAGAACCAAAGTCCAGAAGAAGTCACTGCTTCTCAAGAAACCCCTTCGGGTTGACCTCATCCTCGAGAACACATCCAAAGTCCCTGCTCCCAAAGAGTGAGTGTCCCAGCATCCCCGGGCCCTTCTTTCCCGCAAGACTCTGGTCCTAAAGGGTTTCCGGGGCTGGGGGGTGGTAGGTGAGGGGCATTTGGAGGGTAGGGCGGGGTCAGGTTTGGGCTTTGGAGTGCAGATTGGAGGGAGGGAGTCTGGGTGCCCTGGTGCTGGGCCGAGGCAGGTGAGGAGGGGCCTGGACCCAGCTGGGGGCTTTGGGGTTGGAGAGGAGGGGCTGAGTGGGAGGCGTGTTCAGGAGGCACATCAGGTGGGTCTTGGGGCATGAGCGGGTGAGAGGGTGGACAGCTGGCCTTCCCCTGAGATGGGGATGTGGAGGAGGAGTGGGATTTCGGGTGATGCTGAGGTTGGTTTTGACATGGTGGTGTGAGGTGCCTGGGGTACGTCCAGGATGGGGCTGTTGCTTCGTTGAGTCTGGGGCTCAGAGGGGAGGCCTAGGCTGGAGACAGACGTGGGGAGAGGAGTTCTTTGAAGAGGGGGCGGAGCGCCACCTTTTGGAGAGGGGGTGCTGGAGCTGCCTTAATGGTGGAGGAAGCCTGACAGGGAGGAGGCTCGGCTGCCATTCAGGCTGCCACCTCACCTGCGGCGCTTGTGCCGCCTCTCCCCGACCAGCGTCCTCGCCCACCAGGTCCCCAACGCCAAGAAGCTCAGGCGGAAGGAGCAGCTATGGGAGAAGCTGGCCAAGCAGGGCGAGCTGCCCCGGGAGGTGCGCAGGGCCCAGGCCCGGCTCCTCAACCCTCCAGCGGCCAGGGCCAAGCCCGGGCCCCAGGACACCGTGGAACGGCCCTTCTACGACCTCTGGGCCTCAGACAGTGAGTGACCCTGCTGTCACCTATGAACGGGGACAGGACTGCCATGTGCAGTTGCATGTGTTGTGCACTGCACGAGAGTACAGTGTGAAAGGGAGTGCTCTGTGGGTGCTTTGGTGACCTCCCCTCAGAGTTGCGCATCCTGAAGGGGCGGCCGTTTCCCACTCGTGCTTTTCCTTTCCTGAGTTGTGAGGCTCCTGCCTTCAGCTTTGGTCTCCTCCACTTTCTGAACCTGTCCAGACACAGTTTTGTCCTAGTGATCAAGGCCCTTGGGGTCTAGAATCAGTCCTTCCCTTGCCTGAGCTTCAGAGTCACCTTTTTGAAATGTGGAGGGATGAGGGGGGAGCCTTTGGTGCCTCTTCCATGCTGGGACTGTCCCAGCAGCTCCCCTCGCTGTATCCACAGACCCCCTGGACAGGCCGTTGGTTGGCCAGGATGAGTTTTTCCTGGAGCAGACCAAGAAGAAAGGAGTGAAGGTGAGACGTGTGGGAAGAGCATCCTGGGTGATGGGAGGGTGAGGAGGGCCGGGAGCTGCTCTGTGTTCCTGCAGTACAGTCTCAGTCTCAGAGCCCTTCCATCCCAGTGGCCGAGAACTCTATGCTGGAGCCAGGTGGTTGGGATTCCTGTCCCAGCTCCAGTGCTGACTGATCCTGGGAAGGTGGTCTAACCTTTGTGCGACCTGTATCTTCCTCTAAAATGCAGATGAGGGCCAGGCATGGTGGCTCACGCCTGTAATCCCGGCACTTCGGGAGGCTGAGACAGTTGGATCACCTGAGGTTGGGAGTTTGAGACCAGCCTGACCAATGTGGTGAAACCCTGTCTCTACTAAAAATGCAAAAAAAATTGGCCGGGCGGGTGGCACATGCCTGTAGTCCCAGCTACTAGGGAGGCTGAGGCAGGAGAATCGCTTGAACCAGGGAGGTGGAGGTTGCAGTGAGCCGAGATCACGCCACTGCACTCCAGCCTGGGCAACAAGAGCGAAACTCCGTCTCAAAAAAAAATAAAATACAGATGAAATTGTACTTAGATCATGGGCCAGTGGAGAGAATTTAAAAGAGGTAGCGCATGAGAAGGTGGAGCCCGTGCTGGCAAGTGGCAGAAATGTCACGGGTTTGAGTTTGGATTTGCAGCCTCCTCCCTCTTGAGCTGCTGGACCCCTAGTGTTAGAGCCCAGGTGCTTACAATCTCTGGGGCTCAGCCTCCTGGGTAGCAGAGGATAGGCTACTATCCTTTTTCTGAGACAGAGTCTTGCTCTGAAGTCACCTGAATGCCCCTCGAGCTCTTCCCACACCCAGCCGCTGGCAAGGCCTGGAGCGTCTGCCCCATGACTGTCCTGGGTCACCCGCAGCCCCAGCACACGGCCTTACCCTGCTTCGGCCTTTTCTCCACAGCGGCCACAACGCCTGCACACCAAGCCGTCCCAGGCACCCGCCGTGGAGGTGGCGCCTGCTGGAGCTTCCTACAACCCATCCTTTGAAGACCACCAGGTACACCGCCCCGTCCAGGCCTCCCTCCTCAGCGGGCTCTGCCTCTCTGTCAGGCCTTCAATAGCTTCCTCCCTGTGCTGGGTGGTGCTGGGAACTCCAGTGACCCAGACAGCCCTGTGCCTGTCCTCACGGGGCTCATGGTCCAGTGCAAGAGACCTGTTCCCAGACAGTGATGGGCAGAGTGGTTGGGGCTGGGAGCCCCAGCCTGGGGGGTCAGGAAGGGCTCCCTGGAGGAGGGGACACCTGAGCCGAGGCAGAGGCTGAGGGAGGGGTTTGCAATGGAAGGAGGGGAGTGGGTTTTCCAGGTGGCGGGAACAGCACTGCAAAGGCAGAGTTGAGTGAGACCGTGGCGCCTTCCAGGAAGCCTGTGGGACAGATGCAAAAGGCTGCGGTGACATGGTGGCACACTCGCAGTCAAGTGACAGTTACGGGTGAGGCTAGCTCAGCGATGGGAAAGTCTGGCTGGAGCCACTGTGCATTTGGCAGGCATCTGTTGGGCACAGATGCTGTGGACAAAGGGGACAAAAACCCCTCCCTTGGTCGGGTGCAGTGCCTCACACCTGTAATCCCAGCACTTTGGGAGGCTGAGGCAGACGGCTCATTTGAGGTCAGGAGTTGGAGACCAGCCTGACCAACATGGTGAAACCCTGTCTCTACTAAATAAAGAAAATTAGCGGGGTGTGGCAGCACGCGCCTGTGGTTCCAACTGCTCGGGAGGCTGAGGTGGGAGGATTGCTTGAACCCAGGAGGTCCAGGCTGCAGTTAGCTATGATCGCACCACGGCACTCCAGCCTGTGTAACAGAGCGAGACTCTCAAAAAACAACCACAACCCTCCCTCGAGGAACACTCCTCATGGGGTCACGTGACTGGAGAGATGCTGAGATGTTTGCGGTAGATGCAGGATGCTTGTCCGAATCGTGTTCAGCATTCATAAGAAGGAGATAGCTAGCCAGGAACAGAGGCAGCTTCCTCATCTGGTAGAGAAAAGTGTCTGTGGAAAAAAGCAACAGTGTGCTCACTGTTGGAGAGATGAGAGTGCCGCTCACTGCCATCTGTTCCTGGACCAGATGTGGGAGGGGGTTTGGAGATCAGACAGTTACTTCTAGATTTGTACAGAACTACTTCGAAGAGATAAAATTCACTTACCATACGGTCAGCCTAGTTAGAGGATGTGATTCAGTGGCTTTTAGTGACCATTGTGTAACCATCCCCGCAGTCAAGTTTAGAACATTTTCACTGTCCGTAAAGGAAACCTCACACATGTCAGCCGTCACCTCCCAATTCCCTATCTCGTGTGGTCTTAGGCAGATGCCAGGCTTCCTGTCTCAGGGACTGGCCCACCCTGACCAATTCACATAAATGAAACCGTGGGCCGGGTGTGGTGGCTCACACCTGTAATCCCAGCACTTTGTGAGGCCTAGGTGGGTGGACCACCTGAGGCCAGGAGTTCAAGACCAGCCTGACCAACATGGAGAAACCCCATCTCTACTACAATTACAGAATTAGCCGGGTATGGTGGCGCATGCCTGTAATAGTAGCTACTTGGGAGGCTGAGGCAGGAGAATCGTTTGAACCCAGGAGGCGGGGGTTGTGGTGAGCTGAGATCACACCATTGCACTCCAGTCTGGGCAACAAGAGTGAAACTCTATCTCAAAAAAAAAAAGTGAAGCGTACAGGTCAGACTGCCTTCACAGACGCGCAGAGCAGGTGTGAGGGCGAGGGTTTGAGGTGCCCCCGGCTCTGTGCGGGGTGGCTGTGCTGGTAGACAGGGCGTGGGGAGGAAAGCCTGGGCCGGGGCGGGATCCGTGGGCACTGGATGAGGGACAGATGGGAGGTAAGAGGGTCTAGTCTCAGTGTCTCAGGAGGGGTTCAGGGACCCATCCTCACTCCCGCCCCTCACAGACCCTGCTCTCAGCGGCCCACGAGGTGGAGTTGCAGCGGCAGAAGGAGGCGGAGAAGCTGGAGCGGCAGCTGGCCCTGCCTGCAACAGAGCAGGCCGCCACCCAGGTGAGCCCCGCACCTGCTCACTCCCTCCCCTCCCCGGGCCTCCTACCCACCCCTGACACTGCACCCCGCCTCCCCAGGAGTCCACGTTCCAGGAGCTGTGCGAGGGGCTGCTGGAGGAGTCGGATGGTGAGGGGGAGCCAGGCCAGGGCGAGGGGCCGGAGGCTGGGGATGCCGAGGTCGGTCCCATGCCCGCCCGCCTGGCCACCACAGAGAAGAAAACGGAGCAGCAGCGGCGGCGGGAGAAGGTTGCGCGCAGGCTGGTGAGCGCCTGGGCCGGTGGGGACTGTCTCTGATGCCTCGCCCCCTTCCTTCCTTCCTCCCACCCATGGGCTGCCCTGGGTGCTGCGGGCAGCCTGCCCACCCCAGGCCCCGCGTGTGGCCTGTGGTTTGGGCGGTTTGGGATCCTCACAGCTGAGACTCATTTCCCAGCCTCTTCCAGGCAGGGCTCTGGGCTGGGGTGGGGCAGGGTCCCTGGCACTTCTGTTTGAGGGCCGGGGTCGGGGGAGGTTTCTGCACCGCAGAGCAGGGGAGATGGATGACAAAGGGGCTTCAGCAAACAGCTGCTGAGAAGGCACTGGAGGGGCTGCTGATGGGATGTGGTCAGGAAGGGCCTATGGGGACAGGCAGGTTTGCGCAGGGAAGGTTCCCTGTGTACGGAGAAGGCCTCCCTGGGTGGGCAGCACTCGCCTGGGCCCTGACCCTCCCCTGTCTCCACAGCGGGTACAGCAGGCCGCGTTGCTGGCCGCCCGGCTCCGGCACCAGGAGCTGTTCCGGCTGCGCGGGATCAAGGCCCAGGTGGCCCTGAGGCTGGCGGAGCTGGCGCGGCGGCGGAGGCAGCGGCAGGCGCGGCGGGAGGCCGAGGCTGACAAGCCCCGAAGGCTGGGGCGGCTCAAGTGAGAATCAGGCAGGGGGTTCTGGGAGAGGCTGGGGAGGGGGCCAGGTCCCAGGTCCTGACACCTTTCTGCCTTTGTTCAGGAACTGCCCATCCCCCACCAGGAGACCACCTCTTCCCCCACAAAACCCCACATTCTCAGAGGCCCCTTCTTCTCCAGGATGGGGCTTTGGACTGGGTGTCTTGGGCCCCGCGCGGATGATATTTCTGAACACCCACCCTGTTCTGCAGGTACCAGGCACCTGACATTGACGTGCAGCTGAGCTCGGAGCTGACAGACTCGCTCAGGACCCTGAAGGTGCCCATTGTGTGCTGCCGTGGAGCCCCGTGCCCAGTGATGACACCATCCTTGCTCCCCGTGCCCCCCAGGGGCTATGGGCGACACCATGGCTGCCCCTGGGCTGGGCCAGTGGGGCCAATGCCCGGGGGCTGAGGGCACGGGATGCTGGGATGGGATCCCAGGGTGAGGGGTCAGGCTAGGGTTTGAGTCTGGGACCCTAAGAAGGCCTTTCCTTCCAGCTGGTCCCTGTTGCAGTCCTGGTCACCTTTAGGACTAGAGGGACCTTCCTGAAGCTCAGAACCAACCCTGTCCCTCCCCTGCTCAGAACCTGTTGTGGCTCCCCAGTGCCCCTGAGGAAGCCCAGCTCCTCTGTCAGCCACACACCTAGGCCGACCCAGCCGTGAAGCTCCAGCCAGCTGTGCTCATGAGTGGACTGCACCTTCTCCCTCTGATCCAGCATTTGCCCTTGCTGTCCCCTTTTCTGTGTCGTCACCAGCCCACTTCCCGTGACTCCTCCAAGCCCAGCTTAGAGATGGCCGTGGGTTGGTGGCTGTCATCCCAATGCTGAGCCCCAGCAGCTGAGGGCCAGGCTGAGTCCCTGGTGCCCACAGGCTGCCCTGGGGAGACTGCATGGGGCTGAGCCCTGCCAGGACCCAGAGGAGAGATCCAGGCCCTTGGGCTTCTGCCAGGCCCTACTGAGGCCTCCCTCTCTGTCCTGCAGCCCGAGGGCAACATCCTTCGAGACCGGTTCAAGAGCTTCCAGAGGAGGAATATGATCGAGCCTCGAGAGAGAGCCAAGTAAGGGGCGGCCGGGGCTGCTGTGGGGGGAGGGCATCTGGGATTGGCGCCAGGCACTGATTGCTGCATTGTCCCTGCTCCAGGTTCAAACGCAAGTACAAGGTGAAGCTGGTGGAGAAGCGGGCGTTCCGCGAGATCCAGTGAGTCCACCCGGCTTCGGCGCAAGGAAGGGAGCCCTTCTCCCACCCCATGGTGCCCACCGAGTCCCAGGGCTCCTCCCAGAGTGTGGCCAGTGGCTGAGCTACACCCCCTTGGCTGTGCCCAGAAGAGGCCCTGAAACCAGAGCGGGGTTGGGAGGGCCCCCAAAGGGAAACTGAAAGGCAGGGGGTGTCAGGTCGGCAGGGGTTATGGGGCACCCTCTCACCCACCCTCAGCCCCTCTCCTCTGTCCCCAGGTTGTAGCTGCCATCAGATGCCGGAGCCTCGCCCTTCAATAAAAAGTCCCTTCTGGCTAATCAGTGGGCTCCACGTGTGGCTTGTGTGCCTCCTGCGGGCAGCTGCTCCCGGGTGCAGACTCTGTGTGTCCCCCCATGGCGCACAAGCATGTAGGTGCCAGAACTCACCGCCAGAGCCTGGTGAGGGCCTAGGGTGTGTCCGAAGAGGTTGTCAGCCGCCTGGATCGTGGTCTGTCCAATAGCTGTGAAGTTGGCAGCCCTTCCAAGCCTGGGCAGATCCTAAAAAGCCAGCAGGCAGAGGGCGCAGGGCTTATGGCCTGGCCGGAGGTGGGAGGTGAAGCAGAGGTGAGGAGGAGGTTCCCCCACTGGATTCTGACTTGGAGAATAGCCCAGGTCCCTCTGCTGCGGGTGACATAGCAGCTCTCGCCACACTGATAGAAGGAGTGGCGGCAGCTGATCTCTGCCGATAGAACACCTGCTATCAGATTTAAGCAGGTGGATTCACTCACTGAACTCACAGCGGCCCAATCAATGAGGGCTGTACTTACTCCCATTTTAAAGGTGAGGAAACAGGGCTGGGCACAGTGGTTCACTCCTGTAATCCCATCACTTTGGGAGGCTGAGGCGGGCAGATCACTTGAGCCCAGGAGTTTGAGACCAGCCTGGGCAACATAGCCAGACCCTATCTCTACCAAATATTAGCTGGGTGTGGTGGGATGCAGCTATGGTCGCAGCTACTGAGGAGGCTGAGGTGGGAGGATCACCTGAGCCTGGGAGGTGGAGGCTGCAGTGAGCCATGATCACACCATTGTACTGTAGCCTGGGTGACAGAGGGAGACCTGTATCAAAAACTTAAGTGACAAAGGTGAGGAAACTGAGGCACATAAAATGACGTAATTTTCCTGCCTTCTATGCCTATTTTGAAAACATGTTTTTAAAATCTTTACAAGAAATGAAGAACTTATTCTCACTGTAAATCATTGTCAAAACGTGTCTGTCACTGTTGACCTTTGCCCTCCAGTCACATCCACGCCCCTCTTCTGGAGCTGCCTGTCAAGTAGTCACTGCAGTGTGGTGTGAGTGATTATGCTCCCTGTGTGATTCTATTAAATTACGTAATCGATTAGCCGGGCATGATGGTGTGCACCTGTAGTCCCAGCTCCTGGGGAGGCTGAGGTAGGAGAATCCCTTGAGCCTGGGAGGTGGAGGCTACAGTGAGCTGAGATTGCACCACTGCACTCTATCCTGGATGACAAAGAGCACCCTGTCTCAACCTCCCACCCCCCAAAAAACTAACATAAATTTCACACATGTATTTGTGAGGATAGAACTGTTTTTTTCAGTGTCTTAGGATCACAGTGTGCGTGATTCTGCAGCTTGCTGTCAGTGCATCTTGGAGGTCATTCTGTGTCTGTACAGAGCTGCTTCCTCCTGTTTTGTGGCTGTGTGGAATCCCGTTACTTGGGTGTGCCTTGTGTTTCTTAACCAGGCCAGTGTGGCGGCTCCTAAGGAAACTGAAACCATGTCTTTGTCCACGTGCCTTTTTACTTGCATCTGTGGTTAAGTACCTGGAAGTGAATCTGGGCTGAAGGATACATATATCTGTAACACGTCATTTGATAGGTTCAACCCAATTGTTCTCCCAACAGGCTGTGCTGATTTTTACTCTGGTAGCGTAGGAGGAGCCTGCCTGTTGCCATGTAGCTTTGCTACGGTGTGATCCCACTATTTTTATTTGATTGTGCCTGGTTATCAGTGAGGTTGAACATCTTTTTTTTTTTGAAGTAGGGTTCCCCAGGCGGGAGTGCAATGGTGCAGTCCCAGCTTCTTGGCTCACTGCAGCCTTGACCTCCTGGGCTCGTGATCCTCCCACCTCAGCACCCCCACCCCCCCCCCCCCGCCCCAAGTAGCTGGGATTACAGGCACATGCCACCATGCCTGGCTACTTTTATATTTTTATTAAAGACAGGGATTCGCCATGCTGCCCAGGCTGGCCTCAAACTCCTGACCTCAAATGATCCACCCACCTTGGCCTCCCAAAGTGCTGGGACTACAGGCATGAGCCACTGTGCCTGTCTTAAACATCTCCTTGTATGATTACTGACCATTCATAGTCCCCTTCTGTGCTGGTACAAACCTTTTGACCATTTTCCTCCTGTGTCATTTGTCATTTTCTTGTTTATTTGTAGTAGCTCTTTATTTATTGTGGATCCACAGTCTGTCATACATGTCAAACATTTCCCCTAGGCTGCTTTTGACTTTTGACTTTGTATGTGGTGTCTTTTGTCAGGAAGAAGTGTTCAGTGTTACGTTTTCTGTTGGTCTTTCTCCATTTCATACTATGGCCTTTGAGAAGGCTTCTCTATGACAAAATGTTTATAAAAATAGAGCAGGCAGTTTATAAAAGAAATGAATGAGGCCGGGCATGGTGGCTCATGCCTGTAATCCCAGCATTTTGGGAGGCCGAGGCGGGTGGATCACCTGAGGTCAGGAGTTCAAGACCAGCCTGACCAACATGGAGAAACCCCATCTCTACTAAAAGTACTAAAAAAGTAGCTGAGTGTGGTGGCGTGTGCTGGTAGTCCCAGCTACTTGGGAGGCTGAGGCAGGAGAATTGTTTGAACTCGGGAGGGAGAGGGTGGCAGTGAGCCGAGATCGTGCCATTGTACTCCAGCCTGGGCGACAGAGTGAGACTCCATCTCAAAAAATAATAAAATAAAATTAAAGAAATAGAAGGGAGAGACTTACATCAGAACTTCCCACCTCCCCACCATATGCCATAGAACAAGGCTTTAAGGAGCTATTTCTGCTGTTCTTCCCCCTCCCGTATTAAATAAAAAGAGGTGTTCTGCAGATAGGAAAACAGCTGTGTGTGTGTTGGGAGTGGTGGGGGGTCAATGTGTGGACGACAGAGCAGTAGGGAGAGGTAAAAATGAGTCTGGGCACAGTGGCTCAACGCCTGTAATCCCAGCGCTTTGGGAGGTGGAGGTGGGTAGATCACCTGAGGTCAGGAGTTCGAGACCAGCCTGACCAACATGGCGAAACCCCATCTCTACTAAAAAATACAAAAATTAGCTGGGCGTGGTGGCACGCGCCTGTATGTAGTCCCAGCTACTCGGGAGGCTAAGGCAGGAGAATCACTTGAACCTGAGAGGCGGAGGTTGCAGTGAGCTGAGATTGCACCATTGCACTCTAGCCTGGGCAACAAGAGTGAAACTCCGTCTCAGGAAAAAGAGAAACGCCACCTGCCAAGGCGGCCAGCCTCTGGCCCAGTGACTCTGCTCTCGGGTGACTGAAGGAAACTGCTGGAAATGGGGAGGAAGCTCTTAATGCCTGGAGACAGCCACTGGGGCGTCGGGCACACTCCTGGATACCCAGGGGTGAGGGTGTTCACAGCCATTCAAGGACAAACTCGGTGGCCTGGACATTCAGTGTCCTCAGGAAGTCCTTGGTATTTAATTGCCTGGGGAAATGCATCTGTTCCCATGTGCGAAATGGGGAATCCACAGAAAAAGTGTTTGTGTGCCTCACTGCACAGAAACTGCATTTCACGTCTGAATTTTACCTCAAGAGAAAAGTTTAAAAGTACAGAACTCAGGTGTGATGGCTCACACCTGTAATCCCAGCACTTTGAGAGGCCGAGGTAGGCGGATCACAAGGTCAGGAGTTCGAGACCAGCCTGGCCAACATGGTGAAACCTTGTCTCTACTAAAAATACAAAAAAATTAGCTGGGCGTGGTGGCGCGTGCCTGTAGTCCCAGCTACTCGGGAGGCTGAGGCAGGAGAATTGCTTGAACCCGGGAGGTGGAGGTTGCAGTGAGCCAAGATCATGCCATGGCATTCCAGCCTAGGCAACAGAGTGAGACTCCATCTCAAAAAGAAAAAGAAAAAAAAAAAAATGCTTCAGGCACCACAAAATCTGGATCTGCCTCTGATTGTGATAGAAAAATATTGGAAGGACTACCCAGCAGTTGGAGAACAGCTGAACAAATGATACATCTATACATCTATGCTGTGGCATGGGTATGACTTTGCTTTTTAAGAGGATGGAGACCAGATGAATGTGGTGGCTCACTGTCATCCCAGCCCTTCAGGAGGCTGAGATGGGAGGATTGCTTGAGGCCAGGAGTGAGACCAGCCTGGGCAACATAGCAAGACCCCATCTCTAAAAGAAAAAAATTAGCTGGGCATAATGGCATGTGCCCATAGTCCCAGCTACTCAGGAGGCTGAGGTGGGAGGATCTCTTGAGCCCAGGACTTCGAGGAGGCTGCAGTAAACTATGATTGTTCCACTGTACTCCAGCCTGGGCAACAGAGTGAGACCCTGTCTATTTTTTTTTTCTTTTTGAAGCGGAGTCTTGCTCTGTCACCCAGGCTGGAGTGCAATGGTGCACAATCCCGGCTCACTGCAACCTCTGCCACCCTCTTTTTTTTTTTTTGAGACGGAGTCTCTGGAGTCTTGCTCTGTCACCCAGGCTGGAGTGCAGTGGCGCGATCTCAGCTTACTGCAAGCTCCGTCTCCCGGGTTCACGCCATCCTCCTGCCTCAGCCTGCCAAGTAGCTGGGACTACAGGCGCCCACCACCACACCTGGCTAACTTTTGTATTTTTAGTGGGAGGGTCTCTTGAGCCCAAGAGTTGGAGGCTGCAGTAAACTCTGATCGTGCCACTGCACGGAGTCAGCCTGGGCAACAGAGTGAGACCCTGTTTCTTTTTTTTTTTCTTTTTGAGGTGGAGTCTCGCTCTGTCACCCAGGCTAGTGTGCAGTGGTGCAATCTCGGCTCACTGCAACCTCTGCCACCCTGTCTCTTTAAAAAAAAGACCATTTGTAGGCAGCAGCATGGAGTTGTGAAGAGCATGATGGAGTCCGTGTCCTGATTTCAGACCCACTGTGTTACATACAGGCTGTGTGATGTTGTGCAGGTTACTCAACCTTTTTGTGCCTCAGTGTCGTGTCTGTAAAAGGGACATAACAGTAGTACTTATCTTGTTGTGGATTATTATAAGTAAGTGAGTCTGCCTGTGAAAGTGATCAGAACAGGCCCTGGCACAGGGGAAGCTCTAGGTGAGCATTTGCTGTTATAACAATGTTAGGGTGGGGGAAGATGATTTTAAAAAGATGCAGAAACTTGCAATTTGTGCCAGAGGCTCCTCCCAAATGCTCTGACCCTTTGACGCAGTGATTGCACGCTTGGGAACGTGGCCTACAGAAACAGCCGGAAGTTGGGGAAGAGCATTTTGCACAGGCTGGTCCTTGAGAGCGTTCTGCAGAATGGGAGGAAGTGTGGTCATGGACACAGGGGCGGGCCCTGGCCACGCGGGCGCCACCTCTGTGGCCATTAACCGACGACGGGTCGACGGGTCGCAAGTGCCTGCAGCCACTGGGAGGTGTTTGCGTTTGAATGCTTTGTGGGAAAAAACAAACAGGATCTGCTGCCGTCCATGCTGGCGTTCATCAGACAAACCCCCATGCCATGTCTCCTGAGTGGGAGGATTTCAGAGACTCCTTGTCCTTATTCTTTTTTCCAGCATTTCCTTTTTTTTTTTTTGATGAGAAAGGGTCTCATTCTGTTGCCCAGGCTGGAGCACAGTGGCTGTGTCTCAGCTCACTGTAGCCTCAACCTCCTGGGCTGAAGTGATCCCCTGAACTCAGCCGCCTGAGTCGCTGAGACTTACAGGCCCACGCCACCATGCCTGGCTAATTTTTTTCTTTTTGTATTTTTAGTAGAGACAGGGTTCTGCCATGTGGCCCAGGCTGGTCTCAAACTCCTGACCTCAAGTGATCCACCCACCTCGTCTTCCCAAAGTGCTGGGATTACAGGTGTGAGCCACTGAGCCAGGCCCCAAGTTATCTGTAATGGAGCAAACTTTAAAAAAGAAAAAAAAGGAATCCAAAGGTTTCTTCCTTTGTTTTTCTTTTTGAGATAGAGTCTTGCTCTGTCGTCCAGGCTGGAATGCAGTGGCACGATCTTGGCTCACTGCAACCTCTGCCTCCCGGGTTCAAGCGATTCTCCTGCGTCAGCCTCCCAAGTAGCTGGGATTATAGGCACGTGTCACCACGCCCGGCTAATTTTTGTATTTTTGGTAGAGACTGGGTTTTGCCATGTTGGCCAGGCTGGTCTCAAACTCCTGACCTCAGGTGATCTACCCGCCTCGGCCTCCCAGAGTGCTGGGATTACAGGTGTGAGCCACCGCGCCCTGCCTGGGAGATTTTTATTTTCTTCCTTAGATCCACTTTTCTGTGTCCTCTCCACATGCTCCCACGCTCTTCGTGGTGGTGGGTGCTGGGTGGGCGGGGTGACCTCCCTCCGTCCTCTCATCAGAGGTTAGAAGCAACATCTGTATTTCCCAGACACCCCAGCAGCTGGGATTCTGGATGAGAATTCAGTGCCAACAATTAGAGACACGCTGTGAGGTGTGGACGGCAGGAGTGATCCCAGAATCGCAGCTGGGCCTGGCGTCCTTGAACCGAGCAGTTGCAGCAGCGGAACCAGAGGCAGCAGTGCCCCTGGTGGGTCAGTTCAGTGGAGGCAGAGGTTGCAGTGAGCCGAGATCCCACCACTGCCCTCCAGCCTGGGGGACAGAGCGAGACTCTGTCCTGGGTGTCATTTCTGAGGGCTTGGCCTAGAGCTGCTGCTTCTGCTTCCCATGATTTTTTTTTTTTTTTTTTTTTTTGACACGGAGTCTGGCTCTGTCGCCCAGGCTGGAGTGCAGTGACACGATCTTGGCTCACTGCATCACTGCAAGCTCCACCTCCCTGGTTCACGCCATTCTGCCTCAGCCTCCCGAGTAGCTGGGACCACAGATGCGTGCCACCGCGCCCGGCTAATTTTTTCTATTTTTTTAAAGTAGAGACAGAGTTTCACCGTGTTAGCCAGGATGGTCTCGATTTCCTGACCTCGTGATCCGCCCGCCTCAGCCTCCCAAAGTGCTGGGATTACAGGCGTGAGCTACCGCGCCTGGCCAGCTTCCCATGATTTTGTAAGCACCGAATTCCCTGTAAGACACATGAAGTGGTTTCCATTTAGACGCTAGAGACAATCATGCATTGCAGTTTTTGTTGTTTTTTTTTTTGGAGACAGGGTCTTGCTCTGTCGCCCAGGCTGGAGTGCAGTGGTGCGATCATGGTTCACTGCAAGCACCACCTCCCCAGGCTCCGGTGATCCCCCCACCTCAGCCTCCCAAGTAGCTGGAACCACAGGTGCATGCCATTATGCCTGGCTAATTTTTGTATTTTTTGTGGAGATGGGGTCTTGCCGTGTTGCCCAGGCTGGTCTCCAACTCCTAGACTCAAGTGATCCTCCTGCCTCAGCCTCCCAAATACCAGATTAAAGGCGTGAGCTATCACACCCAGACTCCTGTCTCTATTTAAAAACAAAACAAAACAAAACAAAAAAAAAAAATACTGGGCCTGGTGGCTCACGCCTGTAATCCCAGCGCTTTGGGAGGCTGAGGGGGGCGGATCACTTGAGGTCAGAGGACTCCTCCTTATTCTTTTTTCTGTTTAGGCGCTATGTTCGAGACTACCTGGCCAACATGGTGAAACCCCGTCTCTACTAAAAATACGAAAAATTAGCTGGGCATCGTGGCGGGTGCCTGTAGTCCCAGCTACTCTGGAGGCTGAGGCAGGAGAATGGCGTGAACCGGGAGGTGGAGCTTGCAGTGAGCTGAGATCGCGCCACTGCACTCCAGACTGGGAGACAGAGCGAGACTCCGTCTCAAAAAAAAAAAAAAAAAAAAAAAATACAAAAATTAGCTGGGCGTGGTGGTGGGCGCCTGTAATCCCAGCTGCTCAGAAGGCTGAGGCAGGAGAATCACTTGAACCCGGGAGGCAGAGGTTGCAGTGAGCCGAGATCCCACCACTGCACTCCAGCCTGGGGGACAGAGCGAGACTCCGTCTCAAAAAAGAAAAGAAAAAAATCGATGTTAACGGGTAGACACGACTCAAGTGAGAGTAGGTTTTGGGGCAGAGAAATTCAGATTAGGCTTTGACTGGATTAGGCCTGAGCCTCCTGTTTGGCTTGTGAATGGCGATGTCACTGAGCTGGCGGACACAGGAGCCAGAGCTCAGGGGACCTGGCAGGGAGAGATGTGTGGTCAGCGTGTGGGTTTGTGGCATTTGAGGCAGTGGGACTGGGTAGGAGTTGCACGTAGACCAAAGGTGACAGGTGAAAGGCAGGGAGGTCTGGGGGAAGGAGAAAAAGGGGGGTGGGGACCAGCACAGGGCACTGAGCAGAGGTGGCGGGGAGGGTGTGGGAGAGAATCGGGGCTGCGGATGAGCTACTCCCCAGCCTGCCCACACAAGGCTGGAAGGTACCCCAGGAGGGTCAGCCAGGAGGCCGGGGCAGGGTATCCATTGCTGAGAACTGCCCGGGGAGGGGGTGTTCAGGGCTGGGAGCAACCTCATAGCACTGCTGTGGTCTTGCGTGATCACTGATGCCCCCACTCCCTGATTCTGTGTGACCATCGAATGCAGGGTTGCCCAAGTTCAAGGAGAATCTGGACGTGGGAGACAGTGGCCGCCAGGAGGCGCCTTGAGCCTGTGCCAGGAACCAGACAGTTTGGGAGGTCCCAAGCAGCCCTAACTCTCCTGTCACTCCTGCTCAGGAGCCCTCAAGGGGTTACACTGCAGCAGGCGGGGTGACAGCTAGACCCTGGGAGGGCCAGCGGGGTAATGCTGCTTTCTGAATGGGCGGGAGCAGGTCCGTGGAGACCGCTTCCTAGGTCTGTCCAGGGGGCCTTCTGGAGGTCTGGGGGCTGTGGCTTGGGGGTCAGTTGATGAGACTTGAGAGGCTCACACTGGTTACAAAGGCCTCCATACTGGCCCTGATCAGGACCGCAGCCCACTGGAGTTGGGGAGTGGAAGCCAGCAGGGGTTCCTGACCTGGAAAGTGGGAGACGGGGGGTTAAAGGTAGAGGGTGAGTGGGAGGGAGGGGTGTGGATTCTGGCAGTGGGCCTGGAGATGGACAGGGGTCCCTGGCCATTAGGGCCATGTGTCTGCCATGGTGGGGGCAGGATGAGAAGTTGCTGGGACAGATCTGTCAAACCCTTGTTGCTTTTCAGAGAGCAAGGGTGTCAGGCTTCACCCCTGACAACCACCCACCTGTCTTTTCTCCCATTGCCAGTCTGTGACCTTACCTAGAACCCCTAGGGGCTAGCAGGAATCTTTCCTCCTCCAGGGACAGAATCTCAGGGTGTCACATATCCCAATGCTGTGATGGTCTAGGATTCCACATAGAGGTTCTGGGCTTCCAGTCCTGTGAGCCACCAGGGGTAGTAGGGAACCTAAGGAAGGAGAGACAGGAGATAGAGGGAGACAGACTCAGGGAGATGACATCAGAACACCTGGATCCAGCTGTGCCTGAAGCCCTCCCTCAGGCTTTTCAATCACAGGAGCCAAGTGCTTAAGCCAGTCACAACTTGGCTTCAGACACTTATGACCAGAACTTACCTGGAACATGCCCTGATGCCCCCTCCCCATCTCATCTGCTTTCCCCAGGCTTCGCTTCTGCCCCTGTCACTGGTGGGAATCCATCCAAACCTTGAGTCTAACCTTCAAGTCTGGCCACCTCACCACTCCTCTTCCTGGCACATCAGCCTTGGGCCCCTCTCCCTGGCCCACTGGATTCCTGCCCCTTTGTCCTCAAGCCCCTCTACTCCAGGAAGTCAGCCTGAATTGCACTCTTCTCACCACCTCACCCACATGAAGTAGAATCAGGAGCAATACTGGGCTCCCTACCTAAGAGCTGGGGGGTTGGTTTCAAGTCTTCTCAGTCCAGTTCTTCCCATCTGAACTCTATGAACAGGTAACTACAGCTTCCCTCTGACATCCTAAACATCCTTAACTATTAGATAGGGGTAACGTGAACCTTGTATGCAGAAGGTGCTTAATCAACACCTGCTGATGCAGGTGATACAGGGCATTGGTTAGTAGCATGGACTCTGGAGCCAAGCTCCTGGAATCACATCTTGGCTCCACCCCTTACCAGCTGTGTGTCTTTGAGGAAGTTAACCTCTCGAGCCTCAAGAGATAATACTAGTGTCTATCGTTAAATAAGGTAATACCTATTACTTTATTTATGCTGTAAATGCTGACAGCAGTGCCCAGCACATTGCCAAGTGCTGTGTGATTGTATACTATATAAGGAGCTCAGAAGAAAAAGAAAAAGGACCACAATCAATTCCTTTTCTTTTTCTTTTTTTTTTTTTTGAGATGGAGTCTTGCTCTGTTGCCCAGGCTGGAGTGCAGTGGTGTGATCTCGGCTTACTGCAGTCTCCGCCTCCCAGGTTCAAGTGATTCTCCTGCCTCAGCCTCTGGAGTACCTGGGATTACGGATGCGTGCCACCGTGCCTGGCTAATTTTTGTATTTTTAGTAGAGACAGGGTTTCACCCTGTTGGCCAGGCTGGTCCCAAACTCTTGGCCTCAAGTGATCCACCTGTCTCAGTCTCCCAAAGTGCTGGGATTACAGGTGTGAACCATGGCGCCTGGCCAGTAGAGTCTAGATTTAACTCCCAGTTTATAGAATATACTAGGGACAGAGGAGCATGTTAGATGACACCACAGAGTAAAACCAGTCAAATCCAGACAGTAGGAAACCCAATCAACTTGCTTTCTTCAACAAATGAATGTCATTTAAAAAACTGAGTGATTGGCTGGGCACGGAGGCTCACGCCTGTAATCCCAGCACTTTGAGAAGCCAAGGCGGGCGGATCATGAGGTCAGGAGTTCGAGACCAGCCTGGCCAATGTGGTAAAACTCTGTCTGTACTAAAAATACAAAAATTAGCCAGGTGTGGTGGCATGTGCCTGTAGTCCCAGCTATTTGGGAGGCTGAGGCAGAAGAATCACTTGAACCCGGGCAGCAGAGAGGTTGCAGTGAGCCAAGATCATGCCACTGCACTCCAGCCTGGGTGACAGAGCGAGACTCTGTCTCCAAAAAAAAAAAAAAAAAAAAAAAAAACCCAAAAACAAAAAACTGAGTGATTATCTCCACGTCAAGATACAGATATTGAGGAGGGTGGAAGGCACTGCTGTGACTAGACTGGAATCCAGGCCATCCAAAGCCCCAGGTGGACAGAGATGCTCTGGTTACCTGGACATCCTGAATTCCAGAATTCCAGCAGGTGTCTACTTAGGGCTGCCACCTCCTTGCAGTTGATTTTTGGAGCCTCTTGTTGCCTCTGGCTT
Source organism: Pongo abelii (assembly GCF_028885655.2). Classification (NCBI taxonomy): domain Eukaryota; kingdom Metazoa; phylum Chordata; class Mammalia; order Primates; family Hominidae; genus Pongo; species Pongo abelii. The sequence continues at coordinate 53,905,167 of NC_072005.2, forward strand.
GAGGGCCTAGCTGTCTTTCTAGGTATTTTTCCAGTGGGCATGGAGCTGCAGCGTGGCTGCTGGGAGCAGCACCATGTCTCCCTGCCCGCTAGCTGGAGCTCCAGCTAGATGTGAACCACCAGGCAGGCGCAGTTGCTGCTGGTATCCAGGGAGCATTGAACAGCAGGAGGGACTGAGGGTAGTAGGAGAGAGGAGAAAGAAGGTGGGTGTGAAGGACAGGATGTCATATCAGTGGTCTTCCTTCTTGGAGGAAACCTCACCTGGCTAGACTCCTGCCCACTCACCGACTTGCCCATCAACCCGTTTATCCACCCAGCTGCCCATCCATCTGTCCACTCTTCCATCCATCCACTTATTTATCCAGCCCCTCATAATCCACTATTCATCTACTCCTCCATTCATTGATCCACTCATCCATCCATCCATTTATTCATCCATCCATCCATCCGCTTATTCATCCAGCCACTCATAATCCACTCATAATCCACTCATCCATTCACTAATCCACTCATCCATCCATCCATCCATCCATCCATTTATTCATTCATCCATCCATCCACTCATCCATCCATCCATGGGCAACCATCATCAATGGCTGCTAAAACCATTTGGTTTAGGCTGGGCATGGTGGCTCATGCTTGTAATCCCAGCACTTTGGGAGGCTGAGGCGGGCAGATCACTTGAGGTCAGGAGAGACCAGCCTAACATGGTGAAACCCCATCTCTACTAAAAATACAAAAATTAGCCGGGCGTAGTGGCGGGCACCTGTAATCCCAGCTACTCGGGAGGCTGAGACAGGAGAATCGCTTGAACCCGGGGGGTGGAGGTTGCAGTGAGCTGAGATCACGCCATTGCACTCCAGCCTGGGCGACAGAGCGAGACTCTGTCTCAAAAAAAAAAAAAAAAAATTAGGTTTAGCATCCACTCATCCATCCATTCATCCATCCATCCATCCATCCATCCATCCATCCTTCCATCATCCATTCATCCATCCATCCATCCACCCACTCATCCATCCAATTATGCACTCATCCACTTGTCTATCCATTGATCCATCCATCAATCATCCATCCATCCATCCATCCATCCATCCATCATCCATCCATCATCCATCCATCCATCCATCCACCCGCCACAGACATAATGTGAAGGGAAAGAATCCAGACATAAAGAGTACACAGTATGTGATTACGTTTATATGAAGTTTGAAAACAGGCCAAACTGATTTATGGTGAAATTAGTCAGGCCAGTGGTGACCCTTATGAGGGAATTAATTGGGAGGATGCCTGAGAAAACTTGGGGAACTGGAAATGATCCGTATCTTGATCTGGGGTGGTTAAATGGTATTATACATATGGAAAATTCACTGACCTGTACATCTGAAGATTTATGTAAAAAATATATTTTTAAAAGCAAAAAGACCTCACTGAGAAGGTGGCATTTGGGGAAGTACCCATGTCACTTGCACTGCAGAATGCTCCCAGACACCTGCAGATACCGTATACCTCTGTGTAGCCAGCACAACTTGGGATGGCTCCTTTGAATACCGTATTGACCAGAATAAATTATACCGGATTCCTGCCTCGCACCACATGCGTTTGTATTGTGGTACCCTGTGTTCCTCGCAAACTGAAGAGGCCTGACGGGAACTCAGTGGGTCTTTGGAAAATTCTGCACCCAGTGGAAGAAGAGCCTATAAGCCCTACTTAAAAAAAAAAAAAATTAAATCTGAAATATGCCTTTTCCCTTTAAAGATGTACAAAGGATTATTTGAGCAGGAAATTAAACAGACACCCCCTCCCCCCACAACATGCCTGAATTCGAAGCGCCTGGTGCTGGCCCAGAGAGGATAAGAGTTATCGCAGGGAGAGTGAGATAAGAATTTCCTTGGTTGGTGCTAACAAATGACCGAGTTTGCTTTCCTGTTTCACATACGGTTTTTACATGATTTAATTGTTTTAAATGTTTGTGAACGTTCAGATAAATGCCATGTGTTTTTTTGTTGTTGTTGTTGTTGAGACAGAATCTCGCTCTGTCACCCAGGCTGGAGTGCACTGGCGCGATCTCGACTCACTGAAACTTCCGCCTCCCCGGTTCAAGCGATTCTTTTGCCTCAGCCTTGCCTTGTGGTTTTATAGATGGTTTTTGTGAAAATGAATAATGTTCGAAATTGTATTCATTAATATAAGCCACTCAACAGTAAGGTTTTTTTGTTTTTGTTTTGTTTTGTTTTGTTTTGTTTTGAGACAGAGTCTTGCTATTGTCACCCAGGCTGGAGTGCAGTGGCACAATCTCAGTTCACTGCAACCTCCGCCTTCGGGTTCAAGCCATTCTTGTGCCTCAGCTTCCCTAGTAGCTGGGATTACAGGCATGCGCCACCACGCCTAGCTAATTTTTGTATTTTTAGTAGAAACAGGGTTTCACCATGTTGGCCAGGCTGGTCTCGAACTCCTGACCTCAGGTGATCCACCCACCTCAGTCTCCCAAAGTGCTGGGATTACAGGCCTGAACCACTGCACTCAGACAACAGTAAGCTTACTAAATATTTTCCTAAAGATGCATTTATCTGACAAGGATTTGAGGGCCTGCCATGTGCCACTCACTGTTTAGTTTCTGGGCACATACCAGGAAAGAGAACCAAAAGGAAAAACTTGAGGTGCACATTCCAGTAGGGAGAGATGGATACAGAACATGAAAAAATTATGCTTAGGCTGGGCATGGTGGCTCATGCCTGTAATCCCAGCAGTTTGGGAGGCCGAGGCCAGTGGATCACATGAGCCCAGGAATTTTGATGCTGGCCTGGGCAACATAGGGAGACTCCATCTCTATGAAAAAAATACAAAAATTAGCCGGGCCTGGTGACGTGCACCTATAGTCTGAGCTACCTGGGAGGCTGAGTTGGAAGGATCACCTGAGCTCAGGAGGTCGAGGCTGCAGTGAGCCATGATCATGCCACTGCACTCCAGTCTGGGCAACAGAGCAAGACTCTGTCTCAAAAAAAAAAAAAAAAAAAAAACCAAAATCATTATTGGTAAGGTACATAGAATGTCAGAGGAGTGCCATGAGGAAGGGGGGTACAGAATGCTGCAGGAGGGGTTGCAGTTTTAAATAGGATGTCAGGGGAGGTCACAATGAAAAGTGACATTTTGGCGGGGCATGGTGGCTCACGCCTGTAATCCCAGCACTTGGTGGGAGGCCGAAGCGGGCAGATCACCTGAGGTCAGGAGTTCAAGACCAGCCTGGCCAACATGGTGAAACCCCATCTCTACTTTTATAAAAGTTAGCCAAGTGTGGTGGTAGGCACCTGTAATCCCAGCTACTCAGGAGGCTGAGGCAGGAGAATCGCTTGAACCCGGGAGGTGGAGGTTGCAGTGAGCTGAGATTGCGCCACTGCACTCCAGCCTTGTTGTCCAGCACTCCAGGCAGCAAGAGCAAAACTCCATCTCAAAAAAAAAAAAAAAAAAAAGAAAAGTGACATTTGAGCAAACATATGAAGGAAGCAAGGAGAGAACCTTGCAATTATCTGAAGGAAAACTGTTCCAGGCAGAGGGCACAGTAAGTGCAAAAACTGTGAGGTGGATATGTGCTACAATGTGTGTGAACCTCAAAAACGTTATGCTAGGCTGGGTGCAGTGGCCCACGCCCGTAATCCCAGCACTTTGGGAGGCTGAGGCAGGTGGATCACTTGAGGTCAGGAGTTCGAGACCAGCCTGGCCATCATGGTGAAACCCTGTCTCTACTAAAAATACAAAAATTAGCCAGGCGTGGTGGTGGGCACCTGTAATCCCAGCTACTTGGGAGGCTGAGGCAGGAGAATTGCTTGAACCCAGGAGGCGGAGGTTGCAGTGAGCCGAGATTGCACCACTGCACTCCAGCCTGGGCAACAGAGTGAGACTCTGTCTCAAAACAACAACAACAACAAACCCAAAAACATTATGCTGTCAGATACAAAAGGTCACCTGTTGTATGAGTCCATTTATGTGAAATATCCAAAACAGGCAAATCCTTTAAAGCAAAAAGCAGATTCACGGAGCCAGGGACGCCTGGGGAGATGAGAAGTGGAAAGGGGCTGCTTGATGAATACGGGGCAACGTCTAGGGTGAAGAAGATGTCTTGGAGCTAGACAGGAGTGATGGCTGCACAACAGTGTCAATGCACAAAATATCCCTAATGGTACATTTTAGCTTATATGTATCATTTGTATCATTTATTTATTTATTTATTTTGAGATGGAGTGTCGCTCTGTTACCCAGGCTGGAGTGCAGTGGCATGACCTTGGCTCACTGCAACCTCTGCCTCCCAGGTTCAAGCGATTCTCCTGCCTTAGCCTTCTGAGTAGTTGGGACTACAGGCACCCGCCACCATGCCCAGCTAATTTTTATATTTTTAGTAGAGATGGGGTTTCACCATATTGGCCAGGCTGGTCTCGAACTCCTGACCTCAGGTGATCTGCCCGTCTCGGCCTCCCAAAGTGTTGGAATTACAGGTGTGAGTCACACCGTGCCCAGCCTAGCAATATACTTTGAAAGTAGATCCACCATAACTGGCGGAGGTACAAGGCGAATAAAAAAGAGCCAAAGGTGACTCCAACTAGAGTTGCCATTGCCTGAGACGGGGAAGACTGAGGAAGGAGGGGCTCAGAGCTGGGGCAGGTGCAGGGGAGAAAGGGGAACTCAGGATTGAGACGCCTATCAGATGCCCAAGTATAGACGTGAACTAGGCAGTTGGAGGTAAAAATTTGGAATTCAGAGAAAATTCCTGGGCTGGAAATATGCATTTGGAATTTACATATATTCACAACCTTTAAAACGTGGGAGTGTGCCTTGTGCCTTAAACCTGTGAAAACTGCCCATTCTCTCCCTACCTAATGTAGTAGAAATTTTGTTTGTTTGTTTTTTATTTTTGAGACGGAGTCTCACTCTATTGCCTAGGTTAGAGTGCAGTGATGCAATCTTGGCTCACTGCAACCTCCGCCTCCCGGGTTTAAGTGATTGTCCTGCCTCAGCCTCCCGAGTAGCTGTGATTACAGGCGCCTGCTACCACACCCGTCTAGTTTGTATTTTTAGTAGAGACGGGGTTTCACCGTGTTGGCCAGGGTGGTCTCGAATGCCTGCCTGCCCTCAAGTGATCTGCCCATCTCGGCCTCCCAAAGTGCTGGGATTATAGGCATGAGCCACTGTGCTTGGCCAGGGCTGTCATATATTGAGAGCAAGGTGTGCTTTTGTATAGCTGTGTGGCTGAATAAAGGTGTGTTTGATGTGTTGTGTCTCTGGCTGGATTGGGTTTGTCTGGATGTGCAATTGTGTGCATAGGTGAGGGTGATCACTTGTGTGTTACCATTTGTCATGTGTGTGAAAGACAGAGAGAAGGACAGAGAGAGAAGGAGAGAGAAGGAGAGAGAGAGAGAGAAAGAGAGAGAGAGAGAGAGAGGTGGCCTCCCAGCCCAGGAGTCATTACTAATTCCTCCAGCATCCCCCATTTCTGGGCAACAGAGGCCCCTTTGTTCACAGTGGCAGAAGCAGTGAGGTCCCTTCTCTCTCGAGGCCCCTGGCAACTTCTCAGCCCTGAGCCTGGCCAACAAAAGGTCCTGTGAGCTTTTGCATTGAGCCCGGCCACTTGCAGAGTGTGCTGAAGACATCAGTGAGGGCACGGGACCTGTGACAACCACAGTGGCTTGGCCAGTGATGGAGGAGCCAGGGGCTTAGGGGCTTAGAGAGGACCTTCTTGAGGATAACGTTGTTACAAGATAATTATGGGAGAAAAGGGAAAACCATGACTGTCCTACAGATCTAAAAATGAACACATGGGGCGGACATGATGGCTCGTGCCTGTAACCAGCATTCTGGGAGGCCGAGGTAGGAGGGTTGCATGAGTCCAAGAGTTTGAGACCAGCCTGGGCAACATAGTGAGACCTCATCTCTATTTTTATTTTTATTTATATTTATTTTTAGTTTTCATTTTTTCTTGAGATGGAGTCTCCTTCTGTCACCCAGGCTGGAGTGCAGTGGCATGATCTCGGCTCACTGCAGCCTCTGCCTCCTGGGTTCAAGCGATTCTCGAGCCTCAGCCTCCTGAGTAGCTGGGACAACAGACATGCACCACTAGGTCCGGCTAATTTTTTTTTTTTTTTGTATTTTTAGTAGAGATGGGGTTTCGCCATGTTACCAGGCTGGTCTCGAACTCCTGGTCTCGAGTGATTCGCCTGCCTTGGCCTTCCAAAGTGCTGGGATTACAGGCCTGAGACACCACGCCCAGCCCCATCTCTATTTTTAAAAAAAGATTTTAAAGGCCGGGCATGGTGGCTCACACCTGTAATCCCAGCACTTTGGGGGGCCAAGGTGGGCAGATCACCTGAGGTTGGGAGTTCGAGACCAGCCTGACCAACATGGAGAAACCCCATCTCTACTAAAAATGCAAAATTAGCCGGGTATGGTGGCACATGCCTGTAATCCCAGCTATTCGGGAGGCTGAGGCAAGAGAATCACTTGAACCCGGGAGGTAGAGACTGCAGTGAGCCGAGATTGCACCATTGCACTCCAGCCTGGGCAACAAGAGCAAAACTCCGTCTCAAAAAAAAAAAAAAAAAAAAAAAAGAGATGGAGTTTCGCTCTTGTTGCCCAGGCTGGAGTGCAATGGCACCATCTTGGCTCACTGTAACCTCTGCCCCCAGGGTTCAAGCGATTCTCCTGCCTCAGCCTCCCAAGTAGCTGGGACTACAGGCGCCTGCCACCACGCCTGGCTAATTTTTTGTATTTTTAGTAGAGATGGAGTTTCACCATGTTGGCCAGGCTGGTCTCAAACTCCAGACCTCAGGTGATCCACCTGCCTCGGCCTCCCAAGGTGCTGGGATTACAGGCGTGAGCCACCACCACGCCCAGCCCTCCCTCTTAAAAAAAAGAAGAAGAAAAAAAAAAAAGACGAGAAACAAAAAGATTTGACTTAAGTAGTTAATGAGGGAACCGGTGACATGTTGACAGTTCAAAGGAGAATCAAAGAACTAGACGCGTTACAGATGAGGAATATTGAAATGTATGTGGGGGCCCGGCGAGGTGGCTCACGCCTGTAATCCCAGCACTTAAGGATGCTGAGGCAGGCAGATCACCTGAGGTCAGGAGTTTGAGACCAGCCTGACCAACATGGTGAAACTCCAGTTCTACTACAAATACAAAAATTAGCTGATGTGTTGGTGCACACCTGTAATCCCAGCTACTCGGGAGGGTAAGGCAGGAGAATCGCTTGAACCCAGGAGGCAGCGGTTGCAGTGAGCCGAGATCGCGCCACTGCACTCCAGCCTAGGCAACAGAGTGAGACTCTGTCTCAAAAAAAAAAAACAAAAAACCATATATATATATATATAAAATGTATGTATATATTTTGTATATATATATTTTTGTGTATATACATATCTATATATATAATTTGTATTTATAGAGATGGGGTCTCACTATGTTGCCCAGGCAGAGGTTTGGGTTTTTGCTGAGGGCTCTGAGAGCCACAGAAGATAGCTCTATTTATGGGTCATTCACTTTTTGCCCAGCCCTGTGTTGCTTTACATGCACTTGCTCATTAAATCCTCCCAAGATCAGGGGGATCAGACCGAGGTGGGTGGAGTCGACTTAAACTTTGCTTAGTGTTCTAAGAGGTAAAGACTAGGGGATCTGGGTACAGGGAAATCCCAGATAGAGTTAACCTTTTTTTTTTTTTTTTTGATACAGTCTCGCTCTGTCGCCCAGGCTGGAGTGCAGTGGTGCAATCTCAGCTCCCTGCCTTCCGCCTCCCGGGTTCAAGTGATTTTCCTGCCTCAGCCTCCCAAGTAGCTGGGATTACAGGTGCGCGCCACCGCATCTGGCTAATTTTTGTATTTTTAGTAGAGACAAGGTTTCACCACGATGGCCAGGCTGGTCTTGAACTCCTGACCTCAGGTGATCCGCCTGCCTTGGTCTCCCAAAGTGCTGGGATTACAGGTGTGAGCCACCTCGCCAGGCTGAGTTAACCTTTATTGAGTTATCCCCATGTGCTAGTCACAGCTCTGGTTCTTCCTACCTGTAGAAACTCACTCGCTGCTCACATCAACCCCTAACGGAAGTGCTATTTTCATGTTGTTTCCTGCCCTTTATCTGCACTTGCCAAATCACTCCCAGGAGGGAAGGGACTTTGTTTATTTCTTCATTGCTGTATCCATGGAAACTGGGACTGCAGGTGGTTATGAAGTACCTATGTGTTAAATGAGTGAACATTTCCTGTAGGCAATTACACCCAACTTCCAAACGGAGAAACAGGCTCAGAGATAAGCACCTGCACCCTCACTCCTCAACTGCCTGTTTCTAGCACTTTCCATGATGATCCCCTCTGCACGGAGAGGGTTCATGGGAGTGACTATTGTTGTGTAATGAACGACCAGGCTGAGCCAGGGTCCAGCTGTAGGCCTTTTCGTTTTTGTTTTTTTGAGACGGAGTTGAGTTTTGCTCGTCGCCCAAACAGGAGTGCAATGGTGTGATCTCAGCTCACTGCAACCTCTACCTCCCGGGTTCAAGTGATTCTTCTGCCTCAGCCTTCCGAGGAGCTGGGACTACAGGCGCGTGCCACCACGCCTGGCTACTTTTCATACTTTAGTAGCAGTGGTGTTTCACCATGTTGCCCAGGCTGGTCTCGAACTCCTGTCTTCAGGTGATACACCCACCCTGGCCTCCCAAAGTGCTGGGATTTCAGGTGTGACACTGTGCCTGGCCAGGCCTTTTCCTTTCTTTTTTGAGACGGTGTCTTACTCTGTTGTCCAGGCTGGAGTGGCAGTGGCACAGTCACGGCTCACTGCAGCCCCAAACTCCTGGGCTAAAGTGATCCTTTCATCTCAGCCTCCCCAGTAACTGGGAGTACAGGTACATGCCACCACACAGACTAATTTTAAAATTTTTTGTAGAGATGGGGTCTCGCTATGTTGCCCCAGCTGGTCTCAGACTCCTGGGCTCAAGTGATCCTCCTGCCTCGGCTTCCCAAAGCTTTGGGATTACAGGTATGCGCCACCGTGCCCAGCCGCAGCACGCCTTTTGTCTTTTTAGAGAGGGTCTTTCTCGGTGGCGTAAGCTGGAGTGCAGTGGTGCAATCACGGCTCACAGCAGCTTCCAAACTCCTGGGCTCAAGCGATCCTCCTGCCTCAGCCTCTCAAGTAGCTGGGACTATAGGCACACACCACTATGCCCGGCTAATTTATTAATTTATTTGAGACGGAGTCTCGCTCTGTCACCCAGGCTGGAGTGCCTTGGCCTGATCTTGGCTCACTGCAACCTCTGCCTCCTGGGTTCAAGTGATTCTCCTGCCTCAGACTCCGGAGGAGCTGGGACTACAGGAACTCGCCACCACGCCCGTCTAATTTTTGTATTTTTAATAGAGACGGGGTTTCTCCATGTTGGCCAGGCTGGTCTCGAACTCCTGACCTCAAGTGATCCGCTCGCCTCGGCCTTCCAAAGTGTTGGGATTACAGGCGTGAGACAACGCATCCAGCAGCTAATGTATTATTATTATTATTCTGTAGAGACGCAGTCTGGCTATGTTGCCCAGGCTGGTCTTGAATTCCTGCCTCTGCTTCCCAAAGCGCTGGGGTTACAGGCGTGAGCCACCGCGCCCCGCGGCTGCAGGTCTTTATAAGGCAACTGTGGGCCCTGGACCGCTCCCTGAAAACCTCCCCCTCAACCCCCCGTCTCCTCCCTCACCTGGTCTACCCCGAATCCTTCCCCTCTCGTCTCTCTCGCCCTCTCCAGGGGAGGTGAAGGACTCAAGAATCGCGCCCTGCTTCTGTCCCCACCGCGCCGCACCCCAACCCACGCAGGGAAAGAATCACCCTTGAGGGCTGATGCCGGATCCAGTTGGGAGCGGCGGGCCCTAAATCACCTCCTCCGCGGGCCGTACCATTCTGGCCGGGGGGACCTGGGAGGGGACGCGCGAAGGGCTTCCCCCGGGGACTGCCTCTATCGAGACTCTCTCCAGCCCCACAGGAGGATGGGAAGGAGATTTGTGTGGGGGCCTCGGGCTGGCGGGTCGCGGGTTCCTTTTCCCCCGCCTTGGCGTCTCTCCGCCCACCGCCCCTCCCTGGCATTGGTTGGCGCCAGGGGAAGCAGAGGCGCCCTCCTTTCTGCGCAGATTCCCGCCGCACTCGCGCAGACCTAGCGCGTCCAGGTGGGAGATTGGTGTGGCCCGGGCGTCCGCTCCTCAGCGGATGTGGCAGCCCCGAGCCATGGCTCTCGCCGTCCGAGTCGTTTATTGGTAAGCGCAGCGGCCAGCGGCCCCCGTCCCAGACCCCCGCCGGGACCCGATCCTCCTCACCCTCGGAGCCGGGGTCTGGGAGCAGCGGGGAGAGGACCCATGGGAGCCCCTGTATGGAAAAAGGGATTCCGGTGTGGGTGGGGTGGGCGTACGGAGGGGCGAAAAACAGAGGGCGGTGGTCCCCAGGCCCCCTCTTCGGCTTGTGACACGCTGGGCATCTCGGGTTATAAAAGGTGGGGCTGAGACGGGTGTGTGTCAATTTCGAACCCCCGACTCCGGGGCTCCGCTGGGGAAGGGGCTGGCGGTCGGCTTTGTAAAGGGACCTAAGGCTTCTCCACTCTAAGGCTTCTCCTCCCCCAATATCCCGAACAGTCGCGGGGTGGGGACAGTGAGAGCCCAGAAGGTTCGAGAATGTCTCAGCCTCTGTTTCAGAAGCACTTGAATTGTTGGCCTCTGCCCAGTGGGTTCCCTTGGCCACGAACCCCACTCCTTTTCTGGCCTCAGTTTTCCGTCTGTGGCAAGAGGGAGGCTCTGTGTCAGCACCGAACACGGTTAATTTCTGCAAGTCTCAGGAAGGATATACTAGGATAGGATATAAATTACGTTCTCTCCACTCCCCAGCACCTAATACCGTGTGGCATGCTGTATTTAATAAATACGTGTTAAATGAATTTATCCTCCCAGGAATCCCTTAAAAGGGGAATTTTAGGTCAGGCGCCGTTGATCACGCCTGTAATCCAAACACTGGGAGGCTGAGGCGGGTGGATCGCTTGAGCCCAAGAGTGCGAGACCAGCCTGGGCAACCCAGGGAGACCCCTCGTCTCTACAGAAACTTAAAAATTTAGCCGGGCATGGTGGCACGCACCTGTAGTCGTAGCTACTTGGGAGGCCGAGGCAGGAGGATCACTGGAGCCCGGAAGGCCGAAGTTGCAGTAAGCTGAGATGGCGCCACTGCACTCCATCATCCTGGGCAGCAGAGTGAGACTCTGTCTCAAAAAAAAAAAAAAAAAAAAAAAGGTAAATTAAAGAGAGAGGAATTTTAGTTCTATCTTACAGGTGAGAAAACTGAGGCGGGGACTGGGGTGGGGGCAGGTCAGTAGCTTCCAGTCTGGACTGCAGGTGACAGGGGTAACTGGAACCTGGGTTTGCCGGCAGCTTTCCAACGTCTCTGCTTGCTCGACAAAGCAGAGGCAAGAGTGACATTTTGAGACGCCTACCAGGCCTGTGCACCAGATTCCAGTCCCGAAATAGCCTCCTGTGGGGCTTGGGTGAGCTTGTATTTCACCCTGGGTCCTGGGAAGGTGTTGAGAATCTAGGAGCCCCAGGGCTGGGTGCGGTGGCTCATGCCTGTAATCTCAGCACTTGCGGAGGCGGAGGCGGAGGCGGAGGCGGAGGCGGGCCGATCCCCTGAGGTCAGGAGTTTGAGAGCAGCCCGGCCAACATGGTGAAAATACAAAAATTAGCTGGGCGTGGTGTAAGAATCCAGGAGCTGCAGGGTTTTCCTTGGAGTGCTGCGATGGCTGTGGGTGAGGGCGGTGGGCACAGGGAGTGGGTGGGGACCTTATCTGCTGTTCTCCTAATCCAGTTCTCCTGGTTTTCCCCCGTCCCCGTCTCTCGTATTTGTGGTCTCCTTGTCTCCTCTCTTTCTCTCCCCTTTTTCCCTTCCCCCTTCTCTGTCTCTTGCTTGGTGTTGGTTTTCTGTGTGTCTCTGTGTGTCCCCGTGCCACCCCCTGTGCTGTGCCCCAAAACTCTGCCTGGCTGGTGCCTGGCTTCTCTCTTGAGGGCATCTGTAACCTCTTCTGCTTGGTCATCTGGTCATCTGTGTTCCTCTTTTTTTCTTCCTGGCCCCACCTTGCTTTCTCTACCCTCCTCTCCCCGATCCCCCACTTCTCCCTCTCTCCCCTGGGCCCCGATGTCTTGGACTCTCCTACCAGTGGCGCTTGAGGCTACAAGTCCAAGGTAAGCAGTGTGGATGCCTGGGGAGGGGTAGAGTGCGTATCGGGAGGGGGGCTGACTGGTATGACCCCTGCCGTGACCTCTCACCGTGTTTTCAGTATCTTCAGCTCAAGAAGAAGTTAGAAGATGAGTTCCCCGGCCGCCTGGACATCGTGAGTCTTGGGATGGGGAGAAAGACTTGAGCACAGCCACTGGGTCGGTCCGTTAGGCCTGGATGGCACTGCAGGGGGGTTAGGTCGGCCCTACCCCCTTCACCCATGTTCTCATCCCCCTGGGAAGGGGAGGGGCTCCCCAAGAGGACATCTCAGCCCCTTCAACATCTCCCCTACCCCCTTTCCTCAGTGCGGCGAGGGAACTCCCCAGGCCACCGGGTTCTTTGAAGTGATGGTAGCCGGGAAGTTGATTCACTCTAAGAAGGTATGTCTGTCCGTCCTGCCACGTTTTGGGGCTAGCGTGGGGTTGGGGCTGAGGTTGGTGTCTCGGTCCCAGCTCACCCCTTCTTCCTCCCCTCCCTAGAAAGGCGATGGCTACGTGGACACAGAAAGCAAGTTTCTGAAGCTGGTGGCCGCCATCAAAGCCGCCTTGGCTCAGGGCTAATGCGCCCTGAAGGCAGAGGTGAGGGGCCCATTAGACAGGGACACCACCCTTTGGATCTTCGCCCTGCCCCATGCTCTGACTCCTTGGCCCAGGGTGGAGAGCCTGGGAGATGGGGGACATCACGTGTGCCCCCAGAGCGAGCGGGATAAAGTTAGACCCAGTTGGTGGAGGATGACAACTGAGATGGGGTCAGAGGTGTGCAGGGTGACAGCTGAGATGGTGATGGGTCAGAGGTGTGCAGGATGACAGCTGAGATGGTGATGGGTCAGAGGTGTGCAGGATGACAGCTGAGATGGGGTCAGAGGTGTGCAGGATGACAGCTGAGATGGTAATGGGTCAGAGGTGTGCAGGATGACAACTGAGATAGGGTCAGAGGTATGCAAGATGACAGCTGAGTTGGTGGTGGGGTCAGAGGGCTGCCCTAAAACAGCTCTCCTGGTTTGGGAATGAAAAGTGCTAGCCACCCAACGGTTCAGAATCCGGAACTCTAGGTCTTTGTCCCATTGCCAAGAAACAGTTCCCAACCCAGCAGGTCATGTGACAGCGTCCGGCCAAGTTCCCAGCATGTTTTGAGACAGAATTTCCTTGTTCCACAATTTCGAGTAGGTCACTAATTATCATCGGGCTCTGAACCTGAGAATTAGTTCTAGGAATATTCCAGACCTGATCCAGCTCCAGAAACTTACCCACTTTAGAACTGAACATCAGTCCAAGAATGCTCTAGAAACAAATGCTAACTCTAGAACGGATTGTCTGCTCCAAAAAAACTCTAGAGCTGACTCCCAGTTCTCCCCATAGAGCCGAGAATGAAATACACCACCAGCTCCCAACACACTGTAAACCTGAGCCCCCCTTCCCAACCTAGCAATTGAGAAATGTGAACCAGCTCAATGTGAACCAGCTCCTAAGTACTAGAATTGACCACTAGTTCCTGGAGTTGGCTACTGGTTCCTTATCACTGTTTTTCTTTCTTTCTTTTTTTTTGAGATGGAGTCTTGCTCTGTCTCCCGGGCTGGAGTGCAGTGGCATGATCTTGGCTCGTTGCAGCCTCTGCCTCCCGGGTTCAAGCAATTTTCCTGTCTCAGCCTCTCAAGTAGCTGAGATTACAGGCACATGCCACTATGCCCGGCTAATTTTTTATTTTTAGTATGTCTCACCATGTTGGCCAGGCTGGTCTTCAGGTGATCCACCCGCCTTGGCCTCCCAAAGTGGTGGGATTACAGGCGTGAGCCACCATGCCTGGCCTCCTTATGCACTCTGAACCAAGTATTGTTTCCAACCTAATACATTGTGGAACAAATGGCAATTTCTATATGAACCTCAGGAACGAAGAACTGCTTTCCAGCACCTTCTGAGTCTGATTTTCCAGTTTTTAAGCCAATATGGTCCAGATAACCTTGAAACCCAAACCATTCTAGAACAGTTACTAGCCCTTTGTTCTGGTCTCTGGCACTGCAGGGCCTGGAGCATAGTTTATTTTTTGAGGTGGAGTCTCGCTCTGTCGCCCAGGCTGGAGTGCAGTAGCGTGATCTCGGCCCACTGCAACATCTGCCTCCTGAGTTCAAGGGATTCTCGTGTCTCAGCCTCCTGAGTAGCTGGGATTACAGATGCCTGCCACCACGCCGGGCACATTTTTGTATTTTTTTTTTTTTTTTTTTTTTAAAGACGGAGTCTGTCACCCAGGCTGGAGTGCAGTGGCATGATCTTGGCTCACTGCAAGCTCCGCCTCGCGGGTTCACGCCATTCTCCTGCCTCAGCCTCCCAAGTAGCTGGGACTACCAGTGCCCGCCACCACGCCCGGCTAATTTTTTGTATTTTTTAGTAGAGATGGGGTTTCACCGTGTTAGCCGGGCTGGTTTTGAACTCCTGACCTCAAGTGATCGGCCTGCTAAGGCCTCCCAAAGTGCTGGGATTACAGGTGTGAGCCACCACGCCTGGCCGTAAAAATACTCCCCTCTAACCTTCAGCACCAGTTCCCACTCCATGCTGATCTAGAACAGAGTGTCCCATCCCAACACACTGTGGACCCAAGTACCAGCTCCCAGTGTGCGTTGTGCCAGAAAACTGGTTTTCAAATGCATTAAACTCAAGTTCCATTTCCTGGAATTCTTTACCAGAGCAGAATGAGGTCATGTTCAATGTGAATTGGGACATGCCAATTTGAAGTAATGCAGAAACAATATCTTGCCTTATGTGCAGGTCTGAAACAAAGCAAATCCCTCTAACATAAAGGAAAAGAAAAATGGAATTGCCTAATTCCAAAGCTGCATCAGCTGAATGCATTGTGGACTGTTGCTGTTGAGCGTGGGGTGGGGTGCCACCGTGCAGGCTTTGAATTCTTTTTTTTTTTTTGAGACAGAGTCTCGCTCTGTCGCCCAGGCTGGAGTGCAGTGGCGTGATCTCAGCTCACTACAACCTCCACCTCCCAGGCTCAAGCGATTCTCCTGCCACAGCCTCCCAAGTAGCTGGGACTACAGTTGTGCACCACCACGCCCAGCTAATTTTTCTAGTTTTTGTAGAGATGGGTTTTGCCGTGTTGCCCAGACTGGTCTCAAACTCCTGGGCTCAAGTGATCCGCCCGCCTCAGCCTCGCAAAGTGCTGGGATTACAGATGTGAGCCACTGCACCCGGCTATCTTTCTTCCTTTTAACATGGTCCCCAAGCCTGGCCTCTGTTCCTGCAAACTGACTCCCTACCTCAACCACCTCTTTTTCTCTCCACAGTCCAGGGACCTTGACCCAGCCCCTCTCAGCAGACGCTTCATGATAGGAAGGACTGAAAAATCTTGTGGACACCTGGTCTTTCCCTGATGTTCTCGTGGCTGCTGTTGGGGGCAGAGATTGACGCCCCTGGTCTTTGCCTCTGTGTGAGAGAGTCTGTGTGTATGTGTCTTCCCCGGAATCCACACCACCCCACCCTCCTCCTGTCCCGTGGTTTCATCATATCTCTTTGCATACCCCATGTCTTCCCCAGTTGTCCCCTGGAGTTTGGGGGGACATCCCGCCTCAGGCATCCTTCTCAAGGGGAAGCCAAGAGAGGCATCAGGATGGGTGGGTTTCTGATTGTGGCGACGTTTGCAACCGTTCACGATTCAATAAATATTGGATGAATTTAACCGAATGTGCCTGTGAGGAGTGTATCCTGTTTTAGTCCTCTGCCTCCTCCCTCCAGGACCCTGTCCCAGAAATTAGCAACCACGTGTTGAGTGCTCAGTGCACCAGCCCTCTGTAGGGAAGCACCTTCAGCAATGCTGAGGTTACTATTTTTTGAGACAGTCTTGCTCTGGAGTGCAGTGGTGCGATCCCAGCTTACTGCAACATCCCTCTCCTGGATTTAAGTGATTCTCCTGTCTCAGCCTCCCGAGTAGCTGGGGCCACAGGTGTGCACTGCTATGCCTGGCTAATTTTTTTTTTCTTTTCTTTTCTTTTTTTTTTTTTTTTGAGATGGAGTCTTGTTCTGTTGCCCAGGCTGGAGTGCAGTGATGCGATCTCGGCTCACTGTAACCTCCATCTCCTGGGTTCCAGCGATTCTCCTGCCTCAGCCTCCCACGTAGCTGGAATTACAGGTGCCAGCCACCACATCCAGCTAATTTTTTGTATTTTTAGTAGAGATGGGGTTTCACCATGTTGGCCAGACTGGTCTCGAACTCCTGACCTTGTGACCCTCCCGCCTCGGCCTCCCAAAGTGCTGGGACTACAGGTATGAGCCACTGCGCCAAACCTAATTTTTGCATTTTTAATAGAGACGGTTTCACCATGTTGGCCAGGCTAGTCTTGAACTCCTGACCTCGGGATCTGCCCGCCTTGGCCTCCCAAAGTGCTGGGATTATAGGCGTGAGCCACCACGCCCGGCTGTTTTTGTAACTATTGATAGCCATGAAGTGCATGCACACTTTCCTCAAATCAGGTACAATTCTAAACTGATTTCACTCCCAAACCTTGACCCAGTCATTCTGGGAGGACAGAAATAAAATTGTTCCTTCCCCAAGTCAAGTGCTGCTGACTCCTGAAACCACATGCCACGGATCTGTGCTCAGTGACATCTGGGAAACACAAGACAGCCATCAACAATAGCAACAAGGTGCAGTGGCTCACGCTTGTAATCCCAGCACTTTGGGAGGCCAAGGTGAGCGGATTGCTTGAGGCCAAGAGTTCGAGACCAGCCTGGGCAACATGGTAAAACCCCACCTCTACTAAAATTAGCCAGGTGTGGTGGCAGGTGCCTGTAATCCCAGCTACTCGCCACCTGCCACCAGGTTGAGAATCGCTTCAACCTGGGAAGCAGAGGTTGCAGTGAGCTGAGATTGTGCCACTGCACTCCAGCCTGGGTGACACAGTGAGACACTGTCTCAAAAAAACACAAAAAAACCCCAAACCAAATGAACAATAGCAACAAGAAACAAGCCCCCACATGGCTTCATTTCTAATGATCGAGGATTTTCTTAGTATGACAGTCCTTTGGCGGTGTAGTTCTTTATTTTTTTTCTAAGTTTCTCTGTCACCCAGGCTAGAGTGCTGTGGTAGGATAATGGCTCACTGCAGCCTCAACCTCCTGGGCTCAAGTGATCCTCCTGCTTCAGCCTCCTGTGTACCTGGAATCACAGGCACATGCCATCATGCCTGGCTCTTTTTTTTTTTTTTGAGATGGGGTCTTGCTATTTTGCCCAGGTGGTCTCAAACTCCTGGCCTCAAATGATCCTCCTGCTTTGGCCTCCCAAAACGCTGGATTACAGGCGTGAGCCACAGAGCCTGGCCTGGTGGTGTAGTTCTTTTTTTTTTTTTTTTTTGAGATGGAGTCTCGCTGTGTCGCTGAGGCTGGAGTGTAGTGGCATGATCTTAGCTCACTGCAACCTCCACCTCCCTGGTTCAAGCAATTCCCCTGCCTCAGCTCCCGAGTAGTTGGGATTACAGGCGTATGTCACCACGCCTGGCTAAGTGTGTGTGAGTGTGTGTGTGTGTGTGTGTGTTTTCTTTTTCTTTTTTTTTTTTTAGATGGGGTTTCACCGTGTTGGCCTGGCTGTGTGTGTGTGTGTGTGTGTGTGTGTGTGTGTGTGTGTGTGTGTGTTTTCTTTTTTTTTTTTTTAGATGGGGTTTCACCGTGTTGGCCAGACTGGTCTCAAATTCCTGACCTCAGGTGATCCCCCCGCCTCAGCCTCCCAAAGTGCTGGAATTACAGGCCCCCGCACCCGGCCCTGGTGGTGTAGTTCTAAGCTAGGTAGAGAGATCGCAGACAGTGGCATCTGAACATGAGACTCAATGGAGGTTGACCGTAATCCCATTTGCCAGCTGGTCTCACATTTGGGGTCAGCCCAGTATCATCATCCTCAGCTGCCGGCACTCCACCTGTTAGCCAAGCCACACTGTGGCACCAGTTCATCATTTAAATGACACAAGACTTTTCAGTTCTTTGTTTAAGCAAGAATTCTGGCAGGGCTGGGCTAGGTTGGCTTATGCTTCAGTGGGAACAAACCGGAATGAACCTAAATCTCCATGGATGAACACAGCACATGCAAAGACCTCTCCAGAGCAACAGTTCTCCTGCTTCTAGTCAGAAATCTAGAGCAATGCTGTCCAATAGAACTTTCTGGACGATGGAATTTTTCTTTTTCTTTTTTGTTTTTTTGAGATGGAGTGTCACTCTTGTTGCCCAGGCTGGAGTGCAATGGTGGGACCTTGGCACACTGCAACCTCTACCTCCCGAGTTCAAGCGATTCTCCTGCCTCAGTCTCCCAAGTAGCTGAGATTACAGGTGCCCGCCTGTAGCCACCACGCCCGGCTAATTTTTTTTTTTAAATGTATTTTTAGTAGAGATGGGGTTTCACCACGTTGGCCAGGTTAGTCTCAAACGCCTAACCTCAGGTGGTCTGCCCACCTCAGCCTCCCAAAGTGGTGGGATTACAGGCATGAGCCACTGCGCTGGCCAGCACGATGGAATTTTTCTATATCTGCCCTGCCAAACACCATAGCCACTGACTTCGTGTTGCTGGTGACAACTTGAAATGTGGCATGATCAAGGAACTGAATGATTAATTTAAATTTACATTTGGCCAGGCGCAGTGGCTCACGCCTGGAATCCCAGCACTTTGGGAGGCTGAGCTGGGAGGATCACTTGAGCCCTGGGGTTTGAGACCAGCCTGGGTAACATAGTGAGAACCTGTCTCTACAAAAAATACAAAAAACACCTGGGCATGGTGGTGCATGCCTTTAATCTCAGTTACTTGGGAGGCTGAGGTGGGAGGATTGCTTGAGCCCGGGAGGTCGAGGCTGCAGTGAGCTGTGATGGCACCACTGCACTCCAGCCTGGGCAACAGAGTGAGTGCCTGTCTCAAAAAAGAAAAAAAAATAACATTCAACCCATGTAATATGTGGCTAGTTGTTATTGGTCGGTGCAGTTCTGTTATTCTGTTGCTGCACCTGGCCCCAAAGCAGCTTTAGTAGACAGAGCGGAGAGAGCGTAGGCAATCTTGTATTGGCTTTTCTTTTCTCTTTTCTTTCATTTTTTTTTTGAGACAGAGTCTTGCTCTGTTGCCCAGGCTGGAGTCCGGTGGCATGATCTTGGTTCTCTGCAACCTCCACCTCCGGGGTTCAAGCGATTCTCTTGCCTCAGCCTCCGGACCAGCTGGGACTACAGGCGCACGTCACCACGCCCAGCTAATTTTTGTATTTTTAGTAGAGACGAGGTTTCACCATGTTGGCCAGGCTGGTCTCAAACTCTTGACCTGGTGATCCACCCTCCTTGGCCTCCCAAAGTGCTGGGATTACAGATGTGAGCCACCGTGCCCGGCCTGCTTTTCTTTTTTTTAAAGAGACGAAGGTATCGCTGTGTCGCCCAGGCTGGAGTGTTAGTGGCATGATCACGGTTCACTGCAGCCTGGAACTCCTGGGCTCAAGCGATCTTGCCACCTCAGCCTCCCTAGTAGCTGGGACTACAAGGGCACCACCACTCCCAGCTAATTTATTTTTTTTCATTTTGATGGGGAACTGGGTGCGGATGCGGCAGGGTGAGAGGCCTCACTGTGTTGCTCAGGCTGGTCTCGAACTTGGCCTCAAGCGATCTTTCCCGCTTCGGCCTTCAGAGCAGGCATTGCAGGAAGGGATGCACATCAGCTTTCGTCACAGCCCATTGGCCAGAACCAGTTACACAGCCCCGCCCACTTTGAGAACCCCTACCACGAAAGCCCTGCCCCCCTGCAGAACTTGGCTGGGGAACTTAGTCTTCCTATGTTTAGGAAAGGGATGAGAACTTGAAAACTTGGTGAGCACAACAAATATCTACCAGGGCTCTTATTTTAATCGTACCGTATGCATGAAAACGCCACCATCTGATTTTGGCGTAATCAAGACAATTCACGCCTTCAAAGAATTCAGCCTGAACATCAACCCAGCCTGAAAAGGGGAGACACCGTGAATTCCTTTCTAACAGCGACAGCATGTGGCCACGTCTGAGAACTGCATCTTCTCAGTTCACCTCGGATCACCGCGGAAGACCGGGAATCACTGTGGAATCCCTGGGGGTCACCAGGAATCACTTCCGGTCATCTAGATTTAGGTTAGTCAAGTGAATCACCATCTTTGAATTGGTGACACGCCACTTTCTTTTTAAAACTTAAAAATTAAAATTTAGCCGTGCGCGGTGGCTCACGCCTCTAATCCCAGCACTTTGGGAGGCCGAAGAGGGCGGATCACGAGGGCAAGAGATCTAGACCAGTCTGGCCAACATGGTGAAACCCCGTCTCTGCTAAAAATGCAAAAATGAGCCGGGCGTCGTGGCTCCCAGCTACTCGGGAGGCTGAGGCAGGAGAATCGCTTGAAGCCGGGAGGCGGAGGTTGCAGTGAGCTGAGATCGCGCCACTGCACTCCAGCCTGGGTGAAAGAGTGAGACTCCGTCTCAAATAAAAAATAAAAAATAAAAAAATTAAAAATTTTCTAGGTACATAGTGGGTGCATATATTTATGGGGCAGACGGGCTATTTTGATACAGGCATACAATGCATACTAATAACATCGGGGTAAATGAGGTATCTATCCCCTCAAGCATTTAACTTTTGTGTTACAAAAAATCCAATTAAACTGTTTTTTTTTTCTTTTTTCTTTTTTTTGAGACGGAGTCTTGCTCTGTCCCCCAGGCTGGAGTGCAGTGGCAAGATCTCAGCTCACTGCAACCTCCGCCTCCTGGGTTCAAGCGATTCTCCTGCCTCAGCCTCCCGAGTAGCTGGGATTACAGGCATGCGCCACCACGCCCGGCTAATTTTTGTATTTTTAGTAGAGATGGGGTTTCACCATGTTGGCCAGGATGGTCTCGATCTCTTGATCTTGTTATCCGCCCGCTTCGGCCTCCCAAAGTGCTGGGATTACACGCGTGAGCCACCGCACCTGGCCTTTTTCTGTATTTTTAGTAGAGACGGGGTTTCACCATGTTGGCCAGGCTGGTCTCAAATTCCTCACCTCAGGTGATCCACCCACCTCGGCCTCCCAGAGTGCTGGGATTACAGGTGTGAGTCACTGTGCCCGGCCATACAGGAGTGAGCCACACTGCGCCTGGCCAGGAGATTCTTTTTAATTTGGCAGTTTTCAGAATATTAAATTGGAGCCTCAACAACTTTCTCTAGTTTTTTTTTTTTCTTTCTCTTTTGAGGACCATTGTGAACTAATGGACTTTTATGCATGTGACGTCTTTCAATCCATTGCAGCTCTTCTTTGTAAGCTCAAGTTGTTCAGCCTTTGGTTTCTTTTCTTTTCTTTCCTTTTTTTAATATTATTATAGAAACGGGGTCTTGCTATGTTGCCTGGCTGGTCTCGAATTCCTGGGCTCCAGCGATTTGCCCGCTTCGACCTCCCAAAGCAGGAGGGGCTTTTGTTTTATCCAAGCTCTCTGTCCCCGCCCCCTCCCCCAGTAGCCTGTCGGGTGTCTCCTGCCTCCAAATCGGATCTAATTCTCTCTCTGCTCTGCTGAGGCTGGCCTGGCTTAAGAGGATTGGGACACTTGCTAAATGGGACCAGGACAGCGTCAGAGAACCAGCGCTGGGGAGACCCAGGGGCCAGGATTGCCACCAGGGGGCAGCAGAGGAGAGGCAGAGTGGCAGAAGGAAGCGGTGGGGGGTGCTTCCATCTGACGGCTGGCAGTGGGAGGGCGGGATGGTGGACCAGGAGGGGATGGTATAGAGAGAACAGTCCTCCCACCCCCACCTGAGTGGGTTAACAGTACTTACATGGTCACTGGATGCGTATTGAAAAATGAGCCCGGGCTCAGTGATTCATGCCTGTAATCTCAACACTGGGAGGTTGAGATGGGAGGGTCTCTGGAGGTCAGGAGTTGGAGACCAGCCTGGGCAATGTGAAAAAATCCCATTCCTACCAAAAATACAAAAGATTAGCCAGGCGTGGTGGCACGTGCCTGCGGTCCCAGCCACTCGGGAGGCTGAGGTGGGAGGATACCCTGAGCCCAGGAGGTGGAGGTTACAGTGAGCTGAGATCACACCATTGCACTCCAGCCTGGGCGACAGAGTGAGACCCTGACTCAAAAAAAAAACAAACAAACAAATGAAAAAACAACAAAAAGAAAAAAAATAATTGAAGAAGATGTAGGCCAGGCGAGGTGGCTCACGCCTGTAATCCCAGCACTTTGGGAGGCCAAGGTGGTTGGCCTGACCTCCAGTGGAAGGTCAGGAGTTCAAGACCAGCCTGGCCAACATGGTGAAACTCCGACTCTACTAAAAACACAAAAATGGCATGGTGGTATGTGCCTGTATTCCTAGCTACTTGGGAGGCTGAGGCAGGAGAATTGCTTGAAACTGGGAGGCAGAGGTTGCACTGAGCTGAGATCGCATCACTGCACTCTAGCCCCTGGGTGACAGAGAGAGACTTCATCTCAAAAAAAAAGAGAGAGACTGACAGAAAAAGACCAAGAACATTCTGTGTGTGATGCTATTATTAGCTATAATAATGGCAGATATGGTTTGTTGATCACTGGCCATAATCAGTGTTAAGATTTACATGATTTGACTCTTCTAACCCTTCTCCAAACCCTCCCTTTCACCAAAAAATCTTTCATATTAAAAATTCACAGTTTTTTTTTTTTTTTGAGATGGAGTCTCACTCTGTCACCTAGGCTGGAGTGCAGTGGCATGATTTCGGCTCACTGCAACTTCTGCCTCCCGGGTTTGAGAGATTCTCCTGCCTCAGCCTCCCAAGTAGCTGAGACTACAGGCGCACACCACCACACTCAGCTAATTTTTTATTTTATATTTATTTATTTTTATTTTATTTTATTTTTGAGATGGAGTTCCGCTCTTGTTGTCCAGGTTGGAGCACAGTGGCGCGATTTCGGCTCACTGCAACCTCTGCCTCCCAGGTTCAAGCAATTCTCCTGCCTCAGCTTCCCGAGTAGCTGGGGTTACAGGCATGTGTCACCACGCCCAGCTGATTTTGTATTTTTAGTAGAGACGGGGTTTCTCCATGTTGGTCAGGCTGTTCTCGAACTTCCGACTTCAGGTGATCTGCCCACCTCCGCCTCCCAAAGTGCTGGGATTACAGGTATGAGCCACCACGCCAGGCCCCATTCACATAGTTTTAAAACATCAACTTTTAAAAATAGACGCTTTCTTTACATTAGATAAAACACACTTGACTTAAGTGTTCCGTATAATTGCTTTGATAAATGTATACAACTGGCTGGGTGCAGTGGCTCATGCCTGTAATCCCAACACTTTGGGAGGCTGAGGCAAGAGTATCGCTTGAACCCGAGAGTTCAAGACTATCCTGGGCAACATAGCAAGACCCTGTCTCTACAAAAAATTAAAAAATTGGCTGGGCGTGGTGGTGTGCACCTGTAGTCTTAGCTACTTGGGAGGCTGAGGTGGAAGGATCACTTGAGCCTGAGAGGTTAAGGCTGTGGTAAGCCATGTTTGTGCCACCGCACTCCAGCCTGGATGACACAGTGAGACCCGTCTCAAAAAAGCATCATCAGCAACAAAGTATACAACTATGATACCAGCACCCAAACAGGAAGAATCCATCAGCCCCCAAATTTCCCTGGGAAATTTTTTTTTTTTGCAGTCATTTTATATTCATTCCCACACCTGCCTGGGCAACCACCAGTCTGCTTTCTCTAACTATAGATTACTTCTGTCTCTTCTAGAATTTCATATAAATGAGATCGTATCATATAGAACTTTCTGTAACTACAGATTATTTCCATATCTTCTAGAATTTCATAGAAATGAAATTGCACCGCATACAAGCTCTTGTGTCTGGCTTTTTTCACCCAACATAATGCTTTTGAGATTCTTCCATATCACATGTGTATCCACAGCTTGTTCCTTTTCAGTGCTGTGTTATAGTCCCTTGTATGGACATACCATAATTTGCTTAACCATTCACTTGGGCTGTTTCTATTTTGGTCTTTTATGAATAAAGTTGCTATGAATATTCTTGTACAACTCTTCCTGTGGACATATGTTTATTTCTTATTTTTCTTGAGACAGAGTCTTGCTTTGTCACCGAGGCTGGAGTATAGTGATCATGGCTTGCTGTATCCTTGTCCTGGGCTCAAGTGATCCTCCCATCTCAGCCTCCTAAGTAGCTGGGATTACAAGTGTGTACCATCATGCTCAGTTAATTTTAATATTTTTGTAGAGATGGGGTCTCATTATATTGCCCAGACTGGTCTCAAGCAGTCCTCCTGCCTCAGCCTCCCAAAGTTATTTTTTTCTTGGTGACAGAGTCTTCTCTGTCGCCAGGCTGGAGTGCAGTGGTGTGATCTCGGCTCACTGCAACCTCCACCTCCTGGGTTCAAGCAATTCTCCTGCCTCAGCCTCCCAAGTAGCTGGGACTACAGGCATGCACCACTACACCCAGCTAAGTTTTGTATTTTTAGTAGAGATGGGGTTTCACCATGTTGGCTAGGATGGTCTCGATCTCTTGACCTTGTGATCCACTTGCCTCGGCCTCCCAAAGTGCTGGGATTTCAGGCATGAGCCACTGCATGTGGTCCATTTTAGTTTTAATATGCATTTCCCTGATTATTTTTGATGTCATGGGCTTACTGGCCTTTTTGCATGTCTTTTTTTTTTTTTTTTTTTTTGAGACGGGAGTCTGGCTCTGTCACCCAGGCTGGAGTCAGTGGCACGATCTTGGTTCACTGCAACCTCCACCTCCTGGGTTCAACCAATTCTCCAGCCTCAGCCTCTGGAGTAGCCACCACACCTAATTTTTGTATTTTTAGTAGAGACAATGTTGGTCAGGCGGTCTCGAACTCCTGACCTCAGGTGATCCTCCGGCCTCGGCCTCCCAAAGTGCTGGGATTACAGGCATGAGCCACCGTGCCCAGCTTTTTTTGTATTTTTAGTAGAGACAGGGTTTTGCCATGTTGCCCAGGTGGTCTTGAACTCCTGGGCTCCAGCCATCCTCCTGCCAAAGCCTCTCAAAGTGCTGGAATTACAGGCATGAGCCACTGTGCCCAGCATGGTCTAAGAAATCTTTGCTCACTCCAAGACTGTAAAAATATTCTCCTATGGATGCTTCTAGAAGCTTCCTGGTTGTAGCTTTTCATTTGGAGTGAGGTGGGAGTCAAGGTTTTTTTTTTTTTGAGACAGAGTTTTGTTCTTGTTGCCCAGGCTGGAGTGTAATGGCGTGATTTCGGCTCACTGCAACCTCCACCTCCCTGGTTCAAGTGATTCTCCTGTCTCAGCCTCTCGAGTAGCTGGGATTACAGGCATGCGCCACCACGCCCGGCTAATTTTTTGTGGTTTTAGTAGAGATAGGGTTTCTCCATGTTGGTCAGGCTGGTCTGGAACTCCTGACCTCAGGTGATCTGCCCGCCTCAACCTCCCAAAGTGCTGGGATTACAGGTGTGAGCCACCGCGCCCAGCCCAGTTTATTTTTATTTATTTATTTTTTTATGGTGAAAAGATATACCTCTATTGAGAATTAGCCAGCTGGACTCAGTTTAGATGATCCCAATTTCGTTGGCAACATCCAAAGCATTGTAACCAGGAGTCGGTTGAACATGTGACTTCTTCTCTCTGTCAGGCCGAATCAGAGCTTCTTCACAGCCTGTTTGATCTGGTGCTCGTTGGCTTCAACATCTATAATGAAGGCAAGCGTGTTGTACCTTCCTCATGGCGGACTCAGTGGCGGACTCAGTGGCGGACTCAGTGGCGGAAACGTGATGATCGCAGAGTGGACAAGCTTGTTTCTCCAGGGGGCGCTCTTCCGAGGCTATTTGGGCTGCTTCCGGAGTCGCGCTGTCTTGGGCCGCCGGAAGGTGGGTGACCTGCGGATCTTTTTTTCCGTGTGGCTGTGGACGGCTTTCAACACTGCTTTCTTGGCCTTTAAAGCCTTCGGTTTGGCTTGGGCTTTAGGAGAGGCAGGAGCTTCCTTCGGTTTCGGCATCATCTTGTGAAGAGGCAAGGTTTGTTTTAGTTTTTGACCTTTTTTTTTTTTTTTGAGATGGAGCCTTGGCTGGGCGCGGTGGCTCACGCCTGTAATCCCAGCACTTTGGGAGGCTGAGGCGGGCGGATCACAAGATAAAGAGATCGAGACCATCCTGGCTAAC
The DNA here is from genome assembly GCF_028885655.2 of Pongo abelii. Taxonomy (NCBI): domain Eukaryota; kingdom Metazoa; phylum Chordata; class Mammalia; order Primates; family Hominidae; genus Pongo; species Pongo abelii. The sequence continues at coordinate 53,931,531 of NC_072005.2, forward strand.
ACGGTGAAACCCTGTCTCTACTAAAAATACAAAAAATTAGCCGGGTGTGGTGGCGGGCGCCTAAGTCCCAGCTACTCGGGAGGCTGAGGCAGGAGAATGGCCTGAACCCGGGAGGCAGAGGTTGCAGTGAGCCGAGATTGCGCCATTGCACTCCAGCCTGGGCGACAGAGCTAGACTCTGTCTCAAAAAAAAAAAAAAAAGAGGGAGTCTCACTCTGTTGCCAGGCTGGAGCGCAGTGGCGTGATCTCGGCTCACTGCAATCTCTGCCTCCCAGGTTCAAGCCATTCTCCTGCCTCAGCCTCCCGAGTAGCTGGGATTACAGGCATGTGCCACCACGCCTGGCTAATTTTTTGTATTTTTAGTAGAGATGGGGTTTCACCATATTGGCCAGGCTGGTCTCGAACTCTTGACCTTGTGATCTGCCCGCCTCAACCTCCCAAACTGCTGGGATTACAGGTGTGAGCCACTGCACCCGGCCCAGGACCATTTGTTAAACTCCCCATCCTCTCATCAAATTGACTTGATACTTTGTTCAAAACAAGTTGATTGCATATGTGGATCTATTTCTGGATTTTCTTTTATTCTACTGATCTCTTTGTTGATCTTTATGCTCATAACACACTTTCTTGACTACTGTAGCTTTATAATAACTCTTGAAATTAGGTAGTGTAAGTTCTCCAGTTTTGTTCTTCTTTTTCAAGATTATTTGGCTATTCTAAATCTGCATTTCCATCTAATTTTAGGATCATCTTATCAGTTTTATCAGAAAACTTGACTGAGATTTTGATTGGGATTGCGATGAATTTATAGGCAGATTTGGGGAGACTATACATGAACATCAGATGCCTTTCTGTTTATTTAGGTCTTCTTTTTTTTCTTTTTTTTTTTTTGAGACTGAGTCTCGCTCTGTCGCCCAGGCTGGAGTGCAGTGGCGCCATCTCTGCTCACTGCAAGCTCCGCCTCCCGGGTTCACACCATTCTCCTGCCTCAGCCTCCGGAGTAGCTGGGGCTACAGAGGCCTGCCACCAGGCCCGGCTAATTTTTTTGTATTTTTTTTAAGTAAAGATGGGGTTTCACTGTGTTAGCCAGGATAGTCTCGATCTGCTGACCTCATGATCCGCCCGCCTTGGCCTCCCAAAGTGCTGGGATTACAGGTATGAGCCACCGCACCTGGCCTTATTTAGGTCTTCTTTAACTTCTACTGGCAATGTTTTGATAATTGTGGGCTTAGCTGTCCTGCACATCCTACTTTCTTCCTAGGCATTTTATAGGTGTGTGTGCATGCGTGCATGTGTGTGTGTGTATTTTGAGACAGGGTCTTGCTCTGTTGCCCAGGCTGGAGTGCAGTGGTGCAGTGATGCTGCCTCAAACTCCTGGGCTCAAGCAATTCTCCTACGTCAGTCTCCCAAGTAGCTGGGACTACAGCTGTGCACTACCATGCCCAGCTAGTGTTATTTTTAATTTTTTTTGTGTAGATGGAGTCTTGCTTTATTTTACAGGCTGGTATTGAATTCCTGGCCTCAAAGTAGCTGGGACGACAGCTGTGCACCACCATGCCCAGCTAGTTTTATTTTTTATTTTTTTTGTGTAGATGGGGTCTTGCTGTGTTGTACAGGCTGCTCTTGAATTCCTGGCCTCAAGTGATCCTCCTGCCTCGATCTCCCAAAGTGCTGGGATTACAGGAATGAGCCACCACACTCAGCCTATTTTATGTTTTTTAATGCTTTTGTAAATAGTGTTTTAAAAAAACTTTTATTTTCCAATTTTTTGTTGCTATTATATAGAAATATAATTTGTTTCTTTTTTTAAAAAAAATTCCCACACAACACCAAGATATACAATTGGTTTTTGTTTATTGATTTTGTATCCTGGAACCTTGCCAAATTCATGAATTAATCCCAGGAGTTTGCGTGTGTGTGTGTGTGTGTGTGTGTCTGTCTGTCTGTGTGTGTGTGTTTATTCTGTAGCTATTTTCTTATGTTAGCTACAAGAGTTACCACTTTATCCAAGATACAGTTCTGTAATGATAAAATAAAAGCACTTCTTTAGCAAGAAATTCTAAGTGTACAAAAGTGAATAGGCCGGGCGTGGTGGCTCACATCTGTAATCCCAGCATTTCGGGAGGCCAAGGCAGGTGAATCACTTGAGGTCAGGAGTTTGAGACCAGCCTGGCCAGCATGTGAAACCCTGTCTCTACTAAAAATACAAAATTAGCTGGGTGTGGTGGAGGGCGCCTGTAATCGCAGCTACTTGGGAGGCTGAGGCACGAGAATTGCTTGAACCCAGGAGGTGGAGGTTGCAGTGAGCCGAGATAGCACCATTGCACTCCAGCCTGGGTGACACAGCAAGACTGTCTCAAAAAAAAAAAAAAAAAAAGGTGAATGAATACAGAACTAAAAATAAATTTCCATTCCATCCCCATTCCCAGAGCTGACTGCAGCCAAAGACAGAACAAAAAAGTGGAAGGGTTTACATTTTTTTTTTTTTTTTGAGACGGAGTCTGGCCCTGTCACCCAGGCTGGAGTGCAGTGGCACGATCTCGGCTCACTGCAGCCTCTGCCTCTGGGGTTCAAGAGATTCTCCTGCCTCAGCCTCCTGAGTAGCTGGGATTACAGGTGCCCAACACCACGTCTGGCTAATTTTTGTATCTTTAGTAGAGACGGGGTTTCACCATGTTAACCAGGCTGGTCTTGAACTCCTGACCTCGTGATCGGCCCGCCTCAGCCTCCCAAAATGCTGGGATTACAGGCATGAGCCACTGCGTCCGGCCAGTTTACATTTTTCATCACATATGCAGAGAAAATCAGGTGTGTCTGTGGAACATCTACAACACGTTGTTCCACTCACTGCCCAAATCAGGGAGAGGAGATTCTGCAGCATTGTTTTGTCTTCCTGAGGAGTCTCTCTGGGGCTTTTATAGGGGAAGGGCTCCAGGAGACCCTGACAGCACCTACTGCTGTAACTGAAGTCTCACGGCCAGTAAGGAGGCATGACAAGGTGCCAGCATGGGCTTGAGAAGGGTTTTGACATCATCCACCAATATGTCCCATCTCCCCTTCAACTCTTCTCTGACCCGGCTGAGATTCTGCAGATGCCGCCTCACCTGGCTCTAAGAGGATTGGGGCAGGTGGTGAGTTAGATTAGGTCAAGGCCAGGAAAACCTCCTAGGGAGAAACTCAGGGACTGAGAGGGAGGGAGAGACACTAGGGAAGGAGAGGGAAGGGCAGCACGGGTCTGCACAGGGCAGAGAGAGGTAGGAGATGAGTCAGAGGAGGGAAGAGATATGGGAGGAGGGTGTTGTCTAAATGGCAGAATAATAAGATCACCCGTTTACTCCGAGCTTCCTGTAAGCTAGGCTCTGTGCTGGGCATGTAAATGACACAGCTCCATGTTGCTCACACCCCACACGTATGGAGAAGGTGTAGTTGATACCCAAAGTCTCATGGACATCCAGCTGTCCACAGGTCCTCCTCCAAACAGTCCAAGAAGCAGATGAGCTTAGTATCACTCAATAGAGTGGAGGAGTTAAGGGCTGTGCTATTCGGCTGGGTGGCCTGGTACATGCTCAGACTGAATCTTTTCGGTCTTCTCAGAAAGGCACTTAAACACCCTGATGTTTGGTGTAACCACCCGTAGGCAAAGGGATTACAGGCTGTCAGCCTCAAAGGACCTTTTGTAAGGATATTAGAGCACATAGGACAGCTGCTGTCACGTGGGAAGTGACACGGGCTGGGGAGACCCTGCCTGTTCTGGTTTTGAGGGCAGGAAACTCCCATGCCTCAGTTTCCCCTTTTCTTTGCACCTCACTTTCCCTCTCTCCCTCCCCCTCAGTCTCTCCCTTTTCCCATCGCTCTGCCTCCCTTGGGACAGTCTCAGTGTGGTTTTCTGTGTACATCCCTCTCAGGGTCTCTCTGAGGAGCAGGAGCATTTTTCATTATATCCTGGCAGTCTGTCCCCACCTCCAACCACAGCCGGTCACATGTTTCCCCCAAATCCGCACTAATTCTCCCTATGTTTTGCTGAGGCTGGCCTGACCTAAGAGGATTGAAGCATTTGCTAAATGAGACTGGGACAGGGTCAGAGAACTAGCTGTGGGAAGACACAGGGGCCAGGATGGCCACAAGGTGATGGCAGAAGAAGCAGGAGAGGAGAGGACAGCGGCAAAGGGTGGCATGCTATTGGTGCAAGGATATAGAGACCAAGAACCCAATAGAGACTTTTTGTAGAGCCAGTCATGGTGGCTCACACCTGTAATCCCAGCAATTTGGGAGGCCAAGGTGGGAGGATCACTTGAACCCAGGAATTCAAGACCAGCCTGGGCAACATGGTGAGACCTTGTTTCTGCAAAAAGCAAAAGGAAGTTATCCAGGCATGGTGGTGTGTGCCTGTGGTCCCAGCTACTCAGAAGGCTGAGGAGGGAGGATCAGTTGAGCCTGGGAGGTTGAGGTTGTAGTGAGCTGTGATTGTGTCACTGCACTCTAGCCTGGGCAACAGAGTAAGATACTGTCTCAAAAAAAAAAAAAAAAAAAAAAAAGCCAGGTGTGGTGGCTCATACCTGTAATCCCAGCACTTTGGGAGACTGAGGCTATCGGATCAATGAGGCCAGGAGTTCAAGACCAACGTAGCCAACATGGCTAAACCCTGTCTCTACTAAAAATACAAAAAATTAGCTGGGCATGGTGGTGCACACCTGTAAACCCAGCTACTCAGGATGCTGAGGCATGAGAATCACTTGAACCTGGGAGGCAGTGGTTGCAGTGAGCTGAGATGATGCCATTGCACTCCAGCCTGGGCAACAGAGTGAAACTGTCTCCAAAAAAAACAAAAACAAAAAAAAACAAAAGAGTTTGTAGATACAGACTCATACATTAATGAACCCTTGATTTATGACAAAATACAAAATAAATTGCAAGCTTCTCAATAAATTGACAATTGGAAATCCATGAGAAAAGAAAAATTCTTACCTCACACCATACACAATCAATTATACATGTATTAAAGACCTAAATATGAAAGGTAAAACTATAAAAATTTAGAGAAAAAAATGGAATAACTTCATCATCATGTGATAATGCAAGATTTCTTTTTTTCCTGTTGGTTACCTGATCTTGGAGAAAGTTTTTTTTTTTTTGGAGATGGAGTCTCACTCTGTCACCCAGGCTGGAGTGCAGTGGCAAGATCTCGGCTCACTGCTACCTCTGCCTCCTGGGTTCAAGCGATTCTTCTGCCTCAGCCTCCTGAGTAGCTGGGATTACAGGCATGTGCCATCACACCCGGCTAATTTTTGTACTTTTATTAGAGGTGGGGTTTCACCATGTTGGCCAGGCTGGTCTCAAACTCCTGGCCTCAGGTGATCCACCCTCCCTGGCCTCCCAAAGTGCTGGGATTACAGGCGTGAGCCACTGTGCCCAGCCTGAAGAAAGATATTTTAGACAAGCTATTAAAAAAAAAAAAGCATTACTCTTAGAAGGGAAAAGTGAGAAAATGTAGCAATTTTCAAAGCAATAAGCTGGACACCTCAGACTGGTGCCACCTGTGGTCTTTGTCTCCAATTAGTAACAATTAGTAACAGAGGCCTTTTAGAAACACCAGCTTTTAGAAGCTTTTCTGTCAATTTGAAAATACAGATATATTGAGATATTTTGTAAAAGTCATTTTATTTTATTTGATTATTTTATATCTTTTAGACAAGGTCTCATTCTATACTCCAGGCTGGAGTACAGGGGTACAATCTCAGCTCACTGCAACATTCACCTCCCAGGTTCAAGTGATTCTCCTGCTTTAGCCTCCCTAGTAGCTGGGACTACAGGCACCCGCCAGCATGCCCGGCTAATTTTTGTATTTTTTTTTTTTAGTGAAGATGGGGTTTCACCATGTTGGCCAGGCTGGTCTCAAACTCTTGACTTCAAGTGATCCACCTGTTTTTGCCTCCCAAAGTGTTGGGATTACAGGCATGAGCCACCGTGCCTGGCCCATTTTAATTTTTATTAATAACTTCATTGTGTTTTACAACATTATCAGTCTGTCGCTGATGGAAATGAAAAATAAAACAAGACAAAACTGGTCCATAACAATAGGTAATTTGAAAAGCAGTGAAATAGACAACATTAAAATCAAGAAATACTACTAATGAAACAAAATGCAAATAGGAAAGGCGTTTGCAGAACTTTAATTGCCAAGAGAATATAAGAATACATTCAAATAAATGAAGGAAAAGGGGTAAACAAATAGACACATTATGAAGATTTCTAAGGTTCAATTAACATGTGAGAGTTTAACCTCTCAATCCTCAGGGCAATGGATATTACAACCACAACAAAACCACAAGTCATTGGATCAACAAACATTAAAAAGTCTCACAATCCTAAGTGTTGGGGAAGATGCTGACCATCAGAAGCACTGGGAAAAGCCCTTTAGAAAGCTCTCGAGCAGCATCCACTAATGCCAAATATCCCAGTGAGCAGCAACTCCAATCCCAGCAGAGAAATGCTCAGGCTCAATTCCAATGAGAGGCAGGCACATTCACAGCAGAGCCACCTGTGATGGCTGCACAGTGAAGACAGCAAATGTCCACCTGCAGCAGGGTGGGTAAAGGGTGGTGCATTCACTGCAGAAAGTCATCAGCAGTGTAGATCAGCCACTCCAGGCCCACTGGGATCTGAAGAACTTTGCAGGCACAGGCCCCCTATAAATCCAGTAATGACCTGGGGCCTGAGTGATTTTCATTCACAAAGCCACCCTCCTCTTGGTGCTGAGACCCTGAGTCTTTTTTGCCCATAGAGTCATCCCCTTCTTGGTACTGAGAGGTCATGGTGGAGACTGAGGATCCCTCCAAGGGGTCTAGGGGTGGGTGCAGCTCTGTGAAGTGAGGGAATAACTGGGTGTCTGGCAAGAAGTCGGAGGCATTGGGGCTCTGAGGCCATAAGGGGGCTGGGGCTGGGAGTGATCCTGGGCTTGGGATTGGGGCTGGGACTGAACCTGAGCCTGGGCCTGGGCCTAAAATCGGGGCTAGGCCTGGAAGTGAGCCAGGGCTTCGCATCCAGCCAGGACTTAAGATGGGACCTGGGCTTCGGAGTCTGCCTGGGCCTGGGATCTGGGCTGGGCCAGGAATCGGGCCTATGATTGGGCCTGGGCCTGAGATTGGGCCTGGGATTGGGCCTGGGATCAGGCCTGGGTTTGGGCCTGAGATTGGGCCTGGGATCTGGGCTGGGCCTGGGATCAGGCCTGGGTTTGGGTCTGAGATTGGGCCTGGGATCAGGCCTGGGTTCGGGCCTGAGATTGGGCCTGGGATCTGGACTGGGCCTGAAATTGGGCCTGGGATTGGGGCTGGGATCGGGCTTGGGATCTGAGCTGGGCCTGAAATTGGGCCTGGGATTGGGCCAGGGAGTGGGCCTGGGATGTGGGCTGGGCCTGGGATTGGGGCAGGGATCGGGCCAGGGCCTGGACTCAGGGCAGCTGGGATGCCCTTCTGGGCTCTGCACCCAGGGCCACCCCAGGCCTGGTCGAGGCTGTAGATCGTGGGTTCCGCCGCTGGAAGGATTCCCGAGGGGCCCGGCTGAGGTGCAGAGGCAGAGGCTACAGGGACTAGGGGCGCAGCGCGGGCTCCTCGGCCTCTCTGCCCAGGGACGCGCTGGGGCTGCTGCTGGAGCCGCCGCTCCCGAGCTAGTTTGGCGCGGCGATTCTTGAACCACACCTGGGGGGCAGAGGGGACAGGGAGAAGGTGTGAAGGAGGGGCTCGCGCGGCCCAGGTGAGCCGTTTGGGGTCGGGGCCAGCCTCAAGCCTCTCCCTGTGCTCAACAACCCCCCAGCCCCCACCCCACCAAAAGAGGGCCCCGGGCTCCGAGGCCTGGAGAAGGGAGGGGAGAGGGAGGGAAAAGTAGGGGGAGGAGGGTGGGGTGGGAGGGGAGGAGCGGGGTCTGCCGCCCAGGAGCCCGGGGGCCAGGGAGGGTTCGAGGGGAGGGACCGCGGGTTCTCACGGGTGCCTGAGGTCCGGGCACCGGGAGACCCCGTGGGGGACAGCCTGGGCCGATCACGTGGGCGGGTTTGGGCTAGCATACAGTTGGAACAGGACTCAGGATGCAGCCCGGGTCTACACTGGCGGGACCCCTTGCGTGGCAGGGCGGGAGGTGGCCAGGCCCCGGTGAGTGACAGCGGTGGGAGGCTCCTTGGGGTGACTGGGTCGGGCGGGGTGGGGGTGGGGGTCAGACCTGAAGCTGTTGCTCCCTGAGGCTGAGTATCTCCGCCAGATTCACTCGCTGGTCGTAGTTCGGGTACTGCTCCTTCTGAAAGTAGCATTCTAGCACTTTCTGCTGGCTTTCATTGTAGACCGTGCGCTCCTGCCGCTGTCTCCTTGGAGGGTCCCGGGCCAGGGGAGGGCCTGGGGGCGGGAGGGAAACAGGTCACAGAAGCTCTCAGCCCCCCTAGGGACCCCGTCCCCTGCGCCAGGCCAGGAGCCCAGGCAGTGTGGGCTGGGGCGACACCGCGGATAGCAGCCTGGTATCCAGACCAGACCTTGCACCTCTCTGGGCCTCAGGGTCCACATCTAGGAAATGGGCGCGATAACAGCTCCTGGGAAGGCAGGCAGCATAGGCGCCTCACCTCGGAGAAGATGGGGCTGCCTCAGGCCTGCTCAGCCCTCCCCAGCTGCCCCGTCCCCTCCCATCCAAGGGTTATAGGGACCCTGACACTTGCAGGGGCGCCACCACCTGCCCAGTCCTCTGCTCCACTCAACTGCATGGTTTAATTTCTTTCCTTTCTTTTTCTTGGAGAGGGGATCTCGCACTGTCACCCAGGCTGGAGTGCAGTGATGTGATCACCGCTCAAGGCAGCCTCCACTTCCTGGGCTCAAGCAACCCCCCGCCTTAGTCTCCGGAGTAGCTGGGACCACAGGTGTGCACCACCACCCCTGGGTAATTTTTGTATTTTTGCTAAAGACGGGTCTCCACTATGTTGGCCCGGCTGGTTTCAGAGTCCTGGGCTCAAGTGATCCTCCCACCTTGGCCTCCCAAAGAGCTGGGATCACAGGCGGGAGACGCTGTGCCCAGCTGCATGATTTTTCATTTCCCAGACACCACTAAGTTCTCCCCCATCTGCAGGACAGGAAGCCGCCCGCACAGGCCCAGCCCTTCTCTGGCTGCCCAGATCTGCACTCTGCAGCCTCAGCCACGGGATCAGCCCAGACCCCTCACACCCCTGTCCCCGCTCACCTTGGAGATGACCAGGGTCTTGCATCCTGAGTCCTGATCTGTTCCCAAACACAAGTGTGTACTGACAAGGGCTTGGCTCTTAAATCACTTCTCTGCTGTGCCCACCCTAGCCCATCCTGCCAAGACCCTCCCTTTCCCACCCTGCCCTGCAGTCCCGCCCCCCAGAGGAGTTGAATGATGGAATAATCCTTCATCACTGATCAGGTACTGCCTGCCGAGCTGTGCTAGGAGCTGGGGAACCTCAGTGGGCAACACATCCTTGGTTTCACTCTCATGGGCCCTAGCCCAGGCGAGGTGGCATTCCACACGGGTTTGGTTGGGGGAGTCAACATCGTGACCTGTGGTTGGGATCCCCATCTCAGGAGAGGCACGGCCAGCCAGCCCCCAGGAGTCATCCTTATTCCTTCCCAGGGCTGGGGCCCCACATGATCAATGCTAGCGAGTCTACCCACTCCTCCCGGCTCCCGGGCTGCCCGCCTTGTCCAGCCACCATCCCTCCCTCCTGGATGACCCCACAGCCTCCTCTTTGGTACCTCAAGGCCACTCTGGCCCCTACTATCCATTCCAAAAATTGCTCCCCAGGTGCCTATAGGTGTAAGCAGAGCTTAGTACACATTGGTCCTGCTGATAATGCTTTGGTTTCTGTAGTGGATTTGCCCATGGGGCGAAGTTCTGATGGGCATTCACATAGACCTCTGTTGGTTTCTCCTGGAGAGTAAATGACCTCAGTGCTAGTTTATTCCAGTTTATATATGGGGCTCATGCGCTGGGTTCACATGAGCCCAGCCTCTCCAAGCTGCATAGACCTGTATCAGGAGGGGATACAGGTCTGATAGACATGCCCATGGACCGCTGCTGGTCTGCCCTTGTGAGTGAATGAACCTACTGCTGATGATACAGGGGACCCATGACCTTGATCTACAGAGATCGGATCCCTCAGAGATGCGTCTTCTCTGTCAGACACCTGGCTGTCCTCATTTCCCCATGGCGGGACTCACGTGGGTTCAGGGATTAGAGAGATTGATAAGGCTCACAGTGCAGGGAGCTAGAAATGACTCATGCAATCAATTTCAAAATTCAATAAAACGTAGACATTGTTACCACGAGTCTGGCTCATTGTTTTCACCTGCTACTTAGAGTTCTGTTGTAGAAAGCAGCATCCCCAGCAATGATTCCTCATTGCACATGTTGTCCGGCTTCATCTACAGGACATGCTGGGAACACAGTGGTGACCACAGAGATTTTGCACTGTGGCTATTTATTTGGTCAATAAAGACATAAACAGATGAGCAAGCTCACTGGTACTATTTTGTGAAAATAGACATTTAAATATAAGCAAGTTCACGGCAGCGTGATTCACTATCGCCCAAAAGGAGAAAATGCTGAAACATCGATCCACTGATGCATGGATAAATAAAATGCCGCGTGGCCAGGCGCGGTGGCTCACGCCTGTAATCCCAGCACTTTGGGAGGCTGAGGCAGGCAGATCACCTGAGGTCAGGAGTTTAAGACCAGCCTGGCCAACATGGCGAAACCCTGTCTCTACTAAAAATACAAAAATTAGCTGGGCGTGGTGGCCAGCACCTGAATTTCAGCTACTTGGGAGGCTGAGGCGGGGGAATCGGTTGAACCCGGGAGGCAGAGGCTACAGGGAGTGGAGATTGTGCCACTGTACTCCAGCCTGGGCAACAGAGTGAGACTCCATCTCAAAATAAATAAAAATGGCTGGGGGCAGTGGCTCACGCCTGTAATCCCAGCACTTTGGGAGGCTGAGTTGGGCGAACCACTTGAGGTTAGGAGTTTGAGGCCAGCTTGGTCAACATGGTGAAAACCCGTCTCTACTAAAAATACAAAAAATTAGCCAAGCATGGTGGCGGGAGCCTGTAATCCCAGCTACTTGTTAGGCTGAGGTAGGAGAATCACTTGAACCCGGGAGGCAGAGGTTGCAGGGAGCTGAGATCGTGCCACTGAACTCCAGCCTGGGTGACAGAGGGAGACTCTGCCTCAAAAAACAAAACAACACCCCCCAAAAAAACCCACAAAACATAGAAACCCAAAATGTCATATATTCACACAATGGGATATTACTCAACCACGAAAAGGAATAAAGCTCTGATACATGCTACAACATGGATGAACCTTGCCAACATGTTGCCAAGTGAAAGACGCCAGACTCAAAAGCACATATATGATTCCATTTATACAAAGGGACCAGAATAGGCAAATCCAGAGACAGAAAGCAGATTACTGGTTGCTATGGGTTGGGGAGAAGGGAAAATTGGGACCAACTGGGAATAGCTATGGGGATACCTATTGGGGATGGTGAAAAATGTTCTAAAATTGACTGTAGTGATGGAGGCACAACTCTGCAAACAGACTAAAAACAATTTAATTTATTTATTTTTTTTGAGATGGGGTCTTGCTCTGTCACCCAGGCTGGAGTGCAGTAGTGGTGTGATCTCGGCTTACGGCAACCTCCACCTCCCAGATTCAAGTGATACTCCTGCATCAGTCGCCCAAGTAGCTGGGATTACAGGCATGCACCACCATGCCCAGCTAATTTTTTGTATTTTTAGTAGAGAATGGGTTTCACCATGTTGGCCAGGCTGGTCTTGAATGCCTGACCTCAAGTGATCCACCCACCTCGGCCTCCCAAAGTGCTGGGATTACAGGTGTGAAACACCGCGCCCGGCCAAAACCATTTCATTTTGTACTTTATGATTATTCTTTTCTTTTTGTTTTGCCATGTTGCCCAGTCTCGTCTCGAACTCCTGAGTTTAAACAATCAGCCCACCTTGCCTCCCAAAGTAATGATATTACAGGCATGAACCAGCGTGCCCGGCCTGAATTGTATACTTTATTTAATTAAATTTATTTATGTATTTATTTTGAGACAGAGTCTCTGTTGCCCAGGCTGCAGTGCAGTGGAGTGATCTCGGCTCTGCCTCCTGGGTTCAAGTGCTTCTCATGCCTCAACCTCCTGAGTAGCTGGGATTACAGGTGTGTGTTACCACACCCAGTAAATTTTTTCTATTTTTAGTAGAGATGGGGTTTCACCGTGTTGGCCAGGCTAGTCTCGAACTCCTGGCCTCAAGTAATTCGCTCGCCTTAGCTTCTCAAAGTGCTGGTATTACAGGCATGAACCACGGCACCCAGCCCTGAATTGTATACTTTAAGTGGGTACTTTTATATTACGTGGATGACATATCAATAAAAAATATAAATTAATGCAATACTCAGCATATTGCCCTGTGGATTGGCCAAGATCAAAGAGATGGATCAAGTGTAGACCCAGAGAATGTAGTTTTCTCTTGCCATTGATGAAGTGTAGGTTGGTAAAAGGTTTTTGGAGATTTTTTTTTTTTTTTTGAAATTGACTCCGTGACATCTATTAAAGGATGAAATGTGTATATTACCCTTTGACTCAATGATTGATTTTTTTGAGACAGGGTCTTGCTCTGTTGCCCAGACTGTAGTGCAGTGGAGTCAATCAAAACTCACTGCAACCTCAACCTCTGGGGTTTAAGTGATCCTCCTACCTCAGCCTCCTGAGTAGGTGGGACTACAGGCGTGTACCACCATGTCTGGGTAATTTTCTTATTTTATTTTATTTTATTTATTTGTTTTGAGATGGAATTTCACTCTTGTTGCCCAGGCTGGAGTGCAATGGCGCGATCTCAGCTCACTGCAACCTCCGCCTCCCAGGTTCAAGCAATTCTCCTGCCTCAGCCTCCTGAGTAGCTGGGATTACAGGCACCCACCATCATGTCTGGCTAATTTTTGTATTTTTAGTAGAGATGGGGTTTCACTGTGTTGTCCAGGCTGGTCTCGAACTCCTGACCTCAGGTGATCCACCCGCCTCAGCCTCCCAAAGTGCTGGGATTACAGGCATGAGCCACCACACCCAGCCAATTTTCTTATTTTATTTATTTATTTATTGAGACCGAGTCTCGATCTGTCACTCAGACTAAAGTGCAGTGGCTCTGCACTTTAATGCAGATCTCGGCTCACTGCAACCTCTGCCTCCTGGGTTCAAGTGAGTCTCCTGCCTTCCGAGTAGCTGGGACTACAGGCGCCTGCCACCACACCTGGCTAATTTTTAAATTTTTATTTAATTTTTAGCAGAGATGGGGTTTCACCATGTTGGCCAGGCTGGTCTTGAACTACTGACCTCAAGTGATCCGCGCACCTTGGCCTCTCAAAATGCTGGGATTACAGGTGTGAGCCACCGTGCCTGGCCTCAATGTTTTATTGTAAGAGACTTATCCTGGGAAAATACTTGCTCCGCTGTGAATAAGCACAGATATCAGTGTTCAGTGTAACATTTCTTTGAAATATCAACTGAGTTAATTGGATTAATTCACGCCCACAAATTAGAAGATGATTAATTTGTGGCAGCCTCAGACTATGGAATGCTAATGAAGGTTTAAAAAAGGGATGAACTGGTAACCAATTAGTAAGAAATAATGATTTTTAATGTATTTGTTGTTTTGTTTGCCTGGTGGATGTCTGCTTGCTGTTTGCTGAAATAAATGTGTCTTGAACACAGAGACTTTGTTGGGCTTTTTTTTTTTCCCTCCCAAATCCCCATGTCTATAATAGGAAAAGCTCAAAGTTGCTGACTAATAACGTACTAAACGACTGAGTTTGTGTTTTCCGTATCGAATGCTGTCTCAGGCACATTGTTTATTTTGAAGAATGTACACATTTAATAAGCACATACAAAAAAATATATATTATGCATATACATATTCTTTTTTCTTTTCTTTTTTTTTTTTTGGAGACAGGGTCTCTCTCTGTCACCCAGGCTGCATTGCACTGGCATGATCTCGGCTCACTGCAACCTCTGCCTCCTTGGCTCAAGCCAGTCTCCCACCTCAGCCTCCCAAGTAGCTGAGAGGACAGGCACATGCACCACCACATCAGGCTAATTTTTGTATTTTTTGTAGACACGGCGTTTTGCCATGTTGCCCAGGCTGATCTCTAACTCCTGACCTCAAGTGATCCATCCACATTGGCCTCCCAAAGTGCTGAGATTACAGGCGTGAGCCACCTCGTCTGGCCCATAATATTTTTGAATGAACAATAAATAACAACAACGATAAAAACTCCTGCAAAAGTAATTACCCAGAGATGATGGGGAATGTCTATTTTCTTTATTTCCTGCTGCTTATGATTATTATTTTTAATGGACAACCTGGAAAACAAGAAGCATTTCTGGCCTTGAATGCCACCCTAGGGCTCGTCAACACCCTGCCCACAGAAGTCCCCATGCCTTCTCTCGTCCTGATGTGTCTTCAGGGTTGGATGGAATTTCTGGAGATTCCTTCTGGGGCTCCCCAGGCAATGGCCAAATTCCTAGAGTTACGTGGATGGAGGGAGGTCTTCTGGAGCCTGGGGCAAAAGTGATGTAAGTGGGAATGAAGTCGGTGGAAAAGTGTGAAGAAGGGATTATGAAATCCATTCTTGGCCAGGCTCAATGACTCACACCTGTAATCCCAGCACTTTGGGAGGCCGACGTGGGCGGATCACCTGAGGTCAGGAGTTCAAGATCAGCCTGGCCAACATGGCGAAACCCTGTCTCTACTAGAAATACAAAAATGAGCTGGGTGTGGTGGAGGGTGCCTGTAATCCCAGCTACTTGGGAGGCTGAGTTAGGAGAATCACTTGAACCTAGGAGGCAGAGGTTGCAGTGAGCTGAGATTGTGCCACTGCACTCCAGCCCCAGTGACAGAGTGAGACTCCATCTCAAAAAAAAAAAAAAAAAAAAAAAGGCTCTCTCCTTATCCATCAATCTTTTTTTTTTTTTTTTTTTTGAGACGGAATCTCGCTCTGTCGCCCAGGCTGGAGTGCAGTGGCCGGATCTTGGCTCACTGCAACCTCTGCCTCTTGGGTTCAAACCCTTCTCCTGCCTCAGCCTCCTGAGTAGCTGGGATTACAGGCGCCCACCACCACACCCGGCTAATTTTTGTATTTTTAGAAGAGACAGCATTTTACCATATTGGCCAGACTGGTCTTGAACTCCTGACCCTGTGGTCCGCCCGCCTCAGCCTCCCAGAGTGCTGGGATTACAGGCGCGTCCGGCCTTCCATCAATTCTTCAATCTCCTCTTTTACCCTATGCCTGTGGGCTCTGATGGGGTTGACCTCTTGGTGGGGTTGGCTCATCTCTGCTCCTGCCCCCAAGAGGCCCACAGACACCTCCCAATCCTCTGCATTGTGAGGGTATCTCTTGGTGCAGGGGGAGGGGGTTCAGGAGGGGCACACGGGCAACAAGGAGTCGTTTGGGCTTTGAAGACAATATTGGGGCAGATCAGAGTGGGGGTAATGAAGGCACGAGGTTGGCTTCTGCTTTCTAGAATCTTGTTGTTCAATGTCTTTCTGCCACTGGGGTTCGTCTCGGTGTCTGGACATTCATTCTTAAAACACTGTCCTTTCTCTCTCTTTTTTTTTTTAAATATTATTTTTTGAGACAGGATCTCTCTCTGTCACCCAGGCTGGACTGCAGTGGAGTGATCTTGGGTCACTGCAACTTCTGCCTCCCGAGTTCAAGGGATTCTGCTGCCTCAGCCTCCAGAGTAGCTGGGATTACAGGCGCCCGCCACCATGCTTGGCTAATTTTTGTGTTTTTAGTAGAGACGGGGTTTCACCACGTTGGCCAGGATGGTCTCAAACTCCTGACCTCAGGTGGTCAGCCCGCCTCAGCCTCCCAAAGTGCTAAAATTACGGGTGTGAGCCACCGCACCTGGCCGGCCCTGAGTTTAATTTGAATGAATCAACAACATATATTCAATAAGGTGCCTTTAAACCGAAACACGCATGAACCAGGGTGAGGTATTGATCGATTGATGACAATAGTGTGAGCAGAGCCTTGCAGGACCCCAAATCTGTATTTCCCCTGGGAGCAGTGGTTCCTTATTGGCTAAGACCATGTTCATGGCAACTTCATAGAACATAACAAGTAAGAATGAGAACTGCCTGTATTTATTTATTTTTAATTTATTTTATATATATTTTTTGAGACGGAGTTTCGCTCTTGTTGCCCAGGCTGGAGTGCAATGGTGCAATCTCAGCTCCCTGCAAACTCTGCCTCCCGGGCTCAAGCAATTCTCCTGCCTCAGCCTCCCAAGTAGCTGGGATTACAGGCACCTGCCACCACGCCCGGCTAATTTTGTATTTTAAGCAGAGATGGAGTTTCTCTATGTTGGTCAGGCTGGTCTTGAACTCCTGACCTCAGGTGATCCGCCCACCTCGGCCTCCCAATGTGCTGGGATTACAGGCGTGAGCCACCCATGCCCGGCCTGAGAACTGCCTGTATTTATTAAGTGCTCAGTACTTTCAAGGAACTGATCTAGGCACCTCCAGAGAGTTAACAGGCGCAGCCCCTGTTCTCAGAGAACTTGTCGTCCAAGTGGGGGAAGGTAGGCGTTACTCAAAGAATCACAGGATAGGCTGGGCGCTATGGCTCATGCCTGTAATCCCAGCACCTTGGGAGGCTGAGGTGGGTGGACTGCTTGAGGCCAGGAGTTTGAGACCAGCCTGGGCAACATAGTGAGACCTTGTCTCTCCTAAAAAATATAAAAAAATGGCCAGCCATGGTGGTTTATGCCTGTAATCCCAGCACTTTGGGAGGCCGAGTCAGGAGGATCAATTGAGGTGAGGAGTTCGAGACCAGCCTGGCCAATATGGTGAAACTCTGTCTCTACTAAAAGTACAAAAAATTAGTCGGGCGTGGTGGTGTGTGCCTGTAGTCCCAGCTACTTGGGAGGCTGAGGCAGGAGAATTGCTTGAACCCAGGAGGGGAGGTTGCAGTGAGCCAAGATCACACTGAGGCAGAAATTAAAAGAGAGAAACAGAATAAAGCAAAGGTTAAGTGAGAAACACTGCACTTCAGCCTGGGCCACAGAGTAAGACTCCATCTCAAAAAAACCCCCCAAAACCAAAAACGAAACAAAAAAAACCTGGGCCTGGTGGCTCACGCCTGTAATCCTAGCGCTTTGGGAGGCCTAGGCGGGTGGATCACTTGAGGTCAGGAGTTCAAGACAAGCCTGGCCAACATGGTGAAACCTCGTCTGTACTAAAAATACAAAAAATTAGCCAGGTATGGTGGCAAGCGCGCCTGTAATCCTAGCTACTCAGGAGGTTGAAGCAGGAGAATTGCTTGAACCCAGGAGGTGGAGGTTACAGTGAGACGAGGTCACACCACTGCACTCCAGCCTGGGTGACAGAGTGAGACTGTGTCTCAAAAATAAATAAATAAATAAATACATACATACATACATAATAATAAATAAAACAATACCCCCCTGCCAAAATTATCCAGGCGGAGTGGGGTGCTCCTGTAGTCCCAGCTACTTGGGAGGCTGAGGTGGGAGGGTCACTGGAGTCTGGGAAGTTGAGGCTGCAATGAGCTGTGATTCCCTCACCTGCACTCCAGCCTGGGCAACAGGGTGAGACCCTGTCTCAACAAACAAACAAACAAACAAAATCCCCCAAAAGCCCACAACCCCCTCAAAACACACAAAAAACAAAAAGCCACATGCCAAGAATTAATAAGTAACTCTGGATGAGAGAATCGGGTCCTTGTAGAGAGGGGAGTTGTTCCAGAATTGCAGGTGGAGGCACTAGGCCCTCCGGTGACCGTGGCGGTGAGAGCCAAGTTGGGAAGACACTTTCCAGGCGCAGGGAGCAAGACCTCTCAGCCTCCAGGTGCCCTCTCCGCCCCTTGGCGTCCCCCCACCCTGCCCCTGTGTCTCCCCCTTTCTCTGTTCCTCAGTTTCCCCTCCTCGTTGCCCCTTGTGGGGTCCCAGTGTGTGAGTTGCTTTGTGTCTACCCCCTTCCAGGGTCTGACAAGCAGAAGGAGTTTTCATTATATCCTGGAAGTCTGTCCCCCCAACCCCCAAATCGGATCTAATTCTCTCTGCTCTGCTGAGGCTGGCCTGGCCTAAGAGGATTGGAACATTTGCTAAATGGGACTAGGACAGGGTCAGAGAGGCAGCGCTAGGGAGACCCAGGGGCCAGGATGGCCACCAGGGGGCGGCAGAGGACGAGGGAGACCAGAAGACAGAGGGGACAGGGAAGGGCGGGGTGGAGGCGGGGGTGGGGTGGGGGGAGGCAGGGAGTGGACACAGGCATATTCCCTGGCTGTTTAGGGAACCACATTTAAGGGGTTAGAAGGGTGCCAACATTGCTGATTTTTTTTTTTTTTTTTTTGAGACAGAGTCCTGCTCTGTCAGCCAGGCTGGAGTGCAGTGGTGTGATCTCGGCTCACTGAAACCTCTGCCTCCTGGGTTCAAAGGATTCTCCTGTCTCAGCCTCCCAATAGCCGGGAATACAGGCACCCACCACCACGCAGAGCAAATTTTTGTATTTCAGTAGAGGCGGGGTTTCACTGTATTGGCCAGGCTGGTCTCGAACTCCTGACCTCAAGTGATCCGTTCACTGCCTCCCAAAGTGCTGGGATTACAGGTGTGAGCCACAGTGCCCAGTCAACATTGTTGATTTTTAAGGTTTATTATGCGCTGTGGCTCACGCCTGTATTCCCAGCGCTTTGGGAAGCTAAGGCAGGAGGATCGTTTGAGCCCAGGAGCTTGAGACCAGCCTAGGCAACATAGCGAGACCCTGTCTTAAAAAATAAGAATAAAGTTTATTATTAACCTCTACCCTGACTTCCTACTCACTCTCCCCTCTCTGTTCCTTTAGGGGTAATGGGGGCCTGGAGAGTGGGAAGGGGAGTGCAAGCATGGGGGTCTGGAGGTGTCTGATCAAGGCCCTCAGAGATGACCTGAGGTTTCCTGAGCTGGGAATGTTTTGGAAGGGTCTGAACTGCAAGGAATCTTTGCAGAGTCCTGGAGTCCACCTCTGATGTGAAGCATCTTGCATTTTGGAGCTGTCCAAGTAAAACACGAAAAAGAATTTGATACAGAATTAAAAATACATTTTTGTTGTTTTTGAGACGAGTTTCACCCTTGTCGCCCAGGCTGGAGTGCAATGGTGCGATCTTGGCTCACTGCAACCTCTGCCTCCCGGCTTCAAGCAATTCTCCTGCCTCAGCCTCCCAAGTAGCTGGGATTACAGGCATGTGCCACCACGCCTGGCTAATTTTGTATTTTTAGCAGAGAGGGAGTTTCACTATGTTGACCAGGCTGGTCTTGAACTCCTAACCACAAGTGATCTGCCTGTCTTGGCCTCCCAAAGTGCTGGGATTACAGGCGTGAATCATTGTGCCTAGCTCAATAAATAAATAAATAATATATATATTATTTATATATATTATATATTATATATTATTTATATATAATATATAATATATAATAAATAAATAAATAATAATATATAAATATATAATTATTTATTTATATATATATTTATTTATTTGATAAATAAATATTATTATTTATCAAAAAAATTTTATTTATTTTTTTGAGACAACCTCGCTATGTTGCCTAGGCTGGAGTGCAGTGGTGTGAGCTCGGCTCACGGCAACCTCCGCCTCCCAGGTTCAAGCGATTGTCCTGCCTCAGCCTCCTGAGTAGTTGGGATTACAGGCGTGCAACACCATGCCCGGCTAAGTTTTGTAGTTTTAGTAGAGATGGGTTTTTACCATGTTGGTCAGGCTGGTCTCGAACTCCTGACCTCGTGATCCACCCACCTTGGCCTCCCAAAGTGCTGGGATTACAGGCATGAGCCACTGCACCTGGCTCAAAATACATTTTAAGTAAAATTTAAAATCTTCAAAAGTATTTTTAAAATTCTGCACTTTTAATTTCTACTTCATGCCAGGCGCAGTGGCTCATGCCTGTAATCCCAGCACTTTGGGAGGCCCAGGTGGGAGGATCACTTGAGATCAGGAGGTTGAGACCAGCCTGGGCAACATAGTGAGACCCCTGTCTCTACAAAAAAAAAAAAAAAAAAAAAAAAGGCAGGTGTGGTGGTGTGCCCCTGTAGTTCCAGCTACTCAGGAGGCTGAGACGAGAGGATCATTTGAGCCCAGGAGGTTGAGGCTTCAGTGAGCCGAGATCATGTCACTGCACTCCAGCCTGGGCAACAGAGCAAGACCCTGTCTCAAAAAAAAAAAAAATGTAAAAAGAAATAATTTCCAATACAGTAAGTAGCAATAGATATATAGTCAATATCAACAAAAGCTCTTTGAGCCCTCGGTTACTTTAAATTTCAAGAGCTGGAGAGGATCCTGAGTGTTTCTTTGGGACTTGGGACAAGTCTTATTTAGACTCTAAGTCATGTGTAGCAGGATAGTGGAGGGCACGGTTTTGAGAGGCAAACACGGCTGGTCCCAAATATTGTTTGTTATTTATTTATATTTATATATATATTTTTGAGACAGGATCTCGCTCTGTTGCCCAGGTGCCATGGTGTGCAGTGGTGTGATCAGTCTCGGCTCACTGCATCCTTCGCCTCCCAGGTTCAAGCGATTCTCATGCCTCAGCCTCCTGAGTAGCTGGGATTATAGGCGCGCACCACCATACGGCTAATTTTTTGTATTTTTAGTAGAGATGGGGTTTTGCCATGTGGGCCGGGCTGGTCTCGAACTCCTGAGCTCAAGCGATCCTCGCACCTTGGCTTCCCAAAGTGCTGGGATTACAGGTGTGAACCATTGCGCCTGGCCTTCTTTTTAATTTTTTAAAATTATATTTTTTGGGCCTCCTCCCCCTCTTAATATATTTTATTTTGTAGAGATAGGGTCTCACTATGTTGCCCAGGCTGGCCTCAGTCTCTAATCTATAGCCTCAAATGATCCTCCTGCCTTGGCCTCCCAAACCCCTGGGAATTTTTTTTTTTTTTTTTTTTTTTGAGATTGAGTCTCGCGCTGTCGCCCAGGCTGGAGTGCAGCGGCACAATCTCGGCTCACTGCAAGCTCCGCCTCCCGGGTTCACGCCATTCTCCTGCCTCAGCCTCCCAAGTAGCTGGGATTACAGGCGCCCGCCACCACGCCCGGCTATTTTTTGTGTTTTTTAGTAGAGATGGAGTTTCACCGTGTTAGCCAGGATGGTCTCGATCTCCTGACCTTGTGATCTGCCCTCCTCGGCCTCCCAAAGTGCTGGGATTACAGGCGTGAGCCCCTGCGCCCAGTCTATTGTGAGCTTTTCGTTTGCATTTCCCTGGTGATCAATGAATGTGGGCCCTGTGTTATACACTGGTGGATTATTTGCTATTCTCACTTTTGAAATGCCTGTATAAGTCTTCTGCAACTTGGTTGAATATCCAGGCACTGATGTTTTATGATCTCAAACTGTGGAACAAGGGAGATCAGTGTCCTTGCCCTGGGGATCAACCTGGGAGGCCCAAGGCTGGTTCTCAGAGCTGTGGAGTTCGGCACCTACTGGGTCCCAGGTTCCCACCTGAGCAGTTGTTCTCACAGGTAAGGCCTGAATGCTCACAGTCACCTTGTGGTGCAGACATGCAGATAACTCCATTCTACAGGCAGGGAGACTGAGCCTGGGAAGGAGGGAGGGGCCCACAGGCTCTAGTTTCTCACACACTGCATGAACCACAGACCTTGGGAACAAGATCTCAGGGAAGAATAACCCCATGGAAACTTCCTTCCAGGCAGCTCCTGGTATCATCCCCACTTTACAGAGGAGGAAACTGAGGCTGAGAGAAGTGCAGTCTCCAGTTTTGTCTCGCACATCAGCGACAGAGCCAGAGCTGGGCCAGCACCTGGCCCGGGGCCTGTGCCTCCTGATCACTAGGTGACGTGGCCTCTTAGGACACTCGCCACAGCCCCACGGAACTCAGAGTTCCCTTTCTCAGAGGAGGAAACTGAAGCTGAGAGAGGTTTCGTCAATTCCCAAGGCCACACAGGTGATGAGTGGAAGAACCAGGGGTAGAATGTAAATCTCTTTGGCCCCAGAGCCCCGCTCTTCACCTTCAAGTCTGCCTGGGGTTCCTAGAAGCTGGATGAGGTCAGCTCCCTCCCCTGCTCCCACGGGATTCCCAGGGCTCATTGTGACAGCTTGTCACTGTATCCACTTTGCAGAGGAGGAAACTGAGGCCCAGGAGCCCACATGAAGGGCCCAAGGCCATGCAGTGAGAAAAGAACAGGGTTTAAACCCAAACTCATGTGGCTCCACGCCAGCTCTTGGCAAGACCCTCCCGACTCAGCCATGTTCAGGGCCCTCCCTTGTCAGCCCTGCCAGCCTCTCTCTGCCGCATCCGTAGGCTCCTCTGTCCGGTGAGGACTAGGAGCTGAGTGGATGCACCCACTACCAGGCATGGGACGTGGTAGAAGCCGGGATTCATGGCACAGTTAGAGCCTGAATGAATTAACTCAGGAACAATATGATCCCTGAAGCATCCAGAGATTCAAACACCAGTGGGCAGCCCCACAGTCTGACTTCACAGTGCTGCAATCACAGACCCTTGGTCTTTTTGGGAAAACATCACACCACTTCTCTGTGCCAGTGTCTCTACCTGGTTCTGCCCCACCATCCATCCATCCATCCATCCATCATCCATCCATCCATCCATCCATCCATCCATCATCCATCCATCCATCCATCATCCATCCATCCATCCATCATCCATCCATCCATCCATCACCCATCCATCCATCCATCATCCATCCATCCATCCATCATCCATCCATCTATCCATCCATCCATCCATCCATCATCCATCCATCCATCCATCCATCCATCACCCATCCATCCATCCATCCATCCATCACCCATCCATCCATCCAACCCCTATCCATCCATCCATCCATCCATCATCCATCCATCCATCCATCCATCCATTTCTTTCACATTTATTGAACACACACTTACTGCTGTGTGTCTGGGACAGTCCTAGGTACTGGGAATACAGCTGAGAACAAGACAGACAGGGCCCCATCCTCCTGACAAGGGCAGACAAGAAACAAGATGTCAATAAGAGTTTTGCAAAAGATTAAACAGGATGAACGTGTTAGGGACCTAAGGGGGTGCAGGTATGAGGAGCACCCCCATCCTGCAGTAGAGCCTGGAGTGAAACTCATCAACAACCTGATCCAAGTATCCTCCAGTATTCCACACAACTTCAGACTGTCCCCAGAATTTAACCTCATTTTTTTTGTTTATTATACTTTAAGTTCTAGGGTACATGTGCACAACGTGCAGGTTTGTTACATACGGATACATGTGCCATGTTGGTGTGCTGCACCCATTTACTCGTCATTTACATTAGGTATTTCTCCTAATGCTATCCTTCCCCCCTCCCCCCACCCCATGACAGGCCCCTGTGTGTGATGTTCCCCACCCTGTGTCCAAATGTTCTCGTTGTTCAATTCTCACCTATGAGCGAGAGCATGCGGTGTTTGGTTTTCTGTCCTTGTGCTAGTTTGCTCAGAATGATGGTTTCCAACTTCATCCATGTTCCTGCAAAGGACATGAACTCATCCTTTTTTATGGCTACATAGTATTCCATGGTGTATATGTGCCACATTTTCTTAATCCTTAACCCCACTTTTTCCAGCTGCAATCATGTGCATTACAATAAGTCTCAAAGTCAGGTAGCATAAGTTCTCCAACTCTTTTTATTTTTCCAAGACTGCTTTGATTATTCTAGATCATTTATATTTCCATAGCAACTTCAGAATCAGTTTGACCATCAATTTCTACAGAAAAATCCTGAGGAGATTCTGATTGGGATTGCAGTAAATCTAAGGATTAGTTTGAGAAGAATTGACCTCTTAATAACATTGAGTCTTCTAAACCATGAACATGGTATAGTTCACTATTGACTTGAGTCTCCTTTAATTTCTTCCAGCAGTGCTTTATATTGTTTTAGTAGGACAATGATCTGAAAGAAGAGATGACAGGACTTATGGATGGATCGGATGTGAGTGGTGAGGAGAAAGGGGTTAGGGGCCAGGTTGAGTGCCCAGATTTCTGCCTGAGCCCCTGGATGGAGATGAGAAGGAAAGCAAGTTGCCTCAGAAGACCTAGCTCAGAAAAGTGCTTGGATTTGATTTCAGCTTAATTGATCCCAGGGCCGTGTGCAGGACCAGCTGAAACCCACCTCTCTGTACCCTCACCCCTGGAAGGACTCTGGATCCAAGAGCCAACCAGTACCCACATTCCCCAGGGCAGGTGATTTAAGAGTTGCTGACACCTTCTCTGTCCTGCTGGAAGTTATTTTCTCCTCCCTCTCCCTGTACAGCTGACCTTCCTTCCCTGCTGCAGGGCCAGAGGGTCTGTTCCAGGACTGGATTCTCCCATCAGGAGCCTCTGGACTGGTAGCCGAGGGTCAGACGGCCCCTCCCTCTCTTGCTGTCACCCCTGGCTCTTCAAGCTAATGAGACCTGTCCTGATTCCTCAGCCAGGCCTGTAGCCTTAATCTCTCCTAGCAGGGGGTTTGGGGGAGGGAGAAGGAGAAAGAAAGGGCCCCTTATGGCTGAGACACAATGACCCAGCCACAAGGAGGGATTACTGGGCGTGTGTGTGTGCATGTGTGTGTGTGTGCGTGTGTGTGTGTGTGCGCGTGTGTGCGTGTGTGCTTGCATGCCTGTTTGGGTGCATGGGGAAGTGAAACAGACCCGTGTGGGACCCAGGAGCTCAGGGACATATTAATATCTAGAGAGACAGATGAGAGGAGAGAGACACAAAGAGGGCCAGAGACCAGGAAAATCAGAAATACAGAGCAACAGAGGTACCAAGATAGGGAGAAGGACGGAAATGAAAGGAAATCCTCCCAGCTACTCGAGAGGCTGAGGCAGGAGCATTGCTTGAACCCGGGAGGTGGAGGTTGCAGTGAGCCAAGATGGTGCTAGTGCACCCCAGCCTGGGTGACAGAGCAAGACTCTGTCTCAAAACAAAAACAAAACAAAACAAAAATGAAGGGCAATCCAGGGAGAGGGGAAGCAAGAATCAGAGAGAGAGAGAGAGACAGGGAAAAAGAGAAGGAGGAACAGAGATTGGAGCTGCAGAGGATAAGCGAGGACAGAGGGACGGAGACGAGGCTGGAGTTACAGGGACAGGTGTACAGGCAGAAAGACAGCAAAGAGAGGGACAGACAGACAGGAACAGAAGGACACGGAAGCTGAGGGAGAGGGGAGAGAGAGCAAGATAGGCAGGCAGAGGCAGAGAAAGAGAGAAAGAGAATAAGACAGACCAAGGGGATAATGCAGGTTTATCAACAAAGACAGGGACGGAGAGGAGCAGATGGAGAATGAAAGAGTGGTATTCAGGCAAGTAGGCAGAAATGCCACAGCCCGAGGCCCAGAGGAAAAGAAACTGAGGTACAGAGAAGCCAGACAAAGACCAATGGTGTGTAGAGAGATGGCGAGTGCTGGGTTTGTTGGCTCACGCCGGCAATCCCAGCACTTTGGGAGGCTGAGGTGGGAGGATCGCTTGAGGCCAGGAGTTTGAGGCCAGCCTGGGCAACATAGAGTGACTCCATCTCTACGAAAATAAAAAAATTAGCTGGGCATTGTGCTATGTGCCTGTAAAGTCTCAGCTACTGGGGAGGCTGAGGAGGGAGGATCCCTTGAGCACAGGAGGTCAAGGCTGCAGTGAGCCATGATCATGCCACTGCACTCCAGCCTGGGTGACAGAGTGAGACCCTGTCTCAACAAAAAAAAGAAAAAAAAAAAAGGAAAAAAAAAGAAAAAAATCCCAAACCCCAAAACTCCACCAAAAACAGAAAAACAAAACACCCTTTCTAATAAGTCTGCCTATTTTCAGTGCTGGAAGCAGCCCCTGCCACCTCCGCCCCCCAAAAGAGGAGATATCATGTCTGACAACACACAGACAGAGAGGCCACAGACAAGACTCGACCAAGTCAAAGAAAGAGAAACAGGGGAAACTGAGGCAGAAACCCAGAACAATGAGGCAGTACAGAGATAAACTAGCTGTCGGACAGACTGTTGTGAAGAGAAAGGGGGACCCAGGAGAGGGATCCCGAAAGCTCCGTGTCTCTCTTTTTTCAGATGATCTCTCAGGACCCTCTGACAGTTCTCTCCTTCCTCTTTGATGCCTCTCTCGGGATACTAGTTGAAGCTGGAGAGACACCAGTTAGACCTAAGGAAGGACTTCCCTGAGGAGTAGGGGCTTATGGTCACCAGCAGGAGCTGGGGCCTCCCTTCCCCATCAGCCCTAATTGCCAAGATGTCATGGGGGGAAGAGGAGGGGATTAAGCAGACGGGTGCCCCTCCCCCTCCCAGCCAATGTCACCTCCTGGTGCCCAGTCGAGTCCCCCACCTTGGCCGGGATTACCCTCTGAGATCCAGGCCATGACAAATGACATCACTCCCAGCCCAGGCTTAAAATCTCCCCATGTGAGGGGACGTGTTTCCTTCAGCCTCTGCTGTCTGGCCGCTCTGTCTAGGTCCTGGGCCACCGGAGAGCCCCGTTCCTCCTTTCTGAAGGTGAGCGTCTGCAGGAGAGGTGGAGGGGACCGAGGAGGGGAGAGGGAATGGGGGAGAAGAAACAGAGGGGAGAAGTTGGGTTTATCTTATTCGTGGCTGTGTTTGCCGTGCTCTGCAGGTGATGTTTGTTGAATAGTCACACACAAAACAGAGGTGCCGTCCTGGCGTTTGTGGAAACGGGGCTAGGCTGTGATTGCAGCAGGAGGGAGTGAGGTTAGACAGCAGGGACTGGCTCACGGCACTCGGGGCATTGCGAGGATTCAGGGTGGCTTGTGGGCGAGGGGGTCCCCTGAAGCCCTGACGGCATCCGGGGTTGGGGGCTTTTCACCGTGGTTCTAAGGCAACTCCTCAGTACACTGCTCTGTTGGATGTTCTTTAAAACTCTTAGCACTGCCTGAAATTTTTATTTGCGCGATGATCCACAAATGGCCGTCTCCCTCCCTTGTTGAGCACTGATTTTTCCCCAGTGCCCAGCGTGTGGTTGGGATTTGCCTAAATATGTGTTGCATAGATGGATGGATGAATGACAGATAAGGGACGGAACAGACATATACACAGAGAGCCCAGGTCTGTGGCTGCAGCAGGAAGGACTCCGGGTGGACTTGGGCCTGCCCAAGAGAGCTGGGAATGTGATGACTGGGGATCACCGTGCTGGTGAATTGATCACTTAGAGCCTCAATGCACCCAGAGGCTCTGGCTTTCAGCCCAGGCTCTACTTTGGGACTGGGGAATCCTCACGCCCCCGCCCTCTTAGCTTCCAGCACAGTCACTCTCTCTGATCTTCTGCAAAGTTTTCTTTTTTTTTTTTTTTTTTTTTTGAGATGGAGTCTTGCTTTGTTGCCCAAGCTGGAGTGCAGTGGCACGATCTCCACTCACTGCAACCTTCACCTCCTAGGTCCAAGCAATCCTCCCACCTCAGCCTCTTGAATAGCTGGAATTACAGGCGCGTGCCACCATGTCCAGCTATTTTTTGTATTTTTAGTAGAGATGGGGTCTCTCCATGTTGTCCAGGCTGGTCTCGAACTCCTGACCTCAAGTGATCAGCCCGCCTGAGCCTCCCAAAGTGCTGGGATTATGGGTGTGAGCCTCTGTGCCCAGCAGGTCTCCTGCAAAACTCTTGATTGACACCTTGTTTTTTGTCTGCCCCTGTTAGGAGGGCTGGGGCCTTGTCTGTCTTGCTCTCGGCTGTATTCCCAGTGCCTGGGTCAGTCCTAGACACACAGTGAGTGCTCAGTGAATATGGAGGGAATGAATGAATGAATGAAGGGCAGAAGGGTAGAAGCAGGTAGACAGACTGCCACAGAGAGGAGGTGTGATGCGGTTTTCCCAAAAGGACCGAGCGAGGGCTGTGATTACCACAGAGTGAGGTCCGACTTCAGGGCTGCCCACTGTGTTTGAATTTCTGGATGCTTCAGGGATCACATTGTTGATCACTGAGTTGATTTGCTCAGGCTCTAACTGTGCCATAGATCCCAGCTTCCCCCAGGTCTCACGGCCGGCAGTGGATGCATCCACCTAGCTCCTTGTCCCCACTGGACAAAGGAGCCAACAGAGGCTGCAGAGAGAGGCTGGAGTGGCTGACAAGGAAGGGCCCTGAATGTGGCTGAGCTGGGAGGGTCTTGCCAAGGGCTGGCATGAAGCCACATGAGTCCGTTTTTTTTTTTTTTTTTTTTTTTTTTTGAGACCGAGTCTCACTCTGTGGCCCAGGCTGGAGTGCAGTAGCATGACCTCGGCTCACTGCAACCTCCACCTCCCAGGTTCAAGCGATTCTCCTGCCTCAGCCTCTCAAGTATCTGGGATTACAGGCATGCACCACCATGCTTGGCTTATTTTTGTATTTTTAGTAGAGACGGGGTTTCACCATGTTGGCTAGGCTGGTCTCGAACTCCTGACCTCAGGTGATCCACCCGCCTCGGCCTCCCAAAGTGTTGGGATTACAGGCATGAGCCACCATGCTCGGCCAAATCTGCGTTTAAACCCTGTTCTTTTCTAACTGTGTGGCCTTGGACATCTCATGTGGGCTTTCTGGGCCTTGGTTGCCTCCTCTGCAAAGTGGGGACAATGATAAGCTGTCACGATGATCCAGCCAGATGAGCCATGTTGCAGGCCTGGCCTGCAGTGGGAGCAGGGCAGGAGACCAGCCTCATTCTGTTTCTAGGGTCCCCAGGTAGACTTAGGGGTGAAGAGTGGGGCTGGGGGGCCAAAGAGATTTAAATTCTACCCCTGGTTCTTCCACTCATCACCTGTGTGACCTTGGGAATTGACGAAACCTCTCTCAGCCTCAGTTTCCTCCTCTGAGAAAGGGACCTCTGAGCTCCGTGGGGCTGTGGCGAGCATCCTAAGAGGCCATATCGCCTGGTGATCAGGAGGGCACAGGCTACGGGGCAGGTGCTGGCCCAGCCCTGGCTCTACCGCTGATGTGCAAGACAGAACTGGAGACTGCACTTCTCTCAGCCTCAGTTTCCTCTTCTGTAAAGTGGGGATGATACCAGAAGCCGCCTGGGAGGAAGTTTCCATGGAGTTATTGTTCCCTGAGATCTTGTTCCCAAGGTCCATGGTGCGTGCAGTGTGTGAGAAGCTGGGACCCCCTGGAGGTCCTTAAGGTCATCAGCCACCTGACCTGTGGGCACCTCCCTCCCTCCCAGGCTCAGTCTCCCCTGCTGTAGAATGGAGTTATCTGCATGTCTGCCCCACCAGGTGGCTGTGAGCATTCAGCCCTCACCTGTGGAAACAACTGCTCAGGTGGGAACCTGGGACCCAGTGGGTGCCGAACCCCACAGCTCTGAGAACCAGCCTGGGGCCTCCCAGGTTGATCCCCAGGGCAGAGACACTGATGTTCTTTGTTCCACCCTTTGAAATCTTAAAACATCAGTGTCTGGAAACTGTTGTCATTTTGAGATCTTGTATATAAAGCCTGGGCCAAGTGTCTGCCGAGTGATGAATTCCTGGACATTCTTTTTTTTTCCCTCCCCAGGAGACAGGTCCTCTTTTGATTGATTGATTTTTTTTTTTTTTTTTTTGGGGGACGGAGTTGTGCTCTGTCGCCCAGGCTGGAGTGCAGTGGTACAATCTCAGCTCACTGCAGCCTCCACCTCCCGAGTTCAAGAGATTTTTGTACCTTAGCCTCCCCAGTAGCTGGGACACCACCACGCCCGGCTAATTTTTGTATTTTTAGTAGACGGGCTTTCACCACGTTGGCCACGCTGACCTTGAACTCCTGACCTCAAGTGATCCGCCTGCCTCAGCCTCCCAAAGTGCTGAGCCACCGGCCTGGCCTGTTTTGTTTTGTTTTGAGAGAGGGTCTTGCTCTGTCCCCCAGGCTGGAGTGCAGTGGCTCGATCATAGCTCACTGCAGCCTCTAACTCCTGGGCTCAAGCGATCCTCCCACCTCAGCCTCCCAGAGTGCTGGGATTACAGGTATGTGCCACCACGCCCAGCCCTCACTGGAGGCCCTTCTGTCATCAGCTGCCTCAGGTTGCTGCCAAACCCTGGGAAAGGTTTCAGTGGATGTTCGATATTATTATTGTTATTATTCTCTGCTGACATCTTGTTCAGGCAGCACTTTATCATTATTATCAGCTGTTTGATCTGGGGCCCACACTTTCCTCCTGCTGAGCCTCCTATCCCCTATCTGTTAAAAGGGATGATCCTGGCCAGGCACGGTGGCCCATGCCTGTGATTCCAGCACTTTGGGAGGCTGAGGTGGGCGGATCACCTGAGGTCAGAAGTTCGAGACCAGCCTGGCCAACATGGAGAAACCCAATCTCTACTAAAAGTACAAAAATAAATAAATAAATAAATAAATAAATAAATAAATAAATAAAAGTAAAAAATTAGCCAGGCATGATGGCACATGCCTGTTGTCTCAGGTTGGGAGGCTGAGGCAGAAGAATCGCTTGAATCCGGGAGGTGTAGGTTGCAGTGAGCCAAGATCACGCCACTGCACTCCAGCCTGGGTGACAGAGACTCCAGCTCAAAATAACAACAACAACAACAACAACAAAAACAAAAACCCAGAAAGGGGTGATCCTAAATGTGAGCTTTCTTGGCTTTCCTGGAAGGTCAACTGCTTAGCTGGGCAACCTGGCTCAGATTTGACGGCGAAGACAATGAAAGTGTGTGCTTTTGTTCCAGGCCCTGCAAATGGTCCCCAGTGGGGCAGTTTCACCAGTTTCTTTGTCTCCAGTCTCTGGAGGTTCATATTTAACATTATTGGTTTTTGGAGAAGTGGGAGAGGACAGAGGGAACCCAGGTTAGGGGGCTGGGGGAATAGGACCTTCAGGAATTACTCTAGCCTTGAAATCCTGGATTCTCCACTGCCAGCATGTGTGTGATCCCGGGTAAGTCACACTTTTGAGCCTGAAGATGCTCTCTAAACTGTAAGCATCAGGCAAAAGCAGTGTCTCATGCCTGTAATCCCAGCAATTTGGGAGGCTGAGGCAGGAGGATCTACTCAGGCCAGGAGTTCAAGACCAGCCTGGGCAACATGGCAAGACATCCCTCTCTACACAAACATTTAAAAAATTACCTAGGCTTGGTGGCACACCTGTAGTCCCAGCTACTTGGGAGGCTGAGGTGGGAGGATGGCTTGAGCTCAGGAGGTCGAGGCTGCAGTGAGCTATGATTGTGCCACTGCACTCCAGCCTGGGTGACAGAGTGAGACGCTGTCCCTAAGACCAAAACCAAAACCAAAATGTAAGCATCATAGTAATACAATCTCTACCTCCCAAGGTTGTGCTGGGGATTTAATGACACCCTGTAAAGAGAAGACTTGTGTATTAGTTACACAAGCTGGGTAACAACTTATCCCCAAATTTAGTAGCTTCAAACAATAAACATTTCTGATCTCTTATAGTTTCCAAGGGACAGGAATCCAAGAGTGGCTTAACTGGATTATTCCGGCTCAGGGTGTTCCATGGGGTTGTGGTCAGATGTCGGCCAGGACTGAAGTCACTTAATGGCTTGGCTGAGGCTGGGGAACTAACCTCCATGGTAGCTTACTCTCATAGCTGTCGGCAGGAGGCCTCATTTCTTCCCCACATAGACCTCTCCATGGGATGGCTTGAGCATCCTCTCAACATGGCAGCTTGCTTTCCTTAGAACTAGCCTTGGAAGCCATGCTCTGTCATTTCTGCAATATCCTGTTGGTTACACACGTCAGCCAGCTTGTTAGTAGGGACTACACAGGGCATGAATATCAGGGGGTAAGGATTACTGGGAGTTACCTTGGAGGCAGTTTGATTTTGGGGATTTAATGTAGCTGCTTTTGATTTTATTGTCAGCACTGAGCCTTCTTGTGACATTCCTACCAGGTTTTACTTGTTCTTTCTGCTTTTCTCCATGATCAATCTGCTGTGTTCACACGGGGTGCCTTGTTTGTCCTCCAACAAGACCAAGTTGGAGACCCTGTCTCGCTCAGGGTGACAGTGTGAGATTCCAGCCTCCAAGCCTTTGCACCTGATGTTTTTTTTTTTTTTTTTGCCTGGAAATCTCTATTTCAGATCCACAAAACTTCCTAGATGCCTCACCCACCCCAAACACCTTCACTCTCATAACAACCTGTTTTATTTTCCTGGGAGTTCTTGAAACTTTCTGAAGGCTTTTTTTTTTTTTTTTTTTTTACAGAGTCTTGCTCTGTTGCCCAGGCTGGAGTGCAGTAGTGCCATCTCAGCTCTCACTGCAACCTCCGCCTCCCGGGTTCAAGGGATTCTCAAGTAGTTGGGATTACAGGCACCCATCATCATGTCTGGCTAATTTTTGTATTTTAGTAGAGATGGGGTTTCACCATGTTGGCCAGGCTGATCTCAAACTCCTGACCTCAAATGATCCTCATAACTCAGCCTC
This sequence comes from Pongo abelii, assembly GCF_028885655.2. NCBI lineage: Eukaryota > Metazoa > Chordata > Mammalia > Primates > Hominidae > Pongo > Pongo abelii. The sequence goes on from NC_072005.2 coordinate 53,963,945, forward strand.
CCAAAGTGTTGGGATTACAGGCGTGAGCCCCTGCCCCCGGCCATGGCATCTTTATTAAAAAAAAAAAAAAAAAAGGCCGGGTGTGGTGGCTCACACCTGTAATCCCAGCACTTTGGGAGGCCGAGGCAGGTGGATCACCTGAGGTCAGGAGTTCGAGACCAGCCTGGCCAACATGGTGAAACCCCATCCCTACTAAAAATACAAAAATTAGCCGGGTATGGTGGCAGGCCCCTGTAATCTCAGCTACTTGGGAGGCTGAGGCAGGAGAATCACTTGAACCTGGGAGGCAGAGGCTGCAGTGAGCCGAGATCACGCCATTGCACTCCAGCCTGGGGGACAAGAGTGAGACTTTGTCTCAAAAAAAATATTTTTTTTCCTTGTTCGTTATTGGTTTCTCTAGGAATGGAACCAAGAAGTTCAATTCTATGAGAACAGAGAAGCTGCAGTCTTATTTCTTTCTATATTCCTAGTTCCTAGAGCAGAGAAGGCATTCAAAAAATATTTACTGAATGAACAGTAGAATCTCAACTTAAAATAAACAGAATCTGTCCCCCTCCTCATGAGAGGGATGAGAAGGAAAGGACAGTGAGAGGAACGAAGGGATGGGAGCTTAAAATAAATGCCATCCATTTTTAATTCTTTTTCTTATGTTTCAAATATTTATTGGGGGTGCTGAGGACATGGCAGGAACCGAGATATTCCCAGTCCCTGAACTCAGGTAACTGATAGAATTTGAGGGAGAGAGATAAATAAACAAACATAGAAATATGTCATTTAATACAAGCTGTGTCTTGAAGAAAAGGAGGTAGGGAGTGTGTGTGTGTGTGTGTGTGTAAAATCCAGTTTAGGGGCGTAGGTTGCTTTCTCTGGGGAAAGTAGCTGAGCTGAGACCTGGAGGAGAAGAGGTTAGCTGGTGAGAGGGGCTTCGGGGTTGGGGAGAGGCGTTCCTAGCCCAGGAAACGGCTTATGCAAATAGCTGTGGAGGCTGAGAGGTTTTCTGAGGCCATCCTAATGAGGGCAATGAGGAACCCTCAGAGGGTTTTCATGTTCTGTTTGCTTTTTTGAAGATTTCATTGTTGTTTTTGCTTTTGACATGAACACGCACACGCACACACACACACACACACACACACGCACACACACAATTAAAAAGTAATCCAAACTGTAGAAACAAGATATGGCTTTAGCACTCCTTCCCAGAGGCAGTCACTGGTACCAGTAGCTTGCTTCCTTCCTGGGAATTTTCTATGCATATACAAGCGTATATTCTACACATGAGTAAAATCAACGCCTCATTTTATTTATTAATTAATAATAATAATAGTTACTATTTTTGAGATGGAGTTTCACTCTGCCACCCAGGCTGGAGTGCACTGTCACAATCTCGGCTCACTGCAACCTCCACCTCCCAGGTTCCAGAGGGTCTCCTGCCTCCGCTTCCCAAGTAGCTGGGATTACAGGCATGCACCACCATGCCTGGCTAATTTTTGTATTTTTATTTTATTGTATTTTTATTTTTAAATTTATTTTATTATTATGACTTTTTTTTGAGATGGAGTTTCACTCTTGTTTCTCAGGCTGGAGTGCAATGGCATGATCTCAGCTCACTGCAACCTCTGCCTCCCGGGTTCAAGCGATTCTCCTGCCTCAGCCTCTGGAGTAGCTGGGATTATAGGCGCCCACCACCATGCCCGCCTAATTTTGTATTTTTAGTAGAGACAGGGTTTTGCCATGTTGGCCAGGCTGGTCTTGAACTCTTGACCTCAGGTGATCCATCTGCCTCGGCCTCCCAAAGTGCTGGCATTACAGGCGTGAGCAACTGCACCTGGTCTATTTATTGTTATTATTGAGACAAGGTCTTGCTCTATTGCCTAGGCTGGTGTGCGGTGGCATGCTCATAGCTCACTGCAGTCTCCAAATCCTGGGCTCCGGTGATCCTCCTGCCTCAGCCTCCTGAGTAGCTGAGATTACAGGTGTGGACCACCATGCCTGACCAATTTTTGTATTTTTTTTTGTGGAGACAGGGTTTTGCCATGTTACCCAGGCTGGTCTCGAACTCCTGGGCTTAAGCAATCTGCCCACCTTGACCTCCCAACGTGCTGAGACTATAGGTGTGAGATACAGCACCTGATCAACTGCATTGTTTTCAAAATCACAAATGGTTGCAAGGTATACATACTGCCCAACACCATACTTGTTTCCTTTGAAGATATAAATATTATAATTTTATAATATTTATAATATATAATAACTCAAATAATAATAAATATAATATATATGGTTTGGTCATATACAATATATAAAATAACATTCACAAACACTTATTGTCAAAGTGCAATTAAATGAAAAAAAAAAAAAAACAAACATTTGGCCAGGTGTGGTGGCTCATGTCTGTAGTCCTAGCACTTTGGGAGGCTGAGGTGGGAAGATCACTTGAGCCCAGGAGTTGGAGGCTGCAGTGAGCTATGGCAACGCTGCTGCACTCCAGCCTGGATGACAGAGGGAGACCTTGTCTCTTAAAAAACCCCAAAAAACAAATCTGATTCTCTGACACATATATAATAAGCACAGGTCAAAGATTTATTTAAGTCATGAATGAAGGAACCAGCTGTTTCAAAGGAGAATTCGGGCCGGGTGCAGTGGCTCACGCCTGTAATCCCAGCACTTTGGGAGGCTGAGGGGGTGGATCACGAGGTCAAGAGATTGAGACCATCCTGGCCAACATGGTGAAACCCCGACTCTACTAAAAATACAAAAATTAGCTGGGCGTGGTGGCGGGTGCCTGAGGTCGGGAGTTCGAGACCAGCTTGGCCAACAATGGTGAAACCTTGTCTTTACTAAGAATACAAAAAATTAGCTGGGTGTGGTGGCTCATGCCTGTAATCCCAGCTACTTAGGAAGCTGAGGCAGGAGAATAGCTTGAACCCGGGAGGCAGAAGTTGCAGTGAACCGAGATCTCACCACTGCACTTCAGCCCGGGGCGACAGAGCAAGACTCTGTCTCAAAAAAAAAAAAAAAAAAAAAAAAAAAAAGAATAGTAAATCAAATATAGGTACAGTCCCTTAGAATAGGATCCCCAACCCCCGGTTTGTAGTCTGTTAGGCACGGGGTTGCACAGCTGGTGAGCAAGCATTACCGCCTGAGCCCCGCCTCCTGTCAGATCAGCGGTGGCTCTAGATTCTCATAGGAACGTGAACCCTATTGTGAACTGCACGTGCGAGAGATCTAGGTTGCACACTCCTTATGAGAATCTAATGCACTGCCCACCCGCATCCATGGAAAAACTATCTTCTACGAAACCAGTTTTTGGTGCCAAAAAGGTTGAGGACTGCTGCCTTAGAATATGAAGCAAACCTTGGGTAGGTCTGTTAGACAAGACTCCCAAATGACTTGGAAATGGCATGCTGTCAGCCTTTTGTCTTATTGCCAAGCCTAGAACTTTTTTTTATTTTTATTTTTTTTGAGATGAAGTCTTGCTCTTGTCCCCCAGCCTGGAGTGCAGCGGCATGATCTGGGCTCACTGCAACCTCCCCGTCCCGGGCTCAAGCAATTCTCCTGCCTCAGCCTCCTGAGTAGCTGGGATTACAGGCGCCTGCCACCACACCCGGATAATTTTTGTATTTTAGTAGAGACATTTCACCATGTTGGCCAGGCTGGTCTCGAACTCCTGACCTCAGGTGATCCGCCTGCCTCAGCCTCCCAAAGTGCTGGGATTACAGATGTGAGCCACCGCACCTGGACCCTAGAACAATTTTTTTAAACTATATAATAGAGATCTTTTAAAATCAGTTCAGAGAGCAGCCTTATGCTTTTTTTTTTGAGACGGAGTCTCTCTCTGTCTCCCAAGCTGGAGTGCAGTGGCGTGATCTTGGCTCACTGCAACTTCTGCCTCCCCAGTTCAAGCGATTCTCCTGCCTCAGCCTCCCAAGTAGCTGGGATTACAGGCACGCGCCACCATGCCCAGCTAATTTTTGTATTTTCTGCAGAGACGGGGTTTCACCATGTTGGCCAGGCTGGTCTCGAACTCCTGACCTCTGGTGATCCGCCCCCCCAAAGTGCTGAGATTACAGGCATGAGCCACTGCGCCTAGGCTTACTTTAAAAAAAAATTTAATTTTTTGTAGAGACGGGAGAGTTTTGCTATGTTGCCACCTGAACATAAATGCTATTTTCTTTTTCTTTTCTTTTCTGTTTTTTGAGACGGAGTCCGTAGCCCAGGCTGGGATGTGGTGGCACCATTTTGGCTCACTACAACCTCCGCCTCCCGGGTTCAAGCGATTCTCCTGCCTCAGCCTCCCAAGTAGCTGGGACTACAGGCGTGCACCCTTGTGCCCGGCTAATTTTTGTATTTTTAGTAGAGACGGGTTTTCACCATGTTGACCAGGCTAATCTCAAACTCCTGACCTCAAGTGATCTGCTTGCCTTGGTCTCCCAAAGTGCTGGGATTACAGGTGTGAGCCACTGCGCCTGGCCCATAAATGCGATTTTCATTCCCATTTTCCAACAAGGCGACTGAGGTATACATTGAAGGTGAATTACTAGGACAAAAGAAAGATGGCATATTACTTCAATAACAGTTTGTTGCAACCTGTACTGCTACCTACCTGCCATGGGAGCGCGCCTTTCCCCACACTGACCCCAGTGCCGGAAGTTATCCACCTCCTTCATCTTTGCCAACCTGATAGGTCAAAAGTGATCATGGAAGATCCACACTCGCTTTTTTTTTTTTTTTAGATAGGGGTCTCACTATTTCTTTTTCTTTTTTCAGAGGTGGGGGTCTCACTATTTCTTTTTCTTTTTTTTTCAGAGATGGGGATCTCACTATGTTGCCTAGGCTGGTTTTGAACTTCTGGGCTCAAGTGATTCTCCTGCCTTGACTTCCCAAAGTGCTGGGATTACAGGTGTGAGCCGCCTTGCTTGGCCCTTACTGTCGTTTTTGTTTTGTTTTGTTTTTTGTTTTGTTTTGTTTTGTTTTTGAGACAGAGTCTCGCTCTGTTGCCCAGGCTGGAGTATGATGGTGCGATCTTGGCTCACTGCAACCTCCACCTCCCAGGTTCCAGCGATTCTCCTGCCTCAGCCTCCTGAGTCCTGGGATTACAGGCACCTGCCACCACACTTGGCTAATTTTTGTATTTTTAATAGAGACGGAGTTTCACCATGTTATCCAGGCTGGTCTTGAACTTCTGACCTCAGGTGATCCGTCCATCTCAGCCTCCCAAAGTGCTGAGATTACAGGCGTGAGCCACCTTGCCTGGCCCTTACTATCGGTTTAATGTCACTCTCCCTTAGGGTGACCAACCAATCCAGTTTGCCTGGGACCATTCTGGCTCTAGCACTGAAAGTCCTATGTTCCAAGAAACACCCACCTGTCTTCCATCCTGGGCAAACAGGCACGGTTGGTCACCCTGCAGTCCTTGGTTATAAGCGAGGCTGAGCAAGTTTGCCCATGGTCACAGAAAGAAGGGATCTTGGATGAGGAAGTGTTATGGGATCAGATTTGTTTCGTTTTTTTCTTAGAGTCTTGCTGTATCACCCAGGCTGGAGTGCAGTGGCCTGAACACAGCTCAGTGCAGCCCCAAACTCCTGGGCTCAAGTGATCCTCCCACCTCAGCCTCCTGGGTAGTTGGGATTACAGGCATGCATCACCACACCCAGTTAACTTTTTAAAAAACAATTTTTTTTTTTTTTTTTTTTAAGAGACAGAGTCTTGCTATATTGCCCAGGCTGGTCTCAAACTCCTGGGCTCAAGTGATCCTCCCGCCTTGGCCTCCCAAAGTGCTGGGACTACAGATGTGAGCCATTGTGCCCAGCCAGGACGAGATTTTTTTAGAGGGTAGAGTAGGAATAAGAGCTTGCACTTTTGAGGTACATGATGGCTTCAGCTCTCTGCTTTGCAGAGTCTCAAGAAAGCTCTGAGAACCTTAAGCAGAGGCCATTTTACACGTAAGGACACAGGGGTACAGAGAGGTGAGATAAATGGCCAAGGTCACATACCTAAGAGGAGAAGGAGGCAGGATTTGAATCTCAGCCTGCATGTCACCCCATGGTGAGTACTGGTAAGTGAGTGAGCATCCCTCCTCTTCTCTTGCAGGCCCCCTGACTTGGGCCTCAGTGTTCCCGAAGATCATGATGGCGTATATGAACCCGGGGCCCCACTATTCTGTCAACGCCTTAGCCCTAAGTGGCCCCAGTGTGGATCTGATGCACCAGGCTGTGCCCTACCCAAGTGAGTACAGTCGTTTCTCTTGGCACCCCAGGCTGGCCTCATCTCTTGGAGGACCTCCGGGGTCCCTTTGCCCACAGGAAGAAGGCAATCACAGGGGCGACTTCAGGGCCATACACCAGTCCTCTGGGTTCATCTGAAATGTATGTCACTTAGAAAAACATGAGCAGTCCTAGAAATTCAGGACAGAGGTTCTTTTTGCGGTGGGGAAGAGGGGATGTAATCTGGAAGGGGAATCAAGACGAATTTTCATCTGTTACCAAAACTTTATTATTTATTTATTTTTCAGAGACAAGGTCTCACACTCTGTCACCCAGGCTGGAGTGCGCTGGTGGTGGTCACGGCTCACTGCAGCCTCGAACCCCTAGGCTCAAGTAATCCTCTCACCTCAGCCTCCTGAGGAGCTGGGACTGCAGGTGTGAGCCATGGTGCCTAGGCCGGGTGCACCTTTTTATTTTATTTTATTTTTGAGACAGGGTCTCACTCTGTTGCCCACTTTGAAGTGCAATGGTGCAGTCACAGCTCACTGCAGCCTTGAACTCCTGGGCTCAAGCGATCCTTTTGCCTCGGCCTCCCAAATAGCTAGGATTACAGGTGCACGCCACCATGCCTGGCTAACTTTTTTAAGTTTTTGTAGATATTGCAGGATCTGGATTATACAAAACATAGAAAAAATTATTATTATTTTTTTTTGGTAGAGATTGGGTCTCCCTGTGTTGCTCAGGCTGGTCTCAAACTCTTGGGTTCAAATAATCCACCTGACTCAGCCTCCCAAAGTGCTGGGATTATAGGCATGAGCCACTGCACCCGGCCTGCAAAGCCTTATTTCTTTTTCTTTTTTTTTTTTGAGACACAGTTTAGACAGAGTTTCGCTCCTGCCCAGGCTGGAGTGCAATGGTGCGATCTTGGCTCACTGCAACTTTCGCCTCCCGGGTTCAAGTGATTCTCTTGCCTCAGCCTCCCAAGTAGCTGGGATTACAGGCGCACGCCACCATGCCTGGCCAATTTTTGTAAAGCCTTATTTTTAAGAGAAGTGAGTACTCAGTTATTTGTAGCATTATTCTTTAGCTCATTTTCTTTTTTGAGACCGAGCCTCGTTCTGTCACCAGGCTGGAGTGCAGTGGCATAATCTTGGCTCACTGCAACCTCTGCCTTCTGGGTTCAAGTGATTCTCCTCCCTCAGCCTCCCGAGTAGCTGGGACTACAGGCATGCATCACCACACCTGGCTAATTTTTTGTATTTTTCGTAGAGACAGGGGTTCCCCATGTTGGCCAGGATGGTCTTGATTTCTTGACCTTGTGATCTGCCCGCCTTGGCCTCCCAAAGTGCTGGGATTATAGGCGTGAGCCACCGCACCCGGCCCAGACTTGCTACTTTTATAGGCTAGAAATGGTTGAATGTCAGCAATGTCACGCTTCAACTGATTATGTCTTAGTGCATAAGAAAGTTTAGAAGAGGGAAAAACGACTCACACGCCTCCTCGCAGAGCTGAAGCCTTGGGGTCAGGCATGAGCCACAGAGCGCCAGGCACAGAGTGAGGCGTAGAAGGGCAGGGAATGTGTATTCCATCCTTAGTTTAGGCAGATGGCAACCAGAATGGAATTCTTGGCCTCACACCAGCCCATGTGGACGACCTGAGGGTCCTGTTTCCCGTCCCACCCCAGGCGCCCCCAGGAAGCAGCGGCGGGAGCGGACCACCTTCACCCGGAGCCAACTGGAGGAGCTGGAGGCACTGTTTGCCAAGACCCAGTACCCAGACGTCTATGCCCGCGAGGAGGTGGCTCTGAAGATCAATCTGCCCGAGTCCAGGGTTCAGGTGGGGTGGTGGGTCCCTGGACCCCTCCCGACCCTTCCTGTAACCTCAGGGGCCCTCCCCAGAACAAAGAGTGATGGGAGGAGGAAGAGACCACAGAGAGACAGCCAAAGTTATAAAGGGGACAAGAATTCCTCTCCCCACCATCCCACTGACCGCCTCATGGCTCTCATCGCCCCTCGCTCCTCTCCAGCCGCGCTGGCCCTGACCTGCCTGCCAAGCACCCTCCTGCCTCGGGCCTTTGCACGCAGTTTCCTCTATCTGGAATGCTTATTTTCCAGATAACCACACAGCAGGCCCCATCGCCTTGTTCAAGTCTTTGCTTATCAATGAGACCCACACTGAACACAGCATTTAACATTGCATACGATTTACGTGTGGTATCTCAGAGTCTGTTTATTTAGACTGTCTCTCCCAACCAGAATGTCAGTTCCACTGATGGACCCTCAGAGTAGTAGAAGATGGTTAACGCATGTTTATTAACTGACTGAATAGACGGATGGATGGATGGATGGGTGGATGCATAGATGAATGTACGTATGTGTGACTGTAGATGTGTGTGTGTGCATGTATGACTGGAAGCATGGATGACTGTATGTATGTGTATATATGAGTGTCTGTGTATGATGGGATGGATACATGTATATATGTGTGTTTGCATGAACGCACATAGGTATGATTAGATGATGAATGTATGCAGGCATGATATATGTATACACAGTATATGTGCACATGTATGTGTACATGCATGCATCATTGGATGGATGGGTGTATTTATTTATTTGAAATGGAGTTTCGCTCTGTCGCCCAGGCTGGAGTGCAGTGGCATGATCTTGGCTGTCTGCAACCTCCGCCTCCTGGGTTCAAGTGATTCTCCTGCCTCAGCCTCCTGTGCAGCTGGGATTACAGGCGTGTGCCACCACACCGGGCTAATTTTTGTATTTTTAGTAGAGATGGGGTTTCACCATGTTGGCCAGGCTGGTCTCAAACTCCTGACCTCAGGTAATCCTACTGCCTCGGCCTCCCAAAGCGCTGGGATTACAGGCATGAGCCACCACACCCGGCCGGGTGGGTGTATTTATGTATATATGAGTGTATGCATGTATATATGATTGGACAGATAAATAAAATGTGTGTGTTTGTATGATTGTATATAGGTATGATTGGATGGATTAATGTGTATGTATGCATGATGTATGTGTGTATGATGTATGGGTGTATAATTGTATATTTGTATGCTTGTATAATCAGATGGATGGATGAACATGCATATGATGTATGTATGATTAGATAGATCCATTAATGCATGTATGATGTATGTGTGTATGACCTATGTATGTATAATTATATGTATAAGACAGATGGATGAATCTATGTATGATGTATGTGTGTACAATTGTATGTATCATCAGATGGATAAGTGTATGTATGATGTATGTATGATCAGATGGACTGGTGAATGTGTGTATGACACATATATGTGTGAGGTATGTGTGTATGATCAGATGGATGTCTGCATAATGTATGTGTGTATGGTGTATGTGTGTATAATTGTATGCATGTATGTTTGTATGCTGTAGGTATGATGTTACATATATATGCATACACATGTGTGTATGATTGGAAAGATAAATGAAATATGTATGTTTGTGTGATTGTATGTATGTATGATTAGATAGATTAGTGCATAGCTATGTATGCTGTATGTGTGTACAATGTATGTGCCTATAATTGTATATTTGTATGTCTGTATGATCAGATGGATGAATATGTGTATGATGTATGTATGATCTGATAGCTGGATAAATGTATGCATGATGCATGAGTGTATGGTGTATGTATGTATAATTGTATGTGTGTATGTTTGTATTAGATGGATAAATGCCTGTAGGTATCATGTATGTACGCATACATGCATGATTGGATGACTGGATGGGTTTATTTATGTATATATGAGTGTATGCATGTGTATATAATTAGATGGATAAATGAAATATGTGTTTACATGATTGTATGTATGGATTAATGTGTATATATGTATGATGTATGTGTGTACAATATATACATGTATAATTGTATATTTGTATGATCAGATGGATGGATATGTGTATGATGTATATATGTATGATCAGATGGCTCCATTAATGCATGTATGATGTATGTGTTTATGATGTATGTACACTTGCATGTATGATCAGATGAGCCAGTGAATGTATGTATGATATATATGTGTATGATGTATGTATGTATGTATGATCAGATAGATGGGTAAATGTATGCATGATGTATGTGCATATGGTGTATGTATGTATAATTGTACGTGTGCATGTTTGTATTACATGGATGGATGAATATGTGTATGATGCATGTATGATCATATAGATGGGTAAACGCATGCATGATATATGTGCGTATGGTGTATATATGTATAATTGTACGTGTGCATGTTTGTATTAGATGGGTGGATGAATATGCGTATGAGGTATGTATGATCATATCGATGGGTAAATGCAGGCATGATGTATGTGCATACAGTGTATGTATGTATAATTGTACGTGTGCATGTTTGTATTGGATGGATGAATGCACATAGGCATGATGTATGTATGTGTTCATGCACACATGCAGGTATGATTGGATGGATCGATGGATGGATGGATGAATAGATGCCCCACAGCTGGATGCAAAGTAGACAGATGTGACCCCAGCACCTCTCACCAATAAGTGTCCTCATCCCTGGGCACCCTGCGGCTCTCCTGGGCCTCTTCCCCACTTATTCACCCCCATCTCCCCTCTTATCCCCCAGGTTTGGTTCAAGAACCGGAGGGCTAAATGCAGGCAGCAGCGGCAGCAGCAGAAACAGCAGCAGCAGCCCCCAGGGGGCCAGGCCAAGGCCCGGCCTGCCAAGAGGAAGGCGGGCACGTCCCCAAGACCCTCCACGGATGTGTGTCCAGACCCTCTGGGCATCTCAGATTCCTACAGTCCCCCTCTGCCCGGCCCCTCAGGCTCCCCAACCACAGCAGTGGCCACTGTGTCCATCTGGAGCCCAGCCTCAGAGTCCCCTTTGCCTGAGGCGCAGCGGGCCGGGCTGGTGGCCTCGGGGCCGTCTCTGACCTCGGCCCCCTATGCCATGACCTACGCCCCAGCCTCCGCTTTCTGCTCTTCCCCCTCCGCCTATGGGTCTCCGAGCTCCTATTTCAGCGGCCTAGACCCCTACCTGTCTCCCATGGTGCCCCAGCTAGGGGGCCCGGCTCTTAGCCCCCTCTCTGGCCCCTCCGTGGGACCTTCCCTGGCCCAGTCCCCCACCTCCCTATCAGGCCAGAGCTATGGCGCCTACAGCCCCGTGGATAGCTTGGAATTCAAGGACCCCACGGGCACCTGGAAATTCACCTACAATCCCATGGACCCTCTGGACTACAAGGATCAGAGTGCCTGGAAGTTTCAGATCTTGTAGAGAACGCAGTCTCCATCTCTGTCCGTCGGGCCTCGGGACCCTTTCTCTTCTGAATCTGCTTCCCTGCAGCTTAGATCCCGGGACGGCATCCCTGAGAAAGCAACTGGAACCAGCTGTCCTTCCGACAGCCGACAGCCGTGGTCTCTGCGGCTGGGTGTTCAGCTTACAGAGCCCACCCCTTTCCTCCACAGGCAGAGGCTCCTCCCTCTCCCGGGACAGCTCACAGGTCCTAGTGATTCTCTCAACCCCAACACCGTCTGGCACGATTGTGACCGCTGAAGTACACCACGAGCTCCAGGCTTCAGAAAGTGGTGCTGAGAACTTACTCCAAGAAGAAGTCAAACCAAACTTGCAGTTGATTTGGGGTCATGTTTAGGTCAGAATCACCGTGCCCTTGAACAAGCAGGTAGGGGGGCTTGATTCCTTAACTTTCCATGTGGACAGATTTTTTTTTTTTTTTTTTGAGACGGAGTCTCGCTCTGTTGCCCAGGCTGGAGTGCAGTGGTGCGATCTCGGCTCACTGCAAGCTCCACCTCCCAGGTTCACACCATTATTCTGCCTCAGCCCCAAGTAGCTGGGACTACAGGCGCCCGCCACCAAGCCCGGCTAATTTTTTTTGTATTTTTAGTAGAGACGGGGTTTCACCGTTTTAGCCAGGATGGTCTCGATCTCCTGACCTTGTGATCCGCCCTCCTCGGCCTCCCAAAGTGCTGGGATTACAGGCGTGAGCCACTGCACCCGGCCCTTTTTTTTTTTTTTAATTGAGACGGAGTCTCGCTCTTTTGCTCAGGCTGGAGTGCAGTGGTGTGATCTCGGCTCACTGACTGCAACCTCCACCTCCCGGGTTGAAGCGATGTCCTGCCTCAATCTCCCAACTAGCTGGGATTACAGGTGTGCTCCATCATGCCCGGCTAATTTTTGTATTATTAGTAGAGACAGGGTTTTACCATGTTGGCCAGGCTGGTCTCGAACCCCTGACCTCAAGTGATCCGCCTGCCTCGGCCTCCCAAAGTGCTGGGATTACAGGCATGAGCCACTGTGCCTGGCCCTACACGTGGACACTTCTTTAGCATATGGTTAGGGACCTTTCTAGAAATTCCAAAGACAAACTTTAAGAAGCCCCGTCGGGAAACCTTAGGCCAATGATGCAGTTACATTAAAAATAAATTATCTGGGAATTTTACAGACTTCACAAATGTCAGGCTTACATGGTAGGTTTAGGGGACTGTTTGAGAGACAAAGATCTATATTCATATATGTAGCTATACATATATGTACTTTTTCTTCTTAGTTTCTTTTTAAAGACATTTTATCACTCATTCGCTCATTAGCACATTGGGAATGTGTATATTTGGTAGGGAAATGAAAGGCACCTTGCCTGTTCCATCTCTACTCCTTTTTTCTTTTGTTTTAGGATTTTCTAAAAGTGAGACACTGGTGGAATTGGGGTAGCTGCATGGGACGTACCACCTATAGTTGTGGCTATTTCACAGAGAAGAAGCAGCTGGACAGCCTCCCATCTGTAAATAAACAAGAGACAGGAAGAGGGGGAAATAGGTTTGGAGGAGGCAACCCTACATTTCAAACATACATTCCCTTTTTTAGCTTTTTTTTTTTTTTGGTTTTCAGTTTTGATGGTGGGATTGGAAAATAGAGCTTGGCTTGAGGACATTTTCCTGGGGTGGCACCATTATTTCTTGAAATAGAATCTTACCTACGGTGACATAGGCAAGCACTTGTGAGAACCTGAAGACGGATAGAGGTCGTTTGATGCTCAGAAGTTGGGTGCTGGGTCCCTGCCTTCTCAGTCTGAGTTCTCCTTTCATTTTTGGATGGGGAGGTGGGATCCCAGAGCCCTTCATCAGTGGAGTTCACAAGGCAAGGTGTAAAAAAAAAGTAGGGCAGAAAGACAGTGGTGTGCTGGCAGAGGTCTAACAATGGGCTCTCCAAGGAAGAGGAAAAGGTTGGTTGTGGAGCGTTTGTCAATTTCTGTGGTGTAAATACTCCTACCACTGCTGACTTCAAGCTAGCAACCTAGGTCACTGAACTAAGAGTTGGGAAGAGATAGGGCACAATATATGCTTACGAGTTGGTACACACCGTCAGCAGCAGACAGGGTCAGGAGAAAGGCGAGATGCGAAGAGAGGCTGGGAGGTATCAGATGATGTTTCCAGCACCAGACCAGAAGAGGTGCACACAGCCTAGACCCCCTGAGGGGCACACCCTGATCTCTAGAGCCCACAAAGAGGTTTTTATTCAACATAAAATGTGTTCATCTCTCATAGGCCCGAGTCATGCTGGATTCTGGGACATTAAGCCCAGGAGTGGGCCGGGTGCGGTGGCTCACGCCTGTAATCCCAGCACTTTGGGAGGCCAAGGCGGGCAGATCACCTGAGGTCAGGAGTTCAAGACCAGCCTGGCCAACATGGTGAAACCCTGTCTCTACTAATAATACAAAAATTAGCCGGGCATGGTGGCATGTGCCTGTAATCCCAGCTACTCGGGAGGCTGAGGCAGGAGACTTGCTGGAACCCGGGAGGCGGAGGTTGAAGAGAGCAGAGATTGCGCCACTGCGCTCTAGCCTGGGTCACAAGAGCGAAACTCCGTCTCAATAACAACAACAAAAATAACCCAGGAGTGGCTCAAGAGTCCAGTGTGGGACGAAAATATAAACAGAGGAAGACAACATATGTCATTGGGGAGGCTGGGGGAGCTAGACAAAATTCACACGGGAGGGGCAGGGCTGAGATGATATTGTGCCCTGCGTCTGTGCAAATGTCGGGACCAGAATCCACTATAAGTTTCATTCTTTGGAGACACGGAGGCTCTGCACTGGAGGCCGGGACTCAGGCGTGGACGAGAATCTTTTCCTTATTCACCGGGAAAGCTGTGTCTTGTGCAAACAAGTCATAGAAACTTGATGGGAGTCGGGGAGGGACTGAAGGATGGAAGCAAGGTTCTGGGAAAGAGTAAGAAGTAGTGAAGGCCGAGGGGCCCCCATCACAGGCCGACGGGGTAAGACTTCGAGAGAGCCTGATCCTGGGGTCTTCTGAGACTCCACCAGGAGCCAGAGAGGGCAGGGAGTCAAATCCGGCTAGGAGGTTACAAATTGCTTTTCCTGGGCTGGGCTCCTGAGTGTTGGTTCTTCCAGATGTGCACGGGGGATTTCAAATGTTCTACGTCCTAAAGCCAGGAAAAGTGACAAGGCAGGTGGGGACAGAAGGAAGAAGCCAGGAGCCTCCCTGAGAAGGTGTCACTTTATCTGTCCTCCTCTTCCCCACACACTGGCCTCCGGGTCCCCCTTCTCTGTCCACCCACAGAGTGAAACCGATTAAAATGTTGGATCTCATTTAAAGTCTGGGTGATTCTTTAGTTTCCGTGTTTTTTCCAGGAGGCGCAGGTAGAAACAGGAACTGCTCTGTTCCTTCTGTCTGTGGGACCTGGGTCCATCCATGTGTTTCCTGTCTCATCACCCTCCTTTCCTTGACATCTCTCTAAAGCCAATTTATGAAGGATCAGGGGCTGGGGCAGTGGCTCACGCATGTAATCCAGTGCTCTGAGAAGCTGAGGAAGGAGGATTGATTAAGGCCAGGAGTCTGAGACCAGCCCAGGCAACATAGTGAGATCTCTGTCTCTACAAAAAATTAAAAAAATCAACCAGGTGTGGTGATGTGTGCCTGTGGTCCCAGCTACTTGGGAGGCTGAGATGAGAGGATCGCTTGAGCCCAGGAGTTTGAGGCTGCAGGGAGCTATGATTGCCCCACTGCACTCCAGCCTGGGTGATGGAACAGGAGACCCTGTCTCCAAAACCAAAAAATTAAAAAAAAAAAAAAAAAAAGAAGGAGGAGGAACAGGGGTCTCCAGGGCCAGCCCCAGCCCCACCCATCTGTACCTTCCAATGCCCCTCCCGAAAAAGCAGGGAGGTGATGAGAATGCTACCTGACTCAGTAGCAGGATGTGAAGCTTAACGCTAGCATTTAGAGCCACTTCCAGCCTCTGGCCAGCCTTCCCTCTCAGCATGCAGCCTTCTGCAGCTTCAGCTCTTCCACCCCTTTGCTTTCCATCTCCTGCCCCGGATTCTTTCCAGTTTCTCAATCTCACCCTTTCTCTCTCATCTCTTCTCCTCTCTCTCTTTCCTTTCTTCCTCTTGCCTTTCAGACTCCCAGGTCCTCGTTTCATTTGGATGGATTTTCACCTTTTTCTTTCCTTCCTTCCCTCTCTTCTCTTTTTCTTTGCTTCTTACTTTTTTCTGACTTTCTTTTTTCTTTTTTTTTTGAGACAGGGTCTCACTCTGTCACCCAGGCTGAAGTGCAGCGGCGTGATCTTGAATCACTCCAGCCTCTGTCTCCTGGGTTCAAGTGATCCTATTGTATCAGCCTCCTGAGTAGCTGGGACTACAAGTGCCTGCCACTACACCTGGCTAATTTTCGTATTTTTAGTAGAGACAAGGTTTTGCCATGCAGCCCAGGCTGGTGTCAAACTCCTGGGCTCAAGCAATCTACCTGCCTCGGCCTCTCAAAGTGCTGGGATTATAGGTGTGAACCACCATGCCTGGCCCGCCTCTGAGTTCCTGTTTTTCCAGCTCTAGGTCATTTTTTTTTTTGAGACAGGGTCTCGCTCTGTCACCCAGGCTGGAGTGCAGTGGCTCAATCTCAGTTCACTGCAACCTCCGCCTCCTGGGCTCAAGTGATTCTCTTGCCTCAGCTTCCCGAGTAGCTGAGACTACAGGCGTCTACCACCACGCCTGGCTAATTTTTGTATTTTTTAGTAGAGTCGAAGTTTCACCATGTTTGCCAGGCTGGTCTCAAACTGCTGACCTCAAGTGATCCACCCCGCTCAGCCTCTGAAAGTGCTGGGATTATAGGCATGAGCCACCGCTCCTGGCCTCTAGGTCATCTCTCTCTGCCTGTATTCCTCTCAATTGCTGAATCCCAGGTTAAGATTTTTGTTGGGGGATGACTGGGAGTTATATACAGGATGGAGGGTCAGGCAGTCTTGCTGTCCGAGCTTGGCTTAGCCTCTTCTGGTCATCTGACCTCTGGTGATTCATTTCTCCCAGCCTCAATTTCCCCACCTGTAGCATGGAGCATCTAAGAAGACACATCTCAAGAGAATGAAATGATGTTATTCTATTAATCACTTGGACCTGAAGCCGGGTCCAGGGTAAGAGCTCAATAAATATTTATCTATTTTTGTGGTAAAATACACATACTATAAAATGTACCATTTTTCCCATTGCATGATTCTTAATTCATTTTTTCCATTTTAAGGTACTTAATTCAGTGGCATTAAGTACATTCACAGAAGAAGCCAGACACAAAGACCATATATTGTATTATCCTAATTATGTGAAATATTCAGAATAGGCAAATCCAGCCAGGCACGGTGGCTCATGCCTGTAATCCCAGCATTTTGGGAGGCTGAGGTAGGTGGATCACTTGAGGCCAGGAGTTTGATACCAGCCTGGCCAACATGGTGAAACTCTATCTCTACTAAAAATACAAAAATTAGCTGGGTGTGGAGGCATGTGGCTGTAATCCCAGGTACTCAGGAGGCCGAGGCAGGAGAATCACTTGAACCTGAGAGGTGGAGGTTGCAGTGAGCTGAGATCGCAGCACTGCACTCCAGCCTGGCAGCCTGGGCAACAGAGTGAGACTCTGGCTCAAAAAAAAAAAAAAAAAAAAGAAAAGAAAAGGCAAATCCGTAGAGACAGAAAACATAGTGGCTGCAGGGGCTGGGGTGAGGGGTGCTGTGTGGTTGAATGGGGAGTGACTGCTTAATGAATATGGGGTTTCCTTTGGGATGACGAAAATGTTCTGGAGCAATATAGTGACCTAACAATTCTGCTCTGAAGTATATGCCGCAAAGAACGGAAAGCAGGTGTTCAGACAAAAACTTGTACGCTCAAATTTATAGCAGGATGATTCACAATGGCCAAAAGATGAAGCAATTCAAATGTCTGTCTACAGAAACAAATGTGGTCTACCCATGCAAGGGACTATTACTCAGCTATGAAAAGGAAGAAGCACTGATAAACACGACTTGGATGAGCCTTGAAATCATCATGCTAAACATTTATCTTTTTTTTTTTTTGAGACAGAGTCTCACTCTGTCACCAGGCTAGAGTGCAGTGGCACGATCTCGGCTCACTGCAACCTCCACTTCCCAGGTTCAAGCAATTCTCCTGCCTCAGTCTCCCAAGTAGCTGGGACTACAGGCATGCACCACCATGCCCAGCTAATTTTTGTGTTTTTTAGTGGAGACGGGGTTTCACCATGTTGGCCAGGATGGTCTCCATCTCTTGACTTCGTGATCCACCTGCCTCAACCTCCCAAAGTGCTGGGATTACAGGAGTGAGCCACCACGCCCGGCTGCTAAACATTTATCTTAACCTATTATTATTTCTATTATTTTGAGATGGAGTCTTGCTCTGTTGCCCAGGCTGGAGTGCAGTGGCGCAATCTCTGCTCACTGCAACCTCTGCCTCCCGGGTTCAAGTGATTCTCCTGCCTCAGTCTCCCGAGTAGCTGGGATTACAGATGCGTGCCACCATGCCCAGCTAATTTTTGTATTTTTAGTAGAGACGGGGTTTCACCATGTTGGCCAGGTACTTGGGTCTTTATTATTATTATTTTTACTGAACTTGTACTTATGCTGTTCCTGGCAGCTTTAGTCATAATGGCCCCAAGCTGAAAACTATCCAGACGTCCATCAGCAGGTGAAGGGAGAAACAAACCCTGATGCATCCATACAAAAGGATACCCTGAGCCAGGCGCGGTGGCTCACACCTGTAATCCCAGCACTTTGGGAGGCCTAAGCGGGCAGATCGCTTGAGGTCAGGAGTTCGAGACTAGCCTGGCCAGCATGGGGAAACCCTGTCTCTACTAAAAACACAAAAATTAGCTGAGCGTGGTGGCACGTGCCTGTAATCCCAGCTGCTTGGGAGGCTGAGGCATAAGAATCGCTTGAACCCAGGAAGCAGAGATTGCAGTGAGCTGAGATCATGCCACTGCACTCCAGCCTAGGCGACAGAGCAAGACTCTGTCTCAAAAAAAAAAAAAAAAAAAAAAAAGAAAAGATATTCTTCATTGATGAAAAGGAATGCACTCCCAGTAGTTGATATCCCAGTAAAAGAAACTAGGGCTGGGCACAGTGACTCACACCTGCAACCCCAGCACTTTGGAAGACTGAGGTGGGAGGATTGCTTGAGCTCAGGAGTTCAAGACCAGCCTGGGCAACAGAGTGAGACCTCATGTCTTTAAAAGAAAAGAAAATTAAATCCAGGCTGGGCACGGTGACTCACACCTGTAACCCCAACACTTTGGAAGACTGAGGTGGGAGGGTTGCTTAAGCTCAGGAGTTCAAGACTAGCCTGGGCATCATGTCTGGAAAAACAACAACAACAACAACAACAACAGAAAAGAAAATTAAATCCAGGCTAGGCACAGTGGCTCAGACCTGTAACCCCAGCACTTTGGGAGGCTGAGGTGGGAGGAGGATCACTTTAGCCCAGGAGTTCCAGAGCAGCCTGGGCAACATAGTGAGACCCTGTCTCTACTAAAAAAATTCAAAAAATTAGCTAGGTATGGTGGCACATGCCTATAGACCCAGATACTTGGGGTGCTAAGGTGGGAGGATCGCTTGAGCACCTGAAGTTGGGACTGGAGTGAGCTGAGATCGCACCACTGCACTACAGCCTGGGCAACAGAGTGAGACCCTGTCAAAAAAAAAAAAGAAAAGAAAAAAAAAAGAAACCAGGAACAAAGAAGCAAATACTGTACAATTCCATGCCTATGAGATTCTAGAAAAGATAAAACTATATTGGGCAGAGAGCAGATAGTGCTTGCCAGGACCTAGGGAGCAGCTGGTGAGATTTACTGCAAAGAACAAATGAGGATCTTTTGGCGGTGCTAGAAATGTTCCCTGTCTTGATTATGGTGATGGTTCTGGGACTGTATATAATTCCCCAAACTTATCATGCCCTAGAAAACGAATGTATTTCAATAAGACAGTGAAAAGGGAGTCAGGTAGGCTGGGTGCGGTGGCTCATGCCTGTAATCCCAGTACTATGGGAGGCTGAGGACGGCAGATCACCTGAGGTCAGGAGTCAAGACCAGCCTGGACAACACGGTGAAACCCCGTCTCTACTAAAAATATAAAAATTAGCTGGATGTGGTCACGGGTGCCTGTAATCCCAGCTACTTGGAGGGCAGAGGTGGGAGAATCACTTGAACCCGGGAGGCAGAGGTTGCAGTGAGCCGAGATTGTGCCACTGCACTCCAGCCCGGGCGACACTGAGACTCTTGTCTCAAAAAAAAAAAAAAAAAAAAAAAAGAGAGAGAGAGTTGGGGGAAAAAACAGACTGGATTTTATAGGACATAAATTATACCTTAGTAAATCAGAAGGAAAAGAAAATAAAATTATTGAGCAGGCAGTGGTGTAAGCCGGTTCTAACTCTTTTAATCCTCAGAATGATACTATTATTATGATCCCTATTTCACAGATAAGGAAACTGAGGCAGAGGGCGGCTGGGTGACCTGCCCAAGGTCCCAAGCTAGGAGGGGATGGACCCAGTCTTGATATTCATCTTGTCAGGTTGCCGTCCTCCTTGCTGGTCACTGTCCCTTCCATTTTCTGTCCTTCATTTTATTCCTGTTCTCGAATTGTTATTTATGCATTCGTAGAGATGGGGTCTTGCTATGTTGCCCAGTCTAGCTTTGAACTCCTGGGCTCTAAATGATCCTCCTGCCTCGGCCTCTCAAAGAGCTGGGATTACAGGGGCAAGCCACTGCGCCTGACCGCCACTCGTGTTCTCTTCTCTCTTGTTTTCCCCTTCCTAGGTCTCAACGGTGAGTGATTCTCTCCCCTCGTTCCTTCTCTCCGTCTCTTCCCTCACCCCCATATGTCCTCTGTCCCTCCTGGTCTCCAAACACCCTCCCTTTCCCCAGCTGTTTCCTCTGCCCCTGACCAGGACTAATTTAGCAAATGCTCCAATCCTCTTATGGCAACAGCCCAGCCTCAGCAGAATGGCAGGGGAATTAGCGAGGATTAGGTTCAGACGCATGACCCGTGGGGGAGGGGACTTCGGGGAGTTTTAACGAAATGATGCCCCCTCTTCCTCCACTCCTATCCCCTCCACGGAAAAGCACTCGTTCCTGGGGCACACAATGATGATAAAATCACGGCTAAACCCTTCACGGTGCGCCTCCTGTGTGCCAGGCACTGTTAAGTCCCTTCACTCATTGAAACGTCGGTGCAGCTCCCTGGGGGAGGGGCCGTGCCCCTCCCTGGATTTAAGGATCAGGAGAGGTTAATTAACTTTCCTGAGGCAAACGGGATCCAGTCTCAGCCTTCTTGGTGCTTCTCAGGTTAAAGATGAAAAATCACTGGAGGGAAGTAAACTGAGTGGGCCTGGGGGTCACACCGCAAGGGGGCGCAGCTTCTGTTTGGGTAACTTCGGGACGACTTTTTTTTTTTTTTTTTTGAGAAGGAGTCTTGTTCTGTAATGGCGCAATCTTGGCTCACTGCAACCTCCGCCTCCCGAGTTCAAGCGATTCTCCTGCCTCAGCCTACCGAGTAGCTGGGATTACAGGTGTCTGCCACCACGCCCGGCTAATTTTTGTATTTTTTAGTAGAGACGGGGTTTTGCCATGTTGGCCATGCTGGTCTCGAACTCTTGACCTCAGGTGATCCACCCGCCTCGGCCTCCCAAAGTTTTAGCCTCCGTAAAGTGTGGAAGAGAGAAGAGAGAGAGACAGAGACAGAGAGAGAGAGGAGAAACAGAGAGAGAGAGAGAGAGAGAGAGAGAAAGAGAATGCATTTCAGAGGAGAAACGGAAAGCAGGGTGGAGGAAGAGATTAGGTGGGAACAGAACAGACAAAACAGACGCCAGGAGGAGCTGAAGGACGTTATCCACCGGCCATATTCATACCTCACTGTGCAATTTGCAATACAAAGGACATCATGGGAATCCAGCTCCTGACATGCACCTGGGGCGCTGGGAAACACGATGACTGTGAGGGAGGGATAATTAAGGACAGAGTGAGGGGACGGGTAGGCACGGAGGCTGACACCTGTCATCTCCGCACTTTGGGAGGCCAGGCGGGAGGATCGCTTGAGGCCAGGAGTCTGAAGCTGCAGTGAGTCACGATTGCGCCACTGCCCTCCAGCCTGTGCGACAGAGAGAGAGAGAGAGATCCTGCATCTAAAAAAATAAAAAAACCCACTATCAACAGAGTAAAGAGGCAAGTCACAGAATAGGAAAAAACATTTGCAAATCACACATTTTTTAAGGGATTGATATCAGAATATACCTACTCCTAAAACTCAACAGTAAAAAAAAAAAAAAACAAAAAACCCTGATATAAAAATGGGCAAAGGACTTGAATTCACAGTGCTCCAAGAAGATATATAAATGGTGAATAAACACTCAACAGTCTGGCCAGGCACGGTGGCTCACACCTGTAATCCCAGCACTCTGGGAGGCTGAGGCAGGCAGATCACTTGAGGCCAGGAGTTTGAGACCAGCTTGGCCAACATGGTGAAAACCCGTCTCTACTAAAAATACAAAAATTAGCCAGGCATGGTGGCGGGCACCTGTAATCCCAGCTACTTAGAGGGCTGAGGTGGGAGAATCGCTTGAACCTGGGAGGCGGAGGTTGCAGTGAGACGAGACTGCACCACTGCACTCCTGCCTAGGTGACAGAGCAAGACTCTGTCCCCCTCCCCACCCCAACCCCTGCCAAAAACAAACAAACAAACAAACAAACAAACAACAACAACAAAAACACATACAAAAAAGACAGACCATGCCAAGTTTTGGTGAGGATATGGAGTAACTGAAAATGTAAACTGGTAAAATCGATTTGGAAATCTGTTCAGCGTTATCTACAAAATTTGAACAAATGGCTTCTCTGTGACCCCAAAATTCTACTTCTAGTATTGTACTAACAGAAATGCATACATGGCTGGGTGCGCTGGCTCACGCCTGTAATCCCAACACTTTGGGAGGCTGAGGAGAGTGGATTGCTTGAGT
The DNA here is from genome assembly GCF_028885655.2 of Pongo abelii. Classification (NCBI taxonomy): domain Eukaryota; kingdom Metazoa; phylum Chordata; class Mammalia; order Primates; family Hominidae; genus Pongo; species Pongo abelii. Next base: position 53,986,470 of record NC_072005.2, read on the forward strand.
CCAGGAGTTTGAGACCAACCTGAGTGACATAGGGAGACCCTATCTCAAAAAAAAGAGAGAGAGAGAAAGAAAGAAAGAGAGAGAGGGAGAAAGAAAGGGAGAGAGGGAAGGAAGGAACGAAGGAAGGAAGAAAGGAAGGACACATCTGTGTAATCACCACCCAGAGTGAGAAACAGAATATTCCCAGCAACACCAAGCTGTATGAGCTGTGACTGCACCACTACACCTGGTTTGTGAATTTTCCACAACCAATGTTTTACTTCAATGCCCCTATAGGTGGGCCAGAAACGAGACATTTTCCAGAGAAAACCTGAGGCCCAGAGCAGTAGATGAAAAAGCGGCTATTTTCTATGAATTTGGGAAAAAGAAACTCCATTCCCAAGACAAAGGGAATGTGGTCTAGAGAGATCAGAGAAAGGAACCAATTTTCTAAAAACAGAATAGACCTTATTTTATTTTATTACTTTTTTTTTTTTAGATGGAGTCTCACTCTGTTACCAAGGCTGGAGTGCAGTGGCATGATCAGGACTCACTACAACCTCTGCCTCCTGGGTTCAAGAGATTCTCCTGCCTCAGCCACCTAAGTAGCTGGGACTACAGGTGCACATCACCACATGTAGCTAATTTTTGTATTTTTAGCACAGACAGGATTTCGCCTTGTTGGCCAGGCTGGTCTCAAACTCCTGACCTCAAGCGATCCGCCCACCTTGGCCTCCCAAAGTGCTGGGATTACAGGCATGAACCACTGCGCCTGGGCTATTTTACTTACATTTTGCATCGTTAATAACCCTGCACTGTGGGGAATTCACAGTGCATGCCATGAAAATTTTCCCCAGCCCCATGGCGGCCCTTCCATGGGGCTACCATTCTCAGCAGCTTCCTGTGTGTCACCCTTCATGCCTGCTGTGCATATGGGAGCAAAACTGTGCCTATGTCTTGTTTTCCAATTTCTACACTTTCATTTTATGTTATTTTTATTTTTATTTTTTTGAGACAGAGTCTTGCTCTGTCACCCAGGCTGGAGGGCAATGGCGTGATCTTGGCTCACTGCAACCTCTGCCTCCCGGGTTCAAGAGATTCTCCTGCCTCAGCCTCCTGAGTAGTTGGGATTACAGGTGTGCCACCACCAGGCCCGGCTAATTTTTGTATTTTTAGTAGAGACGGGGTTTCGCCATGTTGGCCAGGCTGGTCTCAAACTCCTGACCTCAGGTGATCTGCCTGCCTCGGCCTCCCAAAATGCTGAGATCACAGGCGTGAGCCACTGCACCCGGCTCAGTTTCTACACTTTCTTATCTCTTTACTTTGTTCCTCAAGCATGGTTCAAGAAACTTCTGTGCTTTCTATTTTTATTTTTTTAATTTTTTGAGACAGGTTCTTGCTGAGTTGCCCTGGCTGGAGTGCAGTGATGCCATCACAGCTTACTGCAGCCTTGACCTCCCACACTCAAATGGTCCTCCCACCTCAGCCTCCCGAGTAGCTGGGACTATAGGCATGCATCACCACGCCCGGCTAATTTTTGTATTTTTGGTAGAGATGGGGTCTCACTTTGTTGCCCAGGCTGGTCTCAAACTCCTGGGCTCAAGCGATCCCCACAACCCCTGCCCTGGCCTCCCAAAGTGCTGGGATTACAGGTGTGAGGCACTGTGCCCGGCCTCCCTTTCTTTCCTTCTTTTCTCTTCTCTTCTCTTCTCCTTTCTTTCTTTCTTTTTCTCTTTCTTTTACTTTCTCTCTCTCCCTTCCTTCTTTCTTTCCTTCCTTCCTTCCTTTCTCTCTCCCTCTCTCTTTCTTTTTTTTTTTTAAATAGAGTCTCATTCTGTCACTCAGGCTAGAATGCAATGGCACGATCTCAGCTCACTGCAACCTCCGCCTCCCACATTCAAGTGATTCTCCTGCCTCAGCCTCCCAAGTAGCTGGGATTACAGGCACCTGCTACCCACGCCAGACTAATTTTTGTATTTTTAGTAGAGACGGGGTTTCACCATGTTGGCCTGGCTGGTCTCAAACTCCTGACCTTGTGATTTGCCTGCCTTGGCCTCCCAAAGTGTTGGGATTTACAGGCGTTAGCTACCGTGCCCGGCCTCTATTTCTTGTATCTGTCTTCCTATTTTTTTTTCTTCTCCCTGCTGTGCCCCCCCGTGACGCCCGGCTTCCCAAGCTTATGATGTCTTCCTACTTCTGCACCCCTCTCTTATTTTCTGTTTTCTGGGAATAACATTTGAGCTCCTCCATCTGATGCCATCCGGCCCTGGCTCAAGTCTCCATCCTTCCTGCCCTGGCTTGCCGGCCTCTTCCTGTCCCTAAACAAGGCAAGCTCTGAGACAGAGGCCAGGTGTGGGGCTGAGGTGGATAGAGAGGCTTGCCGCTGAGCTGACCATAGCCATTCTCAAAGTGTGGCTCCTGCTGCATCTCAGTGGCGTCAGCATCACCTGCTAATCAGAAACTGAAACTCTAGAGGTGAGACCCAGGGATCTGGGTTTTAAGGAGCTCTTCAGGAGATTCTGATGCCAACTAGACCTTGAAAATTGCTGGCTTATGGCTGGGCGCGGTGGCTCATTCCTGTAACCCCAGCACTTTGGGAGGCTGAGGTGGGCGGATCACCTGAGGTCAGGAGTTTGAGACCAGCCTGGCCAATATGGCAAAACTCTGTCTCTACTAAAAATACAAAAATTTGCCAGGTATGGTGGTGGGCGCCTGTAATCCCAGGTACTTGGGAGGCTGAGGCAGGAGAATGGCTTGAACTCAGGAGGCAGAAGTTGCAGTGAGCTGAGATTGCGCCACTGCACTCCAGCCTGGGCAAGAGAGGGAGACTCTGTCTCAAAAAACCAAGAAACAGAAAACAAAAAATTAAAAAAGAAGATTGCTGGCTTAAACTTGGTGCATTGGTGGGGGCTGGGGAGGAGGCTGGTTTTCAAGGTAATAATGTTTGATCAGTATCTCTTGCAGGGAGGAGGTGAGGTGAGGCAGGGCCTCTAGTGACATTGCCCTGGGGACAAACTTGCAGGGACTGGGGAGGATTCTCCAAACTAGGGGAGCCAGGGGAGGGATTAGGGAGGGTTCTCTGTGCCAGGTCCCCTCCTGAGCAGATGTCATGATAAGAGATGCCTGAATCCACCCAGGCCCATTGTATAGGTGGGGAAACTGATCCTGGAGGGAGGAAGGCTTTTGCCCAAGGTCAGACAGCTGATAATGATGAGGACCTCCAGGGCTTCCCAGCTGCTCTGAGACACTGTGCCCGGAATTTTCAGTACAAGGGGGTTGGTGAAATATCAGAAAGAGAAAAGCAGCCCCCAATGGCCAGGGACTGGCCTTGCACTCACAGCCAGGCCTCCGTGCTCTCTCTTTAGATAGAAGAGATTTCAGGCTGGGTGTGGTGGCTCATGCCTGTAATCCCAGTACGTCGGGAGGCTGAGGCGGGCAGATCACCTGAGGCTGGGAGTTCGAGACCAGCCTGGCCAACATGGCGAATCCCCATCTCTACTAAAAATACAAAAATTAGCCAGGCGTGGTGGAGGGCACGTGTAATCCCAGCTACTCGGGAGGCTGAGGCAGGAGAATCGCTTGAACCCAGGAGACAGAGGTTGCAGTGAGCCAAGATCGCACCATTGGACTCCAGCCTGGGTGACAAGAGCGAAACTCCGTCTCAATAAATGAATAAATAAGTAAACAAATAAACATTATTAAAAAAAGAAAAGACTTCATAAAACACAATGCATGGCGCAAGAACTGGATTTAAACAAAGAAACAAGCACAAACAGACAAGGTTATTCTCTGTATTGCCCTGAGCTCTCTGTAATCATGTCTGAACCCAGAGAGTTCAAACCACAAAAACATGTTGTTCAAATCACAAAAGAGATCCGTGTCCTCCTATTCTGTCCAACACAAGTGACACTGTTTCTAGACGAAAACCCTAGTTCTGGCACTCCTCATCCTCCTCACCTTCAAGGTAAGAGAATCAGAGTGACCCTCTTTTCCCGACAGCATCGAACCCAGAGCAAAACCACTTTTCTTATTTGTTAAAACTGCAGTAAAATAGGCATAACATACAATTTACCATCCTAACCTTTAATTTATTTATTTACTTTTATGTTTTTAGAGACAGGATCTCACTCTGTCGCCCAGGCTGGAGTGCAGTGGTGCTATCTTGGCTCACTGCAACCTCTACCTCCCGGGCTCAAGTGATCCTTCTGCCTCAGCCTCCCAAGTAGCTGGGATTACAGGTGCCCACCACCACGCCTGGCTAATTTTTGTATTTTTAGTAGAGATGGGGTTTCACCATGTTGCCCAGGTTGGTCTGGAACTCCTGGGCAAGCAATCCACTCGCCTCAGCCTCCCAAAGTGCTGGGATTACAGGCGTGAGCCAGGGCACCCGGCCCCAAACTGAAACTTTGTACCTATCAAATATTGAACTCCTCATTCTCCCCATCCCCAACCCTTGGGAACCTCTAACTTATTTTCTGTCTCTATGAATTTGTCTATGTTAGATATTTCTTGGGAGTGAACTCATACAATATTTGTCCTGGCTTATTTCATTTAGCATAAATACTCTCCAGGTTCATGGAGGTTGTAGACTGTGCCAAAACTTCTTTCTTAAGGCTGAAGAATATTCCATTGCATGGATAGACCACACTTTGTTCATTCATTTGATAGACATTTGGGTTGTTTCAGCCTTTTGGCTATTGTAAAAGATGCTGCTATGAACATTAGTGCACAAATATTTGTTCACTTCCCTGATTTAAATTCTTTTTTTTTTCCTGTTTTTAAACATTTTTTTTTTGGTTTGCATTCTTTTAGGTATAAAAGTCACTCTGTTTTGAACCCTTCCCAAAATTATCAAACAAACTCAAATCCTATAACATTTGCCATTAAAAGCAAGGGCAGCCGGGAGCGGTGGCTCATGCCTGTAATCCCAGCACTTTGGGAGGCCGAGGTGGGCGGATCACTTGAGGTCAGGAGTTTGAAACCAGCCTGGCCAATATGGCAAAACCCTATCTCTACTAAAAATACAAAAATTAGCTGGGTGTGGTGGTGGGTGCCTGTAATTTCAGCTAATCGGGAGGCTGAGGCAGGAGAATCGCTTGAATCCGGGAGGCAGAGGCTGCAATGAGCCAAGATCGCACCGGCAACAGAGCCAGACACCGTCTCAAAAAAAAAGAAGCAAGGGCAAAAGCCACAATTCCTTTCACATCAATCTAAAACATCCTTTCAAACACCCTCTTACTGAGAGGCCCCAAAGGTTCCCTTTGTGTTCCTCCTTCTTGCAACAAGACAATAAACCCTACTTTGCTTGACTACTGGTGTCCCTCTGATGGTTTCTAGCTGATCGACATTGACAGGTTTCACCAAGTCAGTCTTAAAAACCAACCAGCTGGGCATGGTGGTTCACACTTACAATCCCAGCAGTTTGGGAGGTTGAGGCAGGAGGATCGCCTGAGCCCAGGAGCTGGAGATCAGGCTGGGCAACAGAGCAAAACCCTGTCTCTACAAAAAATAAAAGAAATTAGCCGGGCATGGTGGTGGGTGCCTGTAGTCCCAGCAACATGGGAGGCTGAGGTGGGAGGACTGCTTGAGCCCATGAGGTCGAGGCTGCAGTGACCTGTGATCGTGCCACTGTACTCCAGTCTGGGCAACAGAGCAGGACCCTGTCTCAAAACCAAAAATACAAAAACAAAAACAAAAACAAACAACAACCTGTGCTCCAAAACCATTTCTGGGGAAATAATCAGATTCTCTACCCCTTCACCTATTAAACCCAGGTAGAGTCTCTCGTCTTAATCTTTACCAATCAAATACACAAAGTTTTTTTTTCTTTTTTTTTTTTTTTCACAGAGTCTGGAATTGTCGCCTGGGCTGGAGTGCAGTGGTGCGATCTCCACTCACTGCAAGCTCCGCCTCCTGGGTTCAAGCAACTCTCCTGCCTCTGCCTCCCAAGTAGCTGGGGTTACAGGCGCCCGCCACCACGCCCGGCTGATTTTTTGTAGAGATGGGGTTTCACTATGTTGGCCAGGCTGGTCTCAAACTCCTGACCTCTTGATCCGCCCGCCTCAGCCTCCCAAAGTGCTGGGATTACAAGCATGAGCCACCGCACCTGGCCTCGAATATGCAAAGTTTTACATTTAATTTATTTTAGAAATTATAGAGAGGGGGACCATCTACTCACATCTTATAGACCAAGAAAACTGTGAGATCATTCCTGTTGACAGCAGGGCCATCATCTGCCTTGGTGAATAATGTGTTCCCAGCCACCTAAAAGTGGAACAAAATGTGCAATTATGGTAAAATATTTCCAGAAAGGAAGCAGAATATAGATACAATGATGGAAGGATGCCACAATGAGATACTAAGCAACCTTTTAAGAGAGCGCAGCGAACTTGTAAACATACCATCTATTTGTTTTACAATTTGTTTATTTATCTATTTCCAAGACAGGGTCTCTACTCTGTCGCCCAGGCTGGAGTGCAGTGGTTTGATCATGGCTCACTGCAGCCTCGAATTCCTGGGCTCAAGCCATCCACCCCCCGTCAGCCGCCCAAGTAGCTGGGACTACAGATGCATACCACCACGCCTGGCTAATTTTTTTTTTTTTTAATATATTTTGTAGAGATAAGGTCTCACTGTGTTGCCCAGGCTGGTCTCGAACTCCTGGCCCCAAGTGATCTTCCCCCCTTGACTCCCAAAGCCCTGGGATTACATGCATGAGCCACCATGCCCAGCCACTATTTGTTTTGTTTCAGTTTATATTTATTTATTTATTTTGAGACAGAGTTTCACTATTGTTGCCCAGGCTGGGGTGCAATGGCACGATCTTGGCTCATCACAACCTCCACCTCCTGGGTTCAAGCAATTCTCCTGCTTCAGCCTCCCGAGTAGCTGGGATTACAGGCATGCACCACTATGCCCAGCTAATTTTGTATATTTAGTAGAGACGGGGTTTGTCTATGTTGGTCAGGCTGGTCTCGAACTCCCAACCTCAGGTGATCCACCCGCCTCGGCCTTCCAAAGTGCTGGGATTACAAGCGTGAACCACTGCGCTCGGCAGAACTTTCTTATATTTAAATGTCTATCTTCACAAAACAGTACCAGTGAGCTTGTTCATCTGTTTATGTCTTTATTGGCCAAATAAATAGCCACAGTGCAAAATCTCTGTAGTCACTACTATGTTCCCAGCATGTCCTGTAGATGAAGCCGGACAATGTGTGCGATGAGGAATCATTGCTGGGGATGCTGCTTTCTACAATAGAACTCTAAGTAGCAGGTGAAAACAATGAGCGAGGCCCGTGGTAACAATGTCTATGTTTTATTGAATTTTGAAATTGATTGCATGAGTCATTTATTTTTCTTTTTTTTTGGGAGGAGGCCGGAGTCTCCCTCTGTTACCCAGGCTGCACTGCAACCTCTGCCTCTCAGGTTCAAGTGATTCTCTTGTCTCAACCTCCCAAGTAGCTGGGATTACAGGGGCCTGCCACCAGGCCCAGCTATTCTTTTTGTAGTTTTAGTAGAGACGGGGTTCAGCCATGTTAGCCAGGCTGGTCTCGAACTCCTGACTTCAGGCGATCTGCCCGCCTCGGCCTCCCAGAGTGCTAGGTTTACAGGTGTGAGTCACCGTGCTCGGCCTTGCATGAGTCATTTTTAGCTCCCTGGATCATGAGCCTTGTCAATCTCCTTGACCCCTGAACCCATGTGGGTCCTGCTATGAGGAGATGAGGGCAGCCAGGAGTCTGACACAGCAGATGCATCTCTGAGGGACCTGACTTGTGTGAACCAAGGTCATGGGTCCCCTGCATACATCAGCAGCGGTCCATGGAAACGTCCATCAGACCTGTGTCCCCTCCTGGTTGAGGGAGCAGGTAACTTCAAGAATGAATAGTAGGGGCCAGAGTGGCCTCAAAGGACCAAAGAGGAGGCTGTGGGGTCATCCAGGAGGGAGGGATGGTGGCTGGACAGGGTGGGCAGCCCGGGAGCCGGGAGGAGTGGGTAGACTCACTGGCATTGATCACGTGGGGCCCCAGCCCTGGGAAGGAATAAGGATGACTCCTGGGGGCTGGCTGGCGGTGCCTCTCCTGAGATGGGTATCCCAACCACAGGTCACGATGTTGACTCCCCTGATCCCATGTGGAATACCACCTCGCCTGGGCTAGGACCCATGAGGGTGAAACCAAGGCTGTGTTCCCCACTGAGGTTCCCCAGCTCCTAGCACAGCTCGGCAGGCAGTACCTGATCAGTGATGAAGGATTAATCCATCATTCAACTCATCCAGGGGGCGGGACTGCAGGGCAGGGTGGGAAAGGGAGGGTCCTGGCAGGGTGGGCTAGGGTGGGCACAGCAGAGAAGTGATTTAAGAGCCAAACCCTTGTCAGTACACACTTGTGTTTGGGAACAGATCAGGACTCAGGATGCAAGACCCTGGTCATCTCCAAGGTGAGCGGGGACAGAGGTGTGAGGCTGATACTGTGGCTGAGGCTGCAGAGTGCAGATCTGGGCAGCCAGAGAAGGGCTGGGCCTGTGCGGGCGGCTTCCTGTCCTGCAGATGGGGGAGAACTTAATGGTGTCTGGGAAATGAAAAATCATGCAGCTGGGCACAGCGTCTCACGCCTGTGATCCCAGCTCTTTGGGAGGCCAAGGTGGGAGGATCACTTGAGCCCAGGACTCTGAAACCAGCCGGGCCAACATAGTGGAGACCCGTCTTTAGCAAAAATACAAAAATTACCCAGGGGTGGTGGTGCACACCTGTGGTCCCAGCTACTCGGGAGACTAAGGCGGGGGGTTGCTTGAGCCCAGGAAGTGGAGGCTGCCTTGAGCTGTGATCACATCACTGCACTCCAGCCTGGGTGACAGTGCAAGATCCCCTCTCCAAGAAAAAGAAAGAAGGAAAGAAATTAAACCATGCAGTTGAGTGGAGCAGAGGACTGGGCAGGTGGTGGCGCCCCTGCAAGTGTCAGGGTCCCTATAACCCTTGGATGGGAGGGGATGGGGCAGCTGAAGAGGGCTGAGCAGGCCTGAGGCAGCCCGTCTGCTCCGAGGTGAGGCGCCTATGCTGCCTGCCTTCCCAGGAGCTGTTATCGCGCCCATTTCCTAGATGTGGACCCTGAGGCCCAGAGAGGTGCAAGGTCTGGTCTGGATACCAGGCTGCTATCCGCGGTGTCGCCCCAGCCCACACTGCCTGGGCGCCTGGCCTGGCGCAGGGGACGGGGTCCCTAGGGGGGCTGAGAGCTTCTGTGACCTGTTTCCCTCCCGCCCCCAGGCCCTCCCTTGGCCCGGGACCCTCCAAGGAGACAGCGGCAGGAGCGCACGGTCTACAGTGAAAGCCAGCAGAAAGTGCTAGAATGTTACTTTCAGAAGGAGCAGTACCCGAACTACGACCAGCGAGTGAATCTGGCGGAGATACTCAGCCTCAGGGAGCAACAGCTTCAGGTCTGACCCCCACCCCCACCCCGCCCGACCCAGTCACCCCAAGGAGCCTCCCACCGCTGTCACTCACCGGGGCCTGGCCACCTCCCGCCCTGCCACGCAAGGGGTCCCGCCAGTGTAGACCCGGGCTGCATCCTGAGTCCTGTTCCAACTGTATGCTAGCCCAAACCCGCCCACGTGATCGGCCCAGGCTGTCCCCCACGGGGTCTCCCGGTGCCCGGACCTCAGGCACCCGTGAGAACCCGCGGTCCCTCCCCTCGAACCCTCCCTGGCCCCCGGGCTCCTGGGCGGCAGACCCCGCTCCTCCCCTCCCACCCCACCCTCCTCCCCCTACTTTTCCCTCCCTCTCCCCTCCCTTCTCCAGGCCTGGGAGCCGGGGGCCCTCATATGGTGGGTGCGGGGTGGGGGTGAACACGGAGAGTTTTGAGGCCGGCGCCGCCCCCGAGTGGCTCATCCGGGCCGCGCGAGCCCCTCCTTCACACCTTCTCCCTGTCCCCTCTGTCCCCCAGGTGTGGTTCAAGAATCGCCGGGCCAAACTAGCTCGGGAGCGGCGGCTCCAGCAGCAGCCCCAGCGCGTCCCTGGACGGAGAGGCCGAGGAGCCCGCGCTGCGCCCCTAGTCCCTGCAGCCGCTGCCTCCGTCCCTGGGGGTCCTGAGTTCCCGCAGGGCAGGGGTTCCTGGATCTCCCCTCAGCTGGGCCCCTGGGGAGTCCTCCCAGCAGCAGAACCGAAGATCTACAGCCTCCACCGGACCTGGGGTGGCCCTGAGTGTGGAACACAGGAGGGCCTCATGGCTGCCCCGGGGCCAGGCCCTGGCCCAATTCCAGCCCCTATCCCAGGCCCAGCCCAGATCCCAGGCCCAGTCCCAGGCCCAGCCCCAAATTTAGGCCCAATGTCAGGCCCACTCTCAGGCTCGATCCCAAGTCCAATCCCAGCCCCCATCTCAGGCCCAGGCCCAATCCCAGACCCAGTCCTAGGCCAAGCACTGATGCCAGGCCCAGGATCACTCCCAACCCCAGCCCCAGGCGCCTTGTGGCCTCAGAGTCCCTGTGCCTCCAACTTGTCGCCAGACACCCAGTTATTCCCTGACTTCACCGAGCTGCTCCCGCTCCTAGACCCGTTCGAGGAATCCGCACTCTCTACCATGACATCTCAGTACAAAGAGGAGGATGGCTCTGTGGACAAAAATCACTCAGGCCCCAAGTCATTACTGGATTTATAGGGGGCCTGTGTCTGCAAAGTTCTTCAGATCCCAGTGGGCCTGGAGTGGCTGATCTACACTGCTGGTGACTTTCTGCAGTGAATGCACCACGCTTTACCCACCCTGCTGCAGGTGGACATTTGCTGTCTTCACTGAGCAGCCATCACAGGTGACTCTGCTGTGAATGTGCCTGCTTCTCATTTGAATTGAGCCTGAGCATTTCTCTGCTGAGACTGGAGTCGCTGCTCACTGGGATGTTTGGCATTAGTGAATACAGCTTGAGAGGTTTGTAAAGGGCTTTTCCCAGCCCTCCTTCTGGTCAGTGTCCTCCCCAACACTGAGGATTGTGAGACTTTTTAATGTTTGTTGATCCAATGACTTGTGGTTTTGTTGTGGTTGTAATATTCATTTCTCTGATGACTGAGAGATTGAGAAATTCTCATATAGGTGTTAGGCATTTTCAAATAGTGACTATTTTTAGTTTTTTTTTGAATTTTTTCTTATTTTTATTAAATAGTGACTATTCATGGTCTTTTTGGCCCATTTTTTGTAGTTGATTTCTTTACAAATGTTTATAATTTTTTTTTTTTTGAGTCAGAGCCTTGCTCTGCCACCCAGGCTATAGTGCAGTGGCACGATCTTGGCTCACTGCAACCTCTGCTTCCTGGGTTCAAGTGATTGTCTAGAGTCTCAGCTTCTGAGTAGCTGGGACTGCAGGTGCTCACCACCATGCCTGGCTAATTGTTGTATTTTTAGTAGAGATGGAGTTTCACCATGTTGGCCAGGCTGGTCTTGAACTCCTGACCTCAAAGTGTTCCACCTGCCTCAGCCTCCCAAAGTGCTGGGATTACAGGTGTGAGCCACTGCACCCGGCCATGATGTTTTAAAATAAAAGTCCATTGGGAGTTAATATTCTGTGAGGATGTCCTATTCTGTGGCTTGTCTTCTTGCTTTTGTTAAGTAGATCACTGTGCATAGCATTCAAAACATTCATCAGCAGATTGATACTTTAGTAGAAGAAAAAACCCAATTTAAAAATTAGACTTGATGGACAAAAACTGTTATAAAAGTTTATTTTTTTTTGAGACAGGGTCTCACTCTCTCATCCATGCTGGAGTGCGGTCGTGCCATCTTGGCTCACTGCAACCTCCGCCTCCCAGGTTCAAGTGATTCTCCTACTTCAGCCTCCTGACTAGCTGGAAATACAGGTGTGGGCCACCACATCCGGCTAATTTTTGTATTTTTTGTAGAGACAAGGTTTCTCCATGTTGCCGACTTGAGCTTTCAAGTTCCTTCAAGAAAATTGTTGGAATTTTAATTGGAATGACATGAAATTTATAAATGTTTTTGGGATAAATTGAAATTTTTATAAAAAAGTCTAGTCGACTTAGTACTTATTTATATTCATTCAATTGGTGTTTTACAAAGGTTCTTCATGAAATGTTGTTATTGTTATTATTATTTTTCTGACAGAGTCTCGCTCTGTCGCCCAGGCCGGAGTGCAGTGGCGCAATCTTGGCTCACTGCAACCTCTACCTCCCGGGTTCAAGTGATTATCTTGCCCCGGCCTCCTGAGTAGCTGGGATTACTGGGATTACAGTCGCACACCACCACGCCTGGCTAATTTTTGTATTTTTAGTAGAGATGGGGTTTCACCATGTTGGCCAGGCTGGTCTTGAACTCCTGACCTCAGGTGATCCACCCCCATTGGCCTCCCAAAGTGCTGAGATTACAGGCGTGAGCCACCGCGCCTGGCTGAAATGTTATTATTTAATCACAGAACTCTTGCATGCATCTTTCTGTAGATTTATTTCTTGTACTTCATTTTTATTATTGTCTGATATTTTACATGGTATTTTAAATTTCTTATTTTTAAAAAATATGTTTGTCTTGTACATAGGATTCAGTTGATCTGTTTATTTTGTTTCTGGGAACCTAGTTCAATTCTTTTGAATTCTCATAACTTATCTGGACATTGTAAATTTAAAAATGAATAAAAGTTCATGGTTACTTTGTGGACATTGATTCCTGCTAAGCCAACGAGTGCCCCCTCCTCAGCACTCCACACCCCTCCTCAGCACTCCACACCACTCTCCGCGTCTCGCTTCCTCTGCCGCCCCCTAGTGGCCGTCCTGGCCCTGGGTCTCCCCACAGCGGGTTCTCTGACCCTGCCTGTCCTGGTCCCGTTTAGCAAATGCTCTAATCCTCTTAGGCCAGGCCAGCCTCAGCAAAGCAGATAGAGAATTAGATCAGATGTAGGGGGAAGGGAGGATGGCTGTGCATGTGTGCGGGGAACAGACTTCCAAGATGTAATGAAAGCTCCTCCTTATCTAGCCTACCTTGGTATTAAAATACACACAAAAACACTGAAACTTCACACCAGTCAGACTCTGACAGTGTGGGAAGAGCAGGGAGGAATCTAATCCATCTATTGTAGGTGAGGGAGCCCCTGTGGACATTCTGGGGGCACGGGGGAGAGGTGGTCCAGTCTGACTGTAGATTCAGAATCACATCCTGGGCCTGGGGGAGGGACAGTGGTGCTCCAGGGCCCTGCAGGCATATCAGTGAATGGAAAATGGATTAGTTTATTAATGAAGATGGAATTTGCATGTGCCCTGATTAGCGGAATAGAAAGTGAATGGATTAAGTAGAACAGAATTCCTCTCTTTTTCATCTCCTCAATTCTTCCTTTTTTTTGGATACAGGATTTCATTCTGTCACCCAGGCTGGAGTGCAGTGGTGTAATCTCGGCTCACTGCAATCTCCGCCTCCCCGGTTCAAGCGTTTCTCCTGCCCCAACCTCCCGAGGAGCTGGGATTACAGGTGCCCGCCACCATGCCCGGCTAATTTTTATATTTTTAGTAGAGACGGGGTTTCATTATGTTTGCCAGGCTGGTCAGGAACTCCTGACCTCAGGTGATCCACCTGCCTCAGCCTCCCAAAGTGCCGGGATTACAGGCATGAGTCACCAGGCCGGGCCACGGATTAGTTTGTTAATGAATGAAGATGGAGTTTGCACGTGCCCTGATTAGCTGAATAGAAAGTGAATGGATTAAGTAGAACAGAATTCCTCTCTTTTTAATCTCCTCAATTCTTGTTTTTGGAGACAGGGTCTCGCTCTGTTGCCCAGGCTGGAGTGCAGTGATGCAATCTCGGCTCACTGCAACCTCCACCTTCCAGGTTCAGGCGATTTTCCTGCCTCACCCTCCCTAGTAGCTGGGATTATAGGTGCTAGCCAACACGTCCAGCTAATTTTTGTATTTTTAGTAGAGATGGGGTTTTACCATGTGGGCCAGGCTGGTCTCGAACTCCTGACCTCAGATGATCTACCCACCTCAGCCTCCCAAAGTGTTGGGATTACAGGCATGAGCCACTGCTCCTGGCCTCAATTCTCTGTTTTTTTGGAGACAGGGTTTTCCTCTGTCACCCAGGCTGGAGTGCAGTGGTGCGATTTCGGTTCACTGCAACTTCCGCCTCCAGGTGCAAGCAATTCTCCCACCTCAGCCTCCCGAGTAGCTGGGACTACAGGTGCCCGCCATTGCGCCTGGCTTTTTTTTTTTTTTTTGGTAAAGACAGGGTTTCTCCATGTTGCTGAGGCTGGTCTCGAACTCCTGAGCTCAGGCAATCCTCCAGCCCATGTCTCCCAAAGTGCTGGGACCACAGGCAGGAGCCACCACCCCCGGCTATATCTTCTCCATTCAATTTCCCTCCTTTTTCACCCAAGCAAGCAGGCCCCTTCACTCCCTTCGGAAACTGAAAATTCCGAGGGAATTTTACTATCTCCTAGGAAGCTCTCCCGCCTCTCCTCATCATCCCAGGCTGTGTTCTGGGCATCCCCAAGGGAAGCATCTGGACTTCTCACTGGGCCAAGGAAGAGGGGACGAGATGACTTTCAGAAGGCAGGCCTTGGAAATTCCCCATGTCTGTCTTGGCGAAAACAAGAATTTCCTGTAGCCAAAAAGTATAACAAGAAAGGATTCAGGGTACGTATGAGAACAGTTCATTGCACCTTCGACAAATGGGTCAAGTTCAAGCTTAATACTGCCCTGCATGCTCCGGGATGGAGATGGAGGCAGTGCAGGTAGAAATGTCATTGTCTTGTAAGGATCGGAGAGAGGGGGAAAAGGGCCATTGTTTTTTTGTTTTCTTTTTTTTTGGAAAGAGAGTCTCACTCTGTCTCCCAGGCTGGAGTGCAATGGAGCGATCTTGGCTCACTGCAACCTCTGCCTCCTGGGTTCAAGCGATTCCCCTGCCTCAGCCTCCTGAGTAGCTGGGACTACAGGCGCCTGCCACCACCAAACCCAGCTAATTTTTTTATTTTTATTTTTATTTTTTGAGATGGAGTCTCGCTCTGTCACCCAGGCTGGAGTGAAGTGGCGCCATCTCGGCTCACTGCAACCTCCACCTCCTGGGTTCATGCCATTCTCCTGCCTCAGCCTCCCGAGTAGCTGGGACTACAGGCACCCGCCACTATGCCTGCTAATTTTTTGTATTTTTAGTAGAGACGGAGTTTCATCGTGTTAGCCAGGATGGTCACGATCTCCTGACCTCATGGTCCCCCTGCCTTGGCCTCCCAAGGTGCTGGGATTACAGGCATAAGCCACCGCGCCTGGCATTTTTGTATATTTTGTAGAGAAGGGGTTTCACCATGTTTTCCAGACTTGTTTTGAACTCCTGACCTCATGTGATCCTCCTGCCTCAGCCTCTCAAAGTGCTGGGATTACAAAGTGTGTGAGCCACTGTGCCGGGCCAAAACCTCTTGCTTTAACACCCCGCTTCATCCTAGGTCTCTGGATCTAGTTTCTGATTTTCTTTTTTTTTTTCTCTTTCTTTTTCTTTTTTTTGAGACAGAGTTTTGCTCTTTTTGCCCAGGCTGGAGTGCAATGGCCCGGTCTAGGCTTACTGCAACCTCTACCTCCTGGGTTCAAGCGATTCTCCTGCCTCAGCCTCCTAAGTAGTTTGGATTACAGGCGCCTGCCACCATGCCCAGCTAATTTTTTTTTGTAATTTTAGTAGAGCAGGGTTTCACCATGTTGGCCAGACTGGTCTCGAACTCCTGACCTCAGGTGATTCGCCCGCCTCGGCCTCCCAAAGTACTGGGATTACAGACGTGAGCCACCGCACCCGGCCTGATTTTCTTTCCTTTTTTTTTTTTTTTGAGATAGGGTCTCACTCTGTCACCCAGGCTGGTGTAAAGTGGTGTGATCATAGCTCACTGCAACCCTGAACTCTTGGGCTCAAGCAGTCTTCCCATCCCAGCCTCCCTAGTGGCTGTGCCTACAGCCATGTGCCACCAAGCCAGGCTAATTTTTAATTTTTTTCCTGTACAGATGGGGTCTTGCTATGTTGCCTGGGCTGGTCTCGAACTCCTGGGCTCAAGCGATCCTCCCATCTAGCTTCCTAAAGCACTGGGATTACAGGTTTGAGCCTCAGCACCTGGCCTGCCCCATCTCTTAAAAACAAAAAATAGTGAGGTTGGTGGGGTGGAGCACCAGTATGTTTTAAAGCTGTGAGGCAATTCCAGTGTGCAGAGCTTGAGTACTGCTATTCTTGGTCAAATCCCTGCTGTGGAGTAGACAGACTCCTGGGAGTTGATGCCTAACTGTCATTATTAAGAAGACACCAAAGCCAGCTGTGGTGGCTCACGCCTGTCATCCCAGCACTTTGGGATGCCAAGGTGGGCGGATCACCTAAGTTCAGGAGTTTGAGACCAGCCTGGCCAACATGATGAAACCCCCTCTCTACTAAAAATACAAAAATTAGTGGGGCGTGGTGGCAGGTACCTGTAATTCCAGCTACTCGGGAGGCTGAGGCATGAGAATCACTTGAACTGGGGAGGTGGAGGCTGCAGTGAGCCAAGATTGCACCACTGCGCTCCAGGCTGGGTGACGGAGTGAGGCTCTGTCTCAAAAAAAAAAAAAAATAAATAAATAAAATAAAATAAATAAATAAACCAAAAAAAACAAAAACAAAAACCCACAAAACTTTATTTTAGTAAAAGAAAACTCAAAATTGCCTTATCTGATTGTCCCTTTCACAGAAACCCACCTAGATAAAATCAAGTGCCATAAAGAGAAAGATGTGAATGGTCATTATTTTTTTTATTTATTTATTTTTGAGATGGAGTTTCCCTCTTGTTGCCCAGGCTGGAGTGCAGTGGCTTGATCTTGGCTCACCGCAACCTCCACCTCCTGGTTCAAGTGATTCTCCTGCCTCAGCCTCTTGAGTAGCTGAGATTACAGGCATGAGCCACCATGCCCAGCTAATTTTTGTATTTTCAGTAGAGACGGGGTTTCTCCATGTTGGTCAGGCTGGTCTCCATCTCCCAACCTCAGGTTATCTGCTCGCCTCGGCTCCCAAAGTGCTGGGATTACAGGCATGAGCCACTGCGCCCAGGCTGTGAATGGTCATTATTTTTATACCAAATAAATATAGTAGCCACCAGTAAATTCATTAGTTAAAAAGAGTTTTCGGCTGGGCATGGTGGCTCACGCCTGTAATCCCAGCACTTTGGGAGGCCGAGGTGGGTGGATCATGAGGTCAGGAGATCGAGACCATCCTGGCTAACACGGTGAAACCCCGTCTCTACTAAAAACACACAAAATTAGCCGGGCATGGTGGCGGGCGCCTGTAGTCCCAGCTACTTGGGAGGCTGAGGGAGGAGAATCACTTGAACCTGGGAGGTGGAGGTTGCAGTGAGCCGAGATTGTGCCACTTCACTCCAGCCTGGGTGACAGAAATTCTGTCTAAAAAAAAAAAAAAAAAAGGTTTTCAAGGCCAGGTAAGGAGGTGGTTCATGCTTTCTAATCTCGGGAAGCTGAGGTGGAAGGATGGACTGAACCCAGAAGTTCGAGACTGGCCTGGGCAACATAGTAAGACCCCGTCTCTACAAAAAATTAAAAAATTGGCGAGGTGTGGTGGCACTACATGTGGTCTCAGCTACTTGGAAGGCTGAGGCGGGAGGATCACTTGAGCCTGGGAGGTGGAAGCTGCAGTGAGCTGTGGTGGTATCACTGCACTCCAGCCTGGATGACACAGCAAGACCCTGTCTCAAAAATTTTTTTTCCAAACTCCCATTTTAACAGACTGTTTCTGCCGGGTGCAGTGGCTCACGCCTGTATTCACAACACTTTCAGAGGCCAAGGAGGGCAGATCACTTGAGGTCAGGGGTTTGAGACCAGCCTGGACAACATGGTGAAAACCCGTCTCTACTAAAAATACAAAAATTAGCCTGGCATGGTGGCTGGCGCCTGTAGTCCCAGTTACTCGGGAGGCTGAGGCAGGAGAATTGCTTGAATCTGGGAGACAGAGGTTGCAATGAGCTGAGATCGTGCCACTGCACTCCAGCTTGGACGACAGAGCAAGACTCCATCTCAAGAATATCCCCCCAAAACAACAAAAAACCCCAGACTGCTTCCCTGAAATTCTTCTAAAGAAAATGCCTGACAGGAAATAACTTAAGGATATTGTGGGTTTTTATTGTTGTTACTTCGAGATGCAGTTGTATCTCTAGAGACACAGTGGGGTCAGATCAGAGATAGGGTTCATTCAGGGGCACCCTCAGAAATGGGAGAGTCCTCGGCTTCCACATACCTGTTGTGATGCTCCGTGGCCACCAGGGGGCAACAATACATCACTGTTCCAGCCCAGGGAGCAGCCAGCCAGACCTTGGTCCCGGGGTGTCCCAGGAGCCACCTAGACCAGCTGATTCCTTCCATAGAGGAGACCTCCAGGTGGGATGGGGGAGAGACACCCCACATTCAAGTGGGAGAAAAAAATGGAAAAGACACAGAGGCAACATTGTATTTCTTTCCACTTGTGTAATGTAATTTAAGCTAAAGCCGAAGCCAAACAGCTAGAAAATACAATTTTTTTTTTTGGAGACAGAGTCTTGCTCTGTTGCTCAGGCTGGAGTGCAGTGATAGGATCATAATGCACTGCAAGCTCTGCCTCCCAGGTTCACGCCATTCTCCTGCCTCAGCCTCCCAAGTAGCTGGGACTACAGGCGCCCGCCACCACGCCCGGCTAATTTTTGTATTTTTAGTAGAGACGGGATTTCACCATGTTGGCCAGGCTGGTCTCAAACTCCTGAGCTCAAGTGATCCACGTGCCTTGGCCTCTCAAAGTGCTGGGATCACAGGCATGAGCCACCTTACTTGGGCTTCTTGTGGTTTTAATTTATATTTCTCTAGAGGCAAATGATGCAAAACATCGTTTCATGTGCTGATTTGCCGTCCCTGTGTCCTCTTTCGTGAAATGTTTGTTCAAATCTTTTATTATTTTTTTTTTTAAAAAGATTATTTGTTTAATGCTGGGTTTTAGGAATTCTTTATGTATTCTAGAAACAAGTCCATTGCCAGATATGAGATTTACAAGTACTTCCTCTCAATCTCTGGTTTATCTTTTTGTTTTCTCATTTTGTTTTGAGATGGAGTCTCGCTCTGTTGCCCAGGCTGGAATGTAGTGGCACAATCTCGGCTCACTGCAACCTCCGCCACCATATCTGGCTTTAATTTTTGTATTTTTAGTAGAGATGGGGTTTTACCATGTTGGCCAGACTGGTCTTAACTCCTGAGCTCAAGTGATCCACCTACCTCGGCCTCCCAAAGTGCTGGGATTACAGGCATGAGCCACCGCACCTAGCCTATCTTTTCATTCTCTTTATAGGTTCTTTGGTTCTTTTGCGGAACAAGACTTTAGTTTTTTTATTTTTTATTTTTGAGACAGAGTCTCCCTCTGTGGCCCAGGCTGGAGTGCAATGGTATGATCTCAGCTCACTGCAACCTCCATCTCCCAGGTTCAAGCAATTCTCATGCCTCAGCCTCCCGAGTAGCTGGGATTACAGGCATGTGCCATCATGCCCAGCTAATTTTTGTATTTTTAGTAGAGACAGGGTTTCATTATGTTTGCCAGGCTGGTCTCAAACTCCTGACCTCAAGTTATCTGCCCTCCTTGGCTTCCCAAAGTGCTGGGATTACAGGTGTGAGCCACCGCACCTGGCCTTATGTAAGTTTTAAAAGCCTCCATAAACACCATTTATTGTATATGGTTTAACAACACAGAGTAAGAGGATAAAATTAGATTGGGAATTATACTCCTTAAGATCAGAGTAATAATAAATTGTGGAGATACATGTGATGAAAAGAAATGGAAACTTAACTGCTCCTGTAATTTTATTTCTTATTTTTATTACTAATTTTTGCTCTAAAATCTGTCACTGTAGCTATTTCTTATTTTTATTAAAAAATGTTTAGACATCCTTTTAGGTAGTACGTACATTATTCCTGTAGCATTCTGTAAACTGGAAATATTGCAAACATTTAAAAAAGTCTGGGATCCCATGACTCAGCTCACCGCAACCTTTGCATCCCTGGGCTTTGAACCCTGGTTCTCTGAACCCTAGTCACTTCTTTTTTTTGAGATGGTCTTGCTCTGTCGCCCAGGCTGGAGTGCAGTGGCATGATCTTGGCTCATTGCAACCTCCGCCTCCTGAGTTCAAGCGATTCTCCTGCCTCAGCCTCCCGAGTAGCTGGGACTATAGGCGTGCACCACCACACCCGGCTAATTTTTGAATTTTTAGTAGAGACAAGGTTTCATCATGTTGGCCAGGATGGTCTCGATCTCCTGACCCCGTGATCCTCCCCCACCCCCTGACCTCCCAAAGTGCTGGGATTACAGGCATGAACCAACGCGCCCGGCTAATTCTTTTTGTTTTTTGTATTTTTAGTAGAGATGGGGTTTCACCGTGTTAGCCAGGATGGTCTCAATCTCCTGACCTCGTGATCCGCCCATCTCAGTCTCCCATATTGCTGGGATTACAGGCATGAGCCACCGTGCCTGGCCAACCCTGATAACTTTTAACAAGGAAGGGATCAGAGATGCAGAGGTTTGATATTTAAGGTTTCAGGATAAAATAGTAAGTCTTATGCAATGACCCCCAGTCAGGTACATGTACAAGGACAGGAGAACCAATGTCATTCTCCATATAAGACCCAGGGTGTTTTGGATGTTATTCCCATGGGAACAGCTCTCGAGGAAGATCTGCCATCTTCTCTTGGAACAGTTTATCAAAGGCTTCAGCTTGGGCCACTGTGAGGTGATTTTTCCAGTCCCCAGATACACCTGGGAACATGAAGCAGAAACTCAGGTCAGATCACACATCTCCTTGGCCTGTCCCCACCAGGCACCTGACATGGACATTGTAGCTAACATAGCAGAACGGCCGATGGTTCGTGGTGGGCCTTTATCCTGTCTGGTCACATAGTTATTCACCTAGCTGGAAACAATTTCCTATCTTCTCCTCTCTCCCATCCATCCTGTGTACAATTCCTCAGCAATGTATATCATCTGATATGTCCAGAATCGAGTCATGTCTCACCACCTCTGTTTCTACAACATTGACTCAAGCCAACATCATTTTTCACCTGGATTATTAGAGTACACTTGTAACTGGTCTCTGCTTTTTTTTTTTTTTTTTTTGTGGAGACAGAGTCTTGCTCTATCCCCCAGGCTGGAGTGCAGTAGAGTGATCTCGGCTCACTGCAACCTCC
Organism: Pongo abelii; assembly: GCF_028885655.2. NCBI lineage: Eukaryota > Metazoa > Chordata > Mammalia > Primates > Hominidae > Pongo > Pongo abelii. The sequence goes on from NC_072005.2 coordinate 54,007,624, forward strand.
GCCTCCCGAGTTCAAGCAGTTCTCGTGCCTCAGCCTCCCGAATAGCTGGGATTACAGGCGCCTGCCACCACGCCTGGCTAATTTTTGTATTTTTAGTAGAGATGGGGTTTTGCCATGTTGGCCAGGCTGGTCTCGAACTTCTGACCTCAGGTGATCCGCCCGCCTTGGCCTCCCAAAGTGCTGGTATTACAGGCGTGAGCCACCGCGCCCGGCCTGGTCTCTGCTTTCATAAGTTCTCTTTCATAAGTTAGTCTCAGCATGGCAGCCCTCACGATCCCAGATCATGCCACTTCTCTGCTCAGATTCTCCGAGGACTCTCGGTTTCACTCAAGTACAAGTGCTGGAGGCGCTTACAGGGCTCCAGGTGATCCAGCCCCTGTGGCTTCTCTGAGTTCATCCCCTAAAACTACCCTCTCCATCGCTCTACTCACATGGGGACTTCTGATTCTACCTCAAACATAGCAGGCATCCCCACTCCTCAGACTGTTGGCGTCCCATGCTCCTTCTCCTTGGAACGCTGCTCTCTCAGATTGGCCCATGACTTGCCTATTTGCCTCTTTCAAGTCTTTGTTCCAATTCAAGTTTCTCAGCGAGGTTCTCTCTCACCACCGAATTTCGAGGTCACTCCCCATCCTTGCTGTATTTCACCTCATAACACATATCATGTAGGACAGGTTCTGTGTATTTTCTTTCTGTGGTGTATGTGTATGGTATGTATCCCTAATATAGATAAGTTATAAAATGGATTTTTTCACCCCATGCAATAGACATTTCCATTCATCTTGGCACCTTACAGTGTGTGATAGCAAAGTCTCTCTTCTCTCCCTTTTCCAGGTGAGGCATTCCTTCACACATTTCTTCATCCAGGACAGATCTCTCTCTCTTTTTTTTTTTTTTGAGACGGAGTCTTGCTCTGTCGCCGAGGCTGGAGTGCAGTGGCACAATCTTGGCTCACTGCAAGCTCCGCCTCCTGGGTTCACACCATTCTCCTGCCTCAGCCTCCCGAGTAGCTGGGACCACAGGCGCCCACCACCACGCCCAGCTAATTTTTTGTATTTTTAGTAGAGATGGGGTTTCATCGTGTTAGGACGGTCTCGATCTCCTGACCTCGTGATCCGCCCGCCTCGGCTTCCCAAAGTGTTGGGATTACAGGCATGAGCCACCGCACCCGGCCCATCCAGGACAGATCTCTATGCTAACTCACCAGTGGGGCAGCCGCACTGTGGCCATCCCCAACCCCGTCCTTGTCCTCGTTTCTCAGGTGAATCACAGCTTGTAGGTATAGCAAGGGTTGCTAGTTAACTTGCTCACTGTTTGTAGAATGGATAATGCTCATGTCACATTTTGAGGAAAGAGAATCTGAATGACCTCGCGTAAGTCAGATAACCTTCCCAGGCGGAACCAATTTTCCCCACGCGCCTACAGCCCACATCAGTACCACAAGAAGAGGCTTCCTGATGAGGCCACGGGAGAAGTGTTCTGGGTGATGAGCAATTAAAGCTGATAAATTGGCTGGGTGCCGTGGCTCATGCCTGTAATCCCAGCACTTTCGGAGGCTGAGGTGGGCGGATCACAATGTCAGGAGATCGAGACCAGCCTAGCTAAGATGGTGAAACCCCGTCTTTACTAAAGATACAAAAATTAGCTGGGCGTGGTGGTGTGTGCCTGTAATCCCAGCTACTCGGGAGGCTGAGGCAGAAGAATCACTTGAATCCTGGAGGCGGACGTTGCAGTGAGCTGAGATCGCACCACTGCACTCCAGCCTGGGCGACAGAGCAAGACTCCATCTCGGGGGGAAAAAAAAGCTCTCTTTCATCTCAACTGTTAGCGCCCAGTTGTGACCATAGGCATGCGTGCCGTGTATTCTGGTATATTTGGAAACCAAAGGATTTTCTTTTACCTTTTCTCAGAAGTTGTGCTTTGTCCACTACATAATCAACACTCAGGAGGGAATAATTGGACATCTCGTTTTCTTTCATGCTCTGGAAGGAGCTGTTCTTGAGAACTAAGTTCAGTTCTTCGGGTTCTAACGTCTTTCCCAGGAATTGACAGATCTTCTCTACAGTTCTTCTTGTGTCCTGAAAAAGAAAAATCAAGAGAGAGGATACGAAAGAGAAAGACAAGGCTGGGCGCGGTGGTTCATGCCTGTAATCCCAGCACTCTGGGAGGCTGAGGTGGTTGGATCACTTGAGGTCAAGAGTTTGAGACTAGCCTGGCCAACATGGTGAAACTCCATCTCTACTAAAAATACAAAAATTGGCAGGGCGTGGTGGTGGGCGCCGGTAATCCCAGCTACTTGGGAGGCTGAGGGAGGAGAATCGCTTGAACCCAGGAGGTGGAGGATGCAGTGAGCTGAGATCACGCCACTGCACTCCAGCCTGGTGACAGAGTGAGACCTTGTCAACAACAACAAAAAAAGACAATAGAAAAAAGTAAGATGAGAAGGAGGGAACTGCAGAATGAGGAGGAGGGGGAGGAAGAAGAGAGGAACAACATGCAGATACGAGAAGGGATTGAGTTGAATGCAATTAGGAGAAAGAAAGAAAAAAGGTAAAGAAGAGAGGGCATGAAGTATGTAAAAGACGCAAGGATGGGTTGGGCACCATGGCTCCTGCCTATAATTCCAGCACTTTGGGAGGCTGAGGCAGGCGGATCACTTGAGTCCGGGAGTTTTAGACCAGCCTGGGCAATATAGTGAGACCCTGTCTCTACAAAAAATACAAAAATTAGCAAGGCATGGTGGCGCACAGCTGTGGTACCAGCTACTTGGGAGGCTGAGATGGGAGGATCACCTGAACCCAGGAAGTTGAGGCTGCAGTGAGCTGTGATTGCACCACTGTACTCCAGCCTGGGCATTGGAGTGAGACCCTATCTCAAAAACAAAACAAAGCAAAACAAAACAAAACCAACCAGAACACCACAAAAGATGCAAGGATCCTCGTGGATTTTTCTGTGTGGTAGAGTTTAGGACAACTTAACAGTGAAACACAGAGTCTCAGTTTTCCTAAGAGACGTTTAGAGAGGCTTCTAGACAGTAATCAGGGTTAGCAAGGAGAGGTTCAGGGAGAATCTGATGGAGATTGAAGGGCTTGATTTCAAATCCTGGCTGTACTGTCAGATAGTACCGTTTCCCATAACTAGATTTGAATAACACACAGAGTTTTACAATATCTTCTTATATTTCATCTCAATAATTAGGACTAGGTACATGATCCTGGGAGATTAAGAAAATAGATTTTTATTTTTAAAATTTTATTTCTGTATTTATTTAGAGACAAGATCTCCCTCTGTCGCCCAGGCTGGAGTGCAGTGGCGTGATCTCAGCTCACTGCAACCTCCGCCTCCCAGGCTCAAGCAATTCTCCTGTCTCAATCTCCCGAGTAGCTGGGGTTACAGGCGTGAGCCACCACTCCCGGCTAATTTACATATTTTTAGTAGAGAGGGAGTATCACCATGTTGGCCAAGCTGGGCTCCAACTCCCGAGCTCAGGTGATTTGCCCGCCTCAGCCTCCCAAAGTGCTGGGATTATGGACGTGAACCACCGCACCTGGCCAACAAAATGAATTATTGTAACCAGAAGGACTTTGCTTTGAATCATAGGCCTTACTCTTAGATCTATAATGCTTTAATTTTTTTCTCTATTTCATAAACCTTGGTTATCTAATAAGAAGATGTACAACTGTGGAAATAACTAAAATAAGTTCATTGTGTGATCCGAAAGGAAGATCTCAGGAAGGTATGGGATCATGTATCTGAGGTAGCCAACCAAACTTGTTACAAAGGGCTTCTTAATAGAAATGAAATTCATTCCAGCTTGGCTAACGTGGTGAAACCCCATCTGTACCAAAGATACAAAAATTAGCCGGGTGTTGTGGTGCATGCCTGTAATCCCAGCTACTTGGGAGGCTGAGGCACGAGAATCACTTGAACCAGAGAGGTGGAGATTGCAATGAACTGAGATTGTGCCACTGTACTCCAGCCTGGGTGACAGAGCAAGACTCTGTCTAAAAAAAAAAAAAAAAGATGGCCGGGCGCGGTGGCTCATGCCTGTAATCCTAGCACTTTGGGAGGCCTGCGGGCGGATTGCCTGAGCTCAGGAGTTCGAGACCAGCCTGGGCAACACGGTGAAACCCTGTCTCTACTAAAACTACAAAAAAAATTAGCTGGGCATGGCGGTGTGCATCTGTAGTCCCAGCTACTCAGGAGGCTGAGGCAGGAGAATCGCTTGAACCCGAGAGGCGGAGGTTGCAGTGAGCCGAGATCGTGCCACTGCACTCCAGCCTGGGCAACAGAGCGAGACTCCACCTCTTAAAAAAAAAAAAAAGAAATTCATGTTCAGGCCATAGGCCATAGAGCATTGGACAGGATGAGCCAGAGGAAGGTGTTGGGACATGATGTTTCCCAGGTGGAACAAAATCCAATGTTGGTGTTATTTTCTCTTTTCTGTTAGATATCACTAATGGGTCAAGTTCTTTTTTTTTTTTTTTGAGATGGAGTCTTGCTCTGTCGCCCAGGCTGGAGTGCAGTGGCACCATCTTGGCTCACTGCAACCTCCGCTTCCTGGGTTCAAGCGATTCTCCTGCCTCAGCCTCCTGAGTAGCTGGGACTACAGGTGCACAACACCACGCCCGGCTAATTTTTTATATTTTTGGTAGAGATGGGGTTTCACCATGTTGCCCAGGCTGGTCTCGAACTCCTGACCTCAAGTGATCCCCCTACCTCAGCCTCCCAAAGTGCTGGGATTACAGGTGTGAGCCACCGTGCCCAGCCTTCTTTTTCTTTCTTTTTTTTTTTGAGACAGGGTCTCATTCTGTCACCCAGCCTAGAGTGCAGTGGTGTGATCTCGGCTCACTGCAACCTCTTCCTCCTGGGTTCAAGTGATTCTCCTACCTCAGCCTCCCAAGTAGCTGGGACTACAGGTGCCTGCCACCATGCCCGGCTATTTTTTTGTATTTTTAGTAGAGATGGGGTCTTGCTATGTTGGCCAGGCTGGTCTCGAACTCCTGGACTCAAGCAATCCACCTTCCTTGGCCTACCCAGTGCTGGGATTACAGGCATGAGCCACTGAGCTTGGCCTCAAGTTGTTCTTTCAATACTCGCTGGTTCTGAGTATCATCTGACAGCTTTTCCTCTCTGTCACTATTCACTCCAGTACTTGGATCTCAGAATAGTGAGATAAATTGATTATATGCCTTCATTTCTGTTCATACCAGCCAAGCTGAGATGTCAGACACTCGGAACCATCTCGGGAACTAAGCCACTTCTACCCAGTCCCATCCTCTTTTCCAGCGCCTTTTCAATGCTTGGTTATCAGCAGCACCATAGGTCTCGCCTAGAGAAATTTTTACATACACCAGTGCTAGCAGGAGACATCACACTCTGCCTCAATGCATGGAATATGCTCCTTATTTTTATTTATAGAGCCAGAGTCTTGCTCTGCTGCCCCAGGCTGGAGTGCAGTGGTGCGATCATAGCTCACTGCAGCCTCGAATTCATGGGCTCAAGCAATTCCCCTGGCCTCGGCTTCCCGAGTAGCTGGAATTAGAGGTGTGCACCCTCCACATCTGGCTAATTTTTTTTTTTTCCTTTGTAGACTGGAGTCTTGCTGTTTTGTAGACTGGAGTCTTGCTGGTCTCAAACTCCTGGCCTCAAGTGATTCTCCCACCTTGGTCTTCCAAAGTGCTGGGATTACAAGTGTGAGCCACTGCACCCGGTGCCAAAAAAGCTCTCTAGTTTTTTTTTTTTGAGACAGAGTCGTGCTCTGTTGCCCAGGCTAGAGTGCAGTGGCATGATCTCGGCATATTGACTCACTGCAAACTCCACCTCCCAGGTTCAAGCGATTCTCCTGCCTCAGCCTCCTGAGTAGCTGGGATTACAGGCGCTCGCCACTGCACCCGACTAATTTTTGTATTTGTAGTAGAGATGAGGTTTTATCATCTTGTCCAGGCTGGCCTTGAACTCCTGACCTTGTGATCCACCCATCTTGGCCTCCCAAAGTGCTGGGATTACAGGCGTGAGCCAATGTGCCTGGCTTAGATGTTTTAAGATAAAATAAGGAGCATGAAGCTTGGGCAAGGGTCAACCAGAAACAGGGCAATGAAGACCAGGGAGTTAATCCCACTCTTTGTGATTCTTCACCAGGCTCCACTTTAACTGAGAGGGTGGAATGAAGACACAGCGGGATGGAGGGAATTTAAGGAAAGTAAGGATGGTGGTGAGAGGGTGTGCACTGACTCTAAAAATGATGGGATTACCTGTTTCAGCTCCTCATAACTCAGTAACAGGAAGTTCTTCTCCTCTCTCCTGGGCATCCAACCGTGAATGTGGTCAAACCATGACCCATATGCCACTGCATGGGGTGGCAGAAAAAGTGATAGGTTACAAATTTTATGAGAGCAGGCATCCAATCTATTATGTTCACCCCCACCGCCTCCCCACTGGCTTGTTAACGTATGATTGACAAATAAAACTTGAATGAAACTTGGTCAAAGTGGACCAACAAATGGTATATATTTACAGTGTATAACAGATGTTTTGATATATGCATACACTATGGAATGACAGTGTATTCATCAGTTTTCACACTGCTATGAAGAACTGCCCAAGACTGGGTAATTCACAAAGAAAAGTGGTCTAATTGACTCACAGTTCAGCGTGGCTGGGGGAGCCTCAGGAAACTTACAATCATGGAGGAAGGGGAAGCAAGGCAACTTCCTCACAAGGCGGCAGGAGGGAGAAGTGAGTGCCAGCAGGGGAAATGCCAGACACTTATAATACCATCAGATCTCAGATGTGGCACGTATACACCATGGAATACTATGCAGCCATGAAAAATGATGAGTTCATATCTTTGTAGGGACATGGATGAAGCCGGAAACCATCATTCTGAGCAAACTATCGCAAGGACAGAAAACCAAATACCGCATATTCTCACTCATAGATGAGAATTGAACAATGAGAACACTTGGACACAGGGCGGGGAACATCACACACTGGGGCCTGTCAGGGGGTGGGGGGAGGGGGGAGGGATAGCATTAGGAGATATACCTAATGTAAATGACGAGTTAATGGGTGCAGCACACCAACATGGCACATGTATACATATGTAACAAACCTGCACGTTGTGTACATGTACCCTAGAACTTGAAGTACAATAATAAAAAAAAATTAAAAAAAAACCTAGGCCGGGTGAGGTGGCTCACACCTGTAATCCCAGCACTTTGGGAGGCCGAGGCGGGCGGATCACGAGGTCAGGAGATTGAGACCATCCTGGCTAACACACTGAAACGCTGTCTCTACTAAAAACACAAAAAAATTAGCTGGCGTGATGGCGGGCACCTGTAGTCCTAGCTACTCGGGAGGCTGAGGTGGGAGAATGGCGTGAATCTGGGAGGCGGAGCTTGCAGTGAGCTGAGATCGCGCCACTGCACTCCAGACTGGGTGACAGAGCAAGACACTGTCTCAAAAAAAAAAAAAAAAAAAAAACCTAAAGCTCTAATAAATAAATAAATAAAATCATCAGATCTGGTGAAAACTCACTCACTGTCATGAGAACAGCACGGGGGAAACCACTACTATGATCCAATCACTTCCCACCAGGTCCCTCCTACAACACGTGGGGATTACGGGGATTACAATTGGAGATGAGATTTGGGTGGGGACACAAAGCCTAACCATATCAGACAGAATCAAGCTAATTAACATATTCATTTCCTCATATACTTACCATTTTTTGTCGGGGCGGTGAGAACATTTAAGATGGTCTCTCTTAGCAATTGTCAAGTATGGAATACATTATTATTATTATTATTGTTGACACAGAGTTTCACTCTGTCACCCAGGCTGTAGTGCCATGGAGCGATCTCGGCTGGCTGCAACCTCTGCCTCCTAGATTCAAGCGATTCTCCTGCCTTAGCCTTCCAAGTAGCTGAGACTACAGGCACATGCCACCACACTCGGCTAATTTTTTGTATTTTTAGTAGAGATGGGGCTTTGCCATGTTGGCCAGGCTGGTCTTGAACTCCTGACCTCAGGTGACCCACCTGCCTCGGCCTCACAAAGTGCTGAGACCAGAATGAAGATATTAATCAAGATGGTAGGACTTAATTAATAATTAGAGATAGGAAAGTGGTGAGGGGCCTAGGGGAGTGGGATGGGAAAAGAGGATGCTTATGAAATATTAGACTCATGCTAGCCTTTGCGTGAGGGGTGGAGTAAGATAAACCCCACGCAGTTAAGAAAGGTGTTCAAATGTTTTTTTTGAGATGGAGTTTTGATTTTGTTGCCCAGGCTGGGGTGCAGTGGCGTGATCTTGGCTCACTGTCACCTCCGCCTCCCGGGTTCAAGCGATTCTCGTGCCTCAGCCTCCTGAGTAGCTGGGATTACAGGCACCCACCATCACGCCCAGCTAATTTTTTGTATTTTTAGTAGAGACAGTTTCATTATGTTGGCCAGGCTGGTCTCGAACTCCTGACCTCAGGTGATCCACCTGCCTTGGCCTCCCAAACTGCTGGGATTATAGGCATGAGCCACCATGCCCGGCTAATTTTTTGTATTTTTAGTAGAGACAGGGTTTCATTATGTTGGCCAGGTTGGTCTTGAACTCCTGACCTCAGGTGATCCACCCGCCTCGGCCTCCCAAAGTGTTGGGATTACAGGTGTGAGCCACCGCACCCGGCCAGAAAGGTGTTCAAATTTGAGTGTACTGAATTAGACGCATTGGTGGCTCTCTCTAATGGAGGTATCTGTAGCTGGTGTATTGCTGAGAGACACATCACAGCTGAGATAGAGGCTCATAGAGTTTTGAGATCAATTGCAAAATGGAAAGTACTGAAAAAGCCCAGAAATTCTGCATAACTAAATGTATAGCGATCCTAGAGTCATGCAAACAGTTCTGAGACAGATAGAAACAGAATATTAAGGGGGTTTTGGAAAGAGGCATCAGAAAAAAATGGCGGAAGGTCAGGATTGTGTTGTCCCGGAAGCCAGTGAAAAGCTAACTTCCAGAAATCTACACATTAGGAGAGTAGAGCAGAATATAAGTTTCCTGTGCTAGTGTTGGAGGCTCTAGAGACTCAGAAAGTAGCTAGGATGGTTTATCATGGGGCAAGCTGAGGGGCCGGCTAGAGTTCTGCTGCTATGCGGCAGAGTAAGCGAACTTAGCAGGTTTGGCCTCCAGGGGTGGTGGAGCCTTTCAACCCATGGGTTGGTGAGAGGTAGAGATGTGAGGCTGGGTGTCAAATGAGGTCGGATAGAAGACTCCAAGCACCCCCATATTTTGCAAAACACTCACCAGTTCCTTGACAAAACCATTCAAAATATTGTTCCCATGACTTTGGTTTCTTAATAAACTTCATGTGTTTCCAGAAAAAATAACCAGACACCAAAACATCTCTGGGATTTCTCATGAGATAAATCACCTTAAATGGAAAAATGGGAAAATGAAAAATCAGTACAGTCAATCCTCACTCTTTTTGATCTTCACAAAAATGGAGAAAAAGCCAATTCCCGGATAATGCCTAATAATGTCAATGGATTCTTTTAACAAATTACTTACTGCATTCACTAATCAAATTTAACGTGCCTATGAAGTAGTCACTGCACTAGGAATATATCAATGGAAGAAGGAAGCATCGTTCCTTCCCTCTGGGATATTACAGTCTGCTCACAATGGGAAGAACATGGAAGGTTTCCAAAGGTGAGTGATGTATATTTGTGTACTGTGGTTTAAAGATCATTAACAAGAGAAGGAATTCATAAATTAAGCTACATTCATAGATATATAGCAATATTATCCATATACAACGCCCAAGATCATGGATAAATTTCAGAGACACTACTTTGTCCTTTGGGCCAGGCATGGTGGCTCATGCCTGTAATCCCAGCACTTTGGGAGGCCGAATCACTAGAGGTCAGGAGTTCGAGACCAGCCTGGCCAACATAGTGAAACCCTGTGTCTACTAAAAATACAAAAATTAGCCAGGCATGGTGGCGCACACCTCTAGTCCCAGCTACTCAGGAAGCTGAAGCAGGAGAATCACTTGAACCTGGGGAGGCGGAGGTTGCAGTGAGCCGAGATCGCACCAATGCAATCCAGCCTGGGTGACAGAATGAGACTCTGTCTCAAAAAAAAAAAAAAAAAAAAAAAAAAAAAAAAAATTCACACACCAATAAACACCTTTCAGGAAAGTACGATTCTAGAAGCAGTCTGAACCATGCAAGGTCCTGGATATGCCTTGTCCCTCTCATGATCACCCCTCAGCCCCATGGGAGATGCGTGTGGCTGCTGATATCAACACATATTTACACACAGTAAGACGAAGTGGGTACAGAGCCCAGTCATGGCACCGGGGCAGTCACCCTGGATACAGGCATTGATTGATGAACATGCTGCTTCCCATAGGAACACCTCTGTGTCTTTTACGTGGCAGGAGGCATTTGTTGAATTCAGATTGGCTAATTGTTTTTTAGGGCAACCAAAGGCGGTTATCTAGTATATAATATGCCTATACATTCTGATTGGGCTTAAAACCTGGTTTTCTAAGATTCTGGCTTATTGTTTCACCCTATCCCTGGTTTAAATCTGGCTGGGGTAATCTGTAGAATGGTCTATACCCTTGAACTCAAGGACAGTTCTGGGAGCAGCCACATAGGTGTCACCTAATACGGAATCTCAGGTCTCAACAGCACAGACCTGTTGAAGGAGAATGCATTTCAGCAAGATCTCCAGATGACTTTTAGGCACATCAGTGTTTGAAAGGCATTGATCAAACGCGTCTTAACCATTATGCACTGACCTTGGCCTTGGAACTGAAGAAAGACTTGGGGAATAACTGGATGGGGAGGTGGGAGGAGAAGAAACGTGGACCCTCCTTTTCACTGAGTGCTTTATACCCAATCTCACTCTCTACCCAGGGTGATCGCTCCCAGATGGGCACAGATTGGATCCACTTGGGATCCCCTTTGGAGTGAATCAGGCAGAGAATCTCAGCCAACCAGTTTGTTCCTGGAAAAAGAAGGGAAAATATATATATAATGTACCATCTCAGCCAGACATGGTGGCTCACGCCTGTAATCCCAGCATCTTGGGAGGCCGAGGCAGGTGATCATGAGGTCAGGGGTTCAAGACTAGCCTGGCCAAGATGGTGAAACCCCGTCTCTACTAAAAATACAAAAATTAGCCAGGTGTAGTGGTGGGTGCCTGTAATCCCAGCTGCTTGGGAGGCTGAGGCAGAGAATTGCTTGAACCTGGGAGGCGGAGGTTGCAGTGAGCCAAGATTGTGCCATGGCACTCCAGCCTGGGCAACAGAGTGAGACTCAGTCTCAAAAAAACACACACACAAAAAAAACAACAACAAAAAAAGTACCATCTCAACCTTAATTTTTTTATTATTTATTTATTTATTTATTTTGAGACAGAGTCTTGCTCTGTCGCCCAGGCTGGAGTGCAGTGGCATGATCTTGGCTCACTGCCACCTCCATCTCCTGGGTTCAAGTGATTCTCTTGGTCAGCCTCCCAAGTAGCTGGAACTACAGACGTGCGCCACAGCGCCTGGCTAATTTTTATATTTTTAGTAGAGACGGGGTTTTGCCATGTTGGTCAGGCTGGTCTCGAACTCCTGACCTCAGGCAATCCATCTGCCTTGACCTCCCAAAGTGCTGGGATTACAGGTATGAGCCACCACGCCCAGCCTGTCAACCACTTTTAAGCCTACAGTTTCGTAATGTTAAGTGTTAAGTATATTCCCAGTGATGCTCAACCAATCTCCAGAGGATTTTTGTGTTGCAAAACTGAAACTCTATGCAGAGCCAGCACCAACTCCCCATTTACCCTTCTCTTCAGCCCCTGGCAGCCACCGCTGTACTTTCTGTTTCTATGGACTTGAGGACTCCAGGTACCTTATGTAAGTGGAATCACACAGTATTTGTATTTTTGTGACTGGCTTATTTCATTTAGCGTAATGTCCTTGATGTTAACGCTGTTGTATCATGCATCAGAATTTTCTTCCTTCTCAAGGATGAATAACATTCCATTATATCTATATACCACGTTTTGTTTATTCACTCACCTGTCAGTGGATATCTGGGTTGCTTCTATCTTTTGGCTATTTGCTGAAATCCCTCTTATTACGTTCCCATTGCTCTTGGCCTCTCAGGGCCATGCCACTTCCAATGTCTTCAGCCTCAATCCTCACCCCATCCGCAGTGCTCTTACCACCCTCCACCCACAGCCCCACTCCCAGAGACATATGATCCTTATCTTTCAGCCCCTTGAGATTGCCTGGCTCTTTTGTGGTTCCTGGCCATTGCACTGATGATTCTCCTATCTGAAAATAACCCTCCCCACCGAGTAATTTCATACTCATTCTTTCCATTTCCATTTAAATGCTATTTCTTCTTTCAGGACATCACTGGTCATCCTCAGCCATCCTCCCTCCCACTGCCACCAAACAAACACCTGAATTTGCCTTGGGATTCATTCCTGTAGATTCTCCTAATACCTTAGATTACCCCTGTGAACACTCATCCTACTGTGTAATTTCCTGACTAAATCCTTTTCTCTGATTGTCAATGGTATTAGGCATTCCTCTCTTCCCCTTAAAGCATTGTACACTGTCTGACATAAAGGAAGAACTCCAATCGTGCACTGAATGGACAGGAACACAACCACAGCCTTTCTCAGTTCACGGTTCTGCCTCCTTACCTGATTTGGGGTAAGTCAATATTATTACATCTTCATCCGTTATCACGAACTCATCACGTACTTTTCTTAAGATTTCGGATGTGTAACCCATAGTAGGGAAAGCTATGCCTTCAAACCATAAGAAATCGTCCGACATGATGATGACCTCTTCCTGCGTGGTGTTAGGGTTTCAACTGTAGCCACCGCTGGAGGCTGTGGCAGCTACCGGCAGATCAGCTTTTACAGCAAGGATAAAACGATCTTTAACCTTGTCCCAGCATGTCACATGTTTGTTGTAAAGTTTACTTGCTGATAAAGAGAGGTATAGTGTGACTCATACTCAAAAGATTGAAGATATTGAGCAATCATGAACTTATCTAGAGACCATTTTAGGGGTCATCTGATCTTGCGTTCAAAAGATCAAATAACAAACAAGAGGACAAATTTTTTTTTTTATAATATGGGTGAATTTATTTCTTAAGGTTTGAGTGCAAACTTAAAAACAAGAACAAAGCTTTTCATCAAGAATAAACACAAAATCTAAATAATCCTGCAATCGTGCATTTTAATAGAAAGTACAAATATGAATACATTATAATTTGTAACCGCATTTAAAAATTAAAATATTTCTCTCCAAATCCAAAAGACCACACAATCTTTATTTGTTCTCATCTTGTTACCTTATAAACATTTGTCATACGCTATCAGGAAAATATAGGCAAGAATTACTAATCAGTTATTCATGATCAAAGAAACATTATTCTCCCTGAGACTTTTTGAATCATTTATCTGTATTTCTGAAATATGACACAATTATACCTCCACTCTGGAGAAAAAAAGAGTTAAGTACAAATATCAGCAATGTACATATTGTAGTAAATTTTTAAAGTACAACTTTAGTTGATGGCTGACGTGTATGTAATAATTGTGAACAATTTAAACAGGTATAAAAATGTGAGATGAAAATCTTTAGGCTCAAATACTTGAAAAGTCACTATGAATATGGAAAGATTTGTTTACATAAACATGTAACGGAAAATCAAGAGGTAGTGGCATCTCCCTGTTTCCTTAACAATATTTGGATTTTCACAAAGAATTGGCAGCACCCAACCTTAAGTGTTAATTATGTTTTTTTCTTTTTTGAAATGGAGTCTCGCTCTGTCACCCAGGCTGGAGTGCAGTGGCGTGATCTCGGCTCACTGCAAGCTCTGCCTACTGGGTTCACACCATTCTCCTGCCTCAGCCTCCAGAGTAGCTGGGACTACAGGCGCCTGCCACCACGCCCAGCTCATTTTTTGTATTTTTAGTAGAGACGGGGTTTCACCGTGTTAGCCAGGATGTTCTCGATCTCCTGACCTCGTGATCCGCCACGCCCAGCCTAATTATGTGTTTCTAAAGGACCTATACAACAGATCAGTTGGCAGTGTTCTAGCTTTAGGGAGATGGGGGTAGATTGGGGGTGCAAATATCTGAGATAAGATAATGCATGCACTCACACATTTAAAATCACCATTCTAGATGGGAAAAAAAAATCACATATTGGAAAAGTCCAAGAAACTCATTCTTAAGGGATAAACAGCAGGGCAGGAGCAAAAGCTGAATAGAAGTCTACTTGATAATAATGGTTTTTCACTCTTCAAAGGCAAGTTGGGAAGAATGAGAATACTCACATACACATAACTTCAGGGAAAACGTGCCTAGAATGTTACCTTGCAAAACACTGAACAGAAATCTTTACAAAAACCTTCATTCTTGGGCTGGGTGCGGCACGGTGGCTCACGCCGGTAATCCCAGCACTTTGGGAGGCTGAGGCGGGCGGATCACGAGGTCAAGAGATCGAGACCATCCTGACTAACGCGGTGAAACCCGGTCTCTACTAAAAACACAAAAAATTAGCTGGGTATGGTGGCAGGCGCCTGTAGTCCCAGCTACTCGGGAGGCTGAGGCAGGAGAATGGCGTGAACCCGGGAGGTGGAGCTTGCAGTGAGCTGAGATCTCGCCACTGTACTCCAGCCTGGGCGACAGAGCGAGACTCCATCTCAAAAAAAAAAAAAGGAAAGAAAAAAAGCCTTCATTCTTGTTTATAATATTTGATTTTTCCCTTATTACCACCCTATACATCGCATTTAAGTATTTTCTTTATAAATATTTTAGAGCAAAAAGAATTTGTTTTGTGGCAATGGTTGCCCACATCTGTACAAAACAACCTAAGCAACATATATATATATACAAAATGATTAAGAAAAAGTGCAAAGAATAACAGTATTAAGAATTTTTGCATTTTATAGTAACTATGGTTCAAGTGTGAATATCTATCAGGGATATATAATCCCAGGTTTTATTGTTTTTATTTTATTTATTTATTTTTTTGAGATGGAATCTTGCTCTTGTCACCCAGGTTAAAGTGCAATGGCATAATCTTGGCTCACTGCAACCTCCACCTGCTGGGTCCAAGCGATTCTCTTGCCTCAGCCTCCTGAGTAGCTGGGATTACAGGCGCCCGCCACCACGCCTGGCTAAATTTTGTACTTTTAGTAGACACGGGGTTTCGCCATATTGGCCAGACTGGTCTCAAACTCCTGACCTCGTGATCCACCCGCCTTGGCCTCCAAAAGTGCTGGGATTACAGGTGTGAGCTACTGTGCCCAGCCAATCCCAGGACTTAATTAAAGATTCAAAAACAAACCACACTCCAAATTACTGCACAAACATCGGTCCCTTATCAAGCAAGTCTGCCCTTCTCCCAAATCTAGTATTTCCAGTTTCTAAACTCTTCCCAAACAGGAAAAAAAAATGTTTTTTAATACGCTTCATTTTTTAGGGCACTTTTAGACTTACAGAAAAATTGCAAAGAGAGTACAGAGAGTTCCCATAGTCCATACTTAATTTGGATTTCCTTAGTTTTTATCTCATGCCCGTGTTTTTTTTTTTTTTTTTTTGATAGAGTTCTCTCTTTGTTGCCCAGGCTGAAGTGTGGTGGCATGATCTTGGCTCACTGTCTCATGCCCTTTTTTTGCTCCAAAATCCCATCCTGTATAGTACATGACATACACTCATCCTGCCTCCTTGGGCTCCTCTTGGCTGTGACAGTTGTTGCTCAGACTTTCCTCATTTTTTTTTTTTTTTGAGATGGAGTCTTGCTCTGTTGCCCAGGCTGCAGTGCAGGGCACAATCTTGGCTCACTGCAACCTCTGCCTCCCCAGTTCAAGTGATTCTCCTGCCTCAGCCTCACGAGTAGCTGGGATTACAGGCACGTGCCACCACACCCAGCTAATTTTTGCATTTTTAGTAGGAACGGGGTTTCACCATGTTGGCCAGGCTGGTCTCGAACTCCTGACCTCAGGTGATCCGCCCACTTTGACCTCCCAAAGTACTGGGATTATAGGTGCGAGCCACCGCGCCCGGCCGACTTTCCTCATTTTTGATGACTTTGATGGTTTTGAAGAACACTGGTCAGGCATTTTGTACAATGTTCCTCCTTTGGGATTTATTGCATGTTTTCTCATCCAACAAATGGGTTCATGGGTTTTGGAGAGGAAGGTCACAGAGGTAAAATACCATGGTCATCACACCATATCAAGGGGACTTATTAGCAACATGATCTGGCACTAATGATGTTGACTTTGGTCACCAGAGGTCACTTGACTTTTCTCCCTCTTCCCTTTCTATGTGGCCATATTTTAAGCATAAACTCTAGGCCTGAATATATTAGTGAGATAACATTATATGAACTCCAAATGAGGGACAGTCTGCAAAATGACGGGCCTGTAGTTTTTAAATTGTGAATTTTTTTTTTTTTTTGAAATGGAGTCTTGTGCTCAGTTGCCCAGGCTGGAGTGCAGTGGCACGATCTCAGCTCACTGCAAGCTCTGCCTCCTGGGTTCACGCCAGTCTCCTGCCTCAGCCTCCCGAGTAGCTGGGACTACAGGTGCCAGCCACCACGCCCGGCTAATTTTGTGTATTTTTTTAGTAGAGACGGGGTTTCACCATGTTAGCCAGGATGGTCTCAATCTCCTGACCTCGTGATCCGCCCGCCTCAGCCCCCCAAGTGCTGGGATTACGGGCGTGAACCACCGTGTCTGGCCTAAATTGTGAAATTGTTATGAGGAAAAACACAAGTTGAGTACGTATATGTTCCACATTAAAGGAACATGTAAACCAAATATAACGTGAACCCTAGACCACACATATACAAACATGTTATAACTTTATTATTGGGAAATTTGGCCAAATTTGAATATGCAACATAGACTTAGTTAACAAGACTGTATCACTGCTGGATTCCCTGATTTTTGTACTTTTACTGAGGTTATACAGGATATATCCTCGTCCTTAGACAATATACACTGGAGTTTTGAGAAATAAAGAAAATGAGTATCTGCAACTTACTCTTAAATGGTTAGGGAAAAAATTAATATTATATATGAGAGAGAAAGAGAGATGATCTAGCAAATGTTTGCAAAATATTACAATTGGGCTGGGTGCAGTGGCTCACGCCTGTAACCCCAACACTTTGGGAGGCTGAGGCGGGTGGATCATCTGAGGTCAGGAGTTCAAGACCAGCCTGGCCAACAAGGTGAAACCCTGTCTCTACTAAAAATACAAAAATTAGCTGAGTGTGGTGGCGGGCGCCTGTAATCCCAGCTACTTGGGAGGCTGAGGCAGGAGAATTGCTTGAACCCGGGAGGCGGAGTTTGCAACAAGCCGAGATTGCACCACTGCACTCCAGCCCGGGTGACAGAGTGAGACTCCATCTCAAAAAAAAAAAAAAAAGGAAAAAAAATTACAATTGGTCAGTGTGTGACTTGCATACAAGAATCTTTTGCTATTTTTTGTTTGTTTTTGGTAAGACATCTTTAAGTTTGAAGATATTTTAATGTAAAAGTAAATAACAGGTATCCTGTAATCATAACAAGCTGGAAGGAAATTGAGAAACTCTAGACTGTATCCTCTTTGAGTAAGAAGGTCAAGAACTTGTTTTTGCCACACAGTTGGAGGGTGGATTTATATTCAACTATAACTGGACTACAGGACCCAGTCTTGTTTTCTATATGGCCATTAACACACTGGGCATTCATTATGTACTTTCAGTGTTAGGGACTGAGTTAAGAAAATTCTCATATTGACCACACTGAAAATCCTAATAAGCACGATTATTTCCTTGGTCCAGCTCTTTTATTTCCCAGTGGAGGGTTCTGAGAGCTCAGAGGGCCCATGGCTTCACATGTTCAAACAGCAAGCCAGAGGGAGGGTGCCCACTGAATGCGTGGCCTCCGGATGCTAGGAGGACTTATAGAACCATCTAGTTTCCACCATTTCCCCGTGGGCTTCCCTAAGCTAAAACGAATATCATCTAATGAATGCTCTAGCCCCCAAATTTGAAGGTAGCAATGTTTGAATTAGAATATTCGATGGTCAGCCTGGCGCGGCGGCTCACACCTGTAATCCCAGCACTTTGGAAGACTGAGGTAGGCGGATCACTTGATGTCAGGAGTTCGAGACCAGCCTGGCCAACATGGCGAAACCCTATCTCTATTAAAAATACAAAAAAATTAGCTGGGTGTGGTGGTGGGCGCCTGTAATCCCAGCTACTTGGGAGGCTGAGACGGGAGAATCGCTTGAACCCCGGAAGCAGAAGTTGCAGTGAGCCAAGATCATGTCACTGCACTCCAGCCTGAGCGACAGAGCATGACTCTGTCTCAAAAATAAATAAAAGAATATTTGATGATCAAGAAAACATTTACCATCCCTTTTACCCATCAGTCCCGGGCTGGGTGAATAGACTGAGCACTTGTGTGTCACACCTTGCGCTGATAATCCATAAATCTGAGTCTCACTCATTTGTTGACCTTTTTGTACGTTTAGGGGAGAAAGATGAAACAGGCTACATCTAATGTTATCTCTCAGAGATGAGCGGAATTTCGCCAGCAAAGACCTGAGGTTGCACATGTGCTCTATCTAAGCAGATAGAATGATCTCTACAACAGGATCAAATGGTTAAACTTTATCAAATAGTTAAGGGTTTCACTACCTTTGGTTCATTCCTCAATATTACCAAATAACTCTAGATAGTGATAATAATTATGACACAGTGAATGAACAATAATTATCGAGAGCTACCTTGTGTCAATAACATTCTGAACCCTCTGTACTTGATGACAGTTAACCCAGGTGACACCGAGTTCATGCTCTGTACAGGACTATAGCATTTACAGATACGCCAGGGGTTGTGCTTGTGAAGCATTTACAGATACACCAGGGGCTGTGCTCGCTGCTGGACTACAATCCTTCGTATTGATGCTCAAGTTCATCCTCTGTCCTGGATTACAGCTATACTTGTTCTCCACTAGGAAAGCTAATTTAGTACCTGTATAAAGTTGCACAGTTAGTATTTTACTAAGTTGTGATTTATATCCTATAATGTAGCTTTTTTTTTTTGAGACAGAGTCTTGCTCTGTCACCCAGGCTAGAGTGCAGCGGCACGATCTCAGCTCACTGCCATCTCCGCCTCTTGGGTTCAAGTGATTCTCCTGCCTCAGCCTCCAGAGTAGCTGGGCACCTGCCACCATGCCTGGCTAGCCTGGCTAATTTTTGTATTTTTAGCACTGACAGGGTTTTACCATGTTGGCCAGGCAGGTCTCGAACTCCTGGCCTCAGGTGATCCACCTGCCTCGGCTGCCCAAAGTGCTGGGATTACAGGCGTGAGCCACTGTGCCCGACCCCAAATACTTTTAAATTAAACAACATATATCTTAATAACCCATGGGTCAAAGAAGTAATTAGAAATTAAGAAGGGTTTTTAGCTGAATAAAAATGAAAACACAACATATCAACATTTGTGAAACACAGACAAATTTTAGAGATAATACTTTAGCTTTAAATACTTACATCTTTTTTTTTTAACTTTTTTATTTATTTATTTATTTATTTATTTATTTATTTATTTATTTTTGAGACAGAGTCTCGCTCGGTAGCCCAGGCTAGAGTGCAGTGGCGCCATCTTGGCTCACTGCAAGCTCTGCCTCCTGGGTTCACACCATTCTGCCTCAGCCTCCCGAGTAGCTGGGACCACAGGTACACACCACCACGCCCGGCTAATTTTTTGTATTTTTAGTAGAGACGGGGTTTCACTATGTTAGCCAGGATGGTCTCGATCTCCTGACCTCGTGATCCGCCCGCCTCAGCCTCCCGAAGTGCTGGGATTACAGGCATGTGCCACCACGCCCGGCCTATTATTTATTTTATTTTATTTTGAGATGGAGTCTCACTCTGTTGCCCAGGCTGGAGTGCAGTGGTGCAATCTCAGCTCACTGCAACTTCCACCTCTCTGGTTCAAGTGAACCTCTTGCCTCAGCCTCCTAAGCAGCTGGGATTACAAAGGTGCACCACCATGCCCAGCTAATTTTTGTACTTTTAGTAGAGATGGGGTTTCACCATGTTGGCCAGGCAGGTCTTGAACTCCTGATCTCAGGTGATCCGCCTGCCTTGACCTCCCAAAGAATTACAGGCATGAGCCACCATGCCTGGCCATACTTATATCTTTTCAAAAAAGACAAAGGATATTATTATTTGACAGAAAAGGGAAATAAAAGGGCCATTAAACCATACAATTGGTTATTAATCATACCTGTAATCAGGGAAATACAAATCAAAATCACAGTAACGCATGTAGGTTGTCACTTCTTATATGCTGGAAGAAAAAAATGGGACGATACTACCTGTTGGTCGGGCTGTTCGAATTTGGTGGATCTGTTCATTTGCATGGTGGTATTGGAGGAGAGTTTCAGAAAGTAACTGGAGTTGAAACTTGCAGAGATATATGTCCTTGGAGACATTTTCATACATGCACAAGGAAACTCGAAAAAAAAATGTGTATTTCAACATTGCAACTGTGAAAAATGGGAAACCAGTTGAATTTGGGGATGAATGATTAAAACACAGGATAAGTTATAGAATATGTGGAATATGACACTATAGTTGAATGAATGAATGAATGAATGAATGAATGAATGGGACTTACATCTGTCAGCCTGCACACACTCAGCACAGAATGTTAGAGGAACAGGCAGATTCCTAATTATGAAGAGATGGTGCTCAGGCCATGTTCACAGGCACAGAGCAGTGGGGAGCGGTGCCATGATCGTAAACACCACGGGCTGGAAGTTGCAGAACAATTTCACCTCTGGAAAGGGGAGCTGAGCAACAGACTCAGGAAAGACTTTAGAAGAAGCCTCAATTGTGTCTTGACTTTCTCACTGGATTCTTTATCTGAAGACACAGGGCAAAATGATAGCCTTAAAGAGTTTTGTTGACATGCTTTTCTTTTCTTTTTTTTTTTTTGAGACAGAGTCTCACTCTGTTGTTCAGGCTGGAGTGCAATGGCGTGATCTCGGCTCACTGCAATCTCTGCCTTCCAGGTTCAAGTGATTCTCCTGCCTCAGCCTCCTGAGTAGCTGGGATTACAGGTAGGCACCACCATACCTGGCTAATTTTTGTATCTTTAGTAGAGATGGGGTTTTGCCATATTGGCCAAGCTGGTCTCAAACCCCTGACCTCAAGTGATCTACTCGCCTCAGCCTCCCAAAGTGCTGGGATTACAGGCCTGAGCCACCGTGCCCAGCCTGTTTACATGCTTTTCTATATGTGTGAGACATTTCATAATAAGATGAATAGATAAAACCTAAACATGGCGCCACATGGAACTGGCAGATTGGCTGGGATGAGCTCCTGAGATCTTATCTCCGGCATCTGGTTTGGGTTCTTTCCATGTCTGGCAGTAATCTCTGGAGCTGGAAGAAAATCACTTCAACTGTGGCCCAGAGTGAGGCCTCTGAGGAGCTTACCTGGGAGAAGATGTCAATGTCTCCCCAGGGCTGGGATCAGGGCTGTGGATAGTGAGAGAGGAGGTAGGAAGAAAGTGGTCAGACGGGCAGTTAGGGTGAGTCCTTGGTAAAACTCCTTCAAACGAAGAACAGCCTGAAAATCCAGCTGCAGGCCCCAGATAAGAAAGAGCTCACACCAGCAAAATTTCTTCAAATCAAGAACAGCCTGAATATCAAGCTACAAGCCCTAGATAAGAAACAGCCCGCGTCCTTGAATGGAAATGCCTACTCTGTGAGCCTAGATGAACAAATTCCACTCCTTTTTTGGACACATTTGCCTCCCTTTGATGCATGTTTGTCTCATTTCACATGCTTCCTCCGGATTGATCCTTACCTTTCACCTATTTTACATATACTTATCTTTCTGTGATTGGCCGTGGGCAAAATCCTCGTTTGCATAAGTGTAACATCACTCCAGCCCCTAATCGGTTGCAGGCCAAGCCTTCACCTCAGCCTCTAATTGGCTCTTTTCACTGTTGCGTGTCTTTCTGAGTGGCCCACAGACCAGTCAGCACACTCCTCCCACTTCCCAGTCCATAAAACCACTGAACTTAGCCCTGCAGCCAGCAACTCTTTGTCAGGTCCCCTCTCCTTGTTGAGAGGTTTTCTGTCACTTTCGCTTGATAAATCCCACTCTGCCCTACTCAGTCTCCAGTGTCGACGTTTCTTATTCTTCTTGGTTGTGGGACAAGAACCTGGAGCTTGCCGGTGGTGGGAGTGAAAGAGCTACAACACTCCGTCCCACTCACTGCAGTGAAAAAGCTGCAACAGGGCTGGGTGTAGTGGCTCACACCTGTAATCCCAGCACTTTGGGAGGCTGAGGTGGGTGGATCACAAGGTCAAGGGATTGAGACCACCCTGGCCAACATGGTGAAACCTGGTCTCTACTGAAAATACAAAAATTAGCTGGGCGTGGTGGCACACACCTGTAGTCCCAGCTACTTGGGAGGCTGAGGTAGGAGAATCGCTTGAATCTGGGAGGCAGAGGTTGCAGTGAGCCAAGATCACGCCACTGCACTCCAGCCTGGTGACAGAGCGAGACTCTGTCAAAAAAAAAAAAAAAAGGCTGCAACAATAGGAGGTGCTGAAAACCAGTCACTGTCTCCAGCACCGGGCAAGGGTAATTTTGGAACAGAGAAAAGGTTCTTACATTTTCTTAGTGATAATCCACCTGTTTCAAGAATTAGAAAGCAGGGTTTACTACTCCATGGTTCTCCGACCATCTGAAAGATGCTCTGCAGCTTAGAGGGTTGCTGCATTCATTTCCCAGCGAGGCTGTCACAAAGACTCACCAACGAGGTGGCTCAAAACAATGGAAATTTGTTCTCTTACAGTTCTGGAGGCCAGATGTCTGATATCAAGGTGTCACCAGGGCTGTGCTCTCTCTGAAGACTGGAGGGGAGGATCTGTTTCATGCTGACAATCCTTGGTGTTCCTTGGCTTGTAGATGGGTCATTCCAATCTCTGTCTGTGTCATTATGTGGCCTTTCTGTGTGTCTGTCTCTGTGCCTCTTTTCTTCATATAAGGACACCAGCCATATTGGATTAGGGCCCATACTAATGACCTTATCTTGATCACTTCTGCTAATTCCCTTTCTGCAAATAAGGCCATTTTCACAAATACCTGGGTTTACTCAGCCTTTAGATATATACTTCTGGGGACACAATTCAACTTATAATAGTTGCTCAATTGAAATATAACATTCACAGAGCAATAGTGTTAACCTCTATTTCAATAACAGCCTTGAAATAGCATAGGAATAACACATGGAAATAAATACAAGTATAGATATAGAAAGCCTCATGGAGTTTAAAGGTCAGATAATATGTAGGGATAGTGAATGGGAAGTGGACATGTTTGGCCCCTTTAATGGGATCGTGAACAGGAACCAATGTAAAAACCAGTGCCAGGGAAACACACGCCAGATACCCAAGCATTTCTGTGTGAAGCTGCTCTTAGCATCAGCATTCCTTTTCTTTTTCTTTCTTTTGAGATGGAGTCTTGCTCTGTTGCCCAGGTTGGAGTGCAGTGACGTGATCTTGGCTCGTGGCACCTCCACCTCCTGGGTTCAGGCGATTCTCCTGTCTCAGCCTCCCGAGTAGCTGGGATTACAGGCGCCCGCCGCTGCGCCTGGCTAATTTTTTTGTATTTTTAGTAGAGACGGGGTTTCACCGTGTTAGCCAGGATGGTCTCGATCTCCTGACCTCGTGATCCACCCACCTCAGCCTCCCAAAGTGCTGCTATTACAGGCGTGAGCCACCACGCCTGGCTTCTTCTTTTTTTTTTTTTTTTAAATGGTGAAAAGATATATGAATATTTAGAATTAGCCAGCTGGACTCAGTTTAGATGATCCCAATTTTGTTGGCAACATCCAAAGCATTGTAACCAGGAGTCCGTTGAACATATGACTTCTTCTCTCCGTCAGGCCGAATCAGAGCTTCTTCACAGCCTGTTGGATCTGGTGCTCGTTGGCTTTAACATCTATAATGAAGGCAAGCGTGTTGTTGTCGTTCTATCTTCTTCACCGTGGACTCAGTGGTTGGCGCAAACGTGATGATCGCAGAGTGGCCAAGCTTGTTTCTCCAGGGGGCGCTCTTCCGAGGATATTTGGGCTGCCTCCGGAGTTGCGCTGTCTTGGGCCGCCGGAAGGTGGGTGACATGCGGATCTTTTTTTTTTTTTTTCTGCCTGTGGACGCCTTTCAACACTGCCTTCTTGTCCTTCAAAGCCTTCGCTTTGGCTTGGGTTTTAGGAGGGACAGGAGCTTCCTTCGCTTTCAGCACCATCTTGTGAAAAGGGTCCATTCAGCTTTATTGTTATTTTAAGTTCTGGGATACATGTGCAGGATGTGCAGGTTTGTTACATGGGTAAATGTGTGCCATGGTGTGTGGGTGGCAAGCCACCCAGGAGCTGAGGCAAGAGACCGAGGACAAGAGCTGTTCCAGTATAATAAAATATAAAACAAGACTAGTTATACCAGATATAGATCTTAGATATGATGATATATGAATATAATTAATCATTAGTTTGTAGCAATTACTCTTTATTCCAATATTATAATAATCCTCGCTCTGCAATCATAACCTAGGAAAAACCAGGCCATACAGAGATAGGAGCTGAGGGGACATAGTGAGGAGTGAGCAGAAGACAAGAGTGCGAGCCTTCTGTTATGCCCAGACAGGGCCACCAGAAGGGCTCCTTGGTCTACAGGTGACGCCAGCATCTGGGAAGACGCCTGTTGCCAGGCGGACCGTGGTCTAGCGGTAGCGAAAAGTGTCAAGGAAAAACACCTGCTACTTAGCGGACCGGGAAAGGGAGTCTCCTTTTCCCCGGGGGAGTTTAGAGAAGACTCTGCTCCTCCACCTCTTGTGGAGGGCCTGACATCAGTCAGCCTTGCCTGCAGTTATCCAGAGGCCTAACCGTCTCCCTGTGATGCTGTGCTTCAGTGGTCACGCTCCTAGTCCGCCTTCATGTTCCATCCTGTACACCCGGCTCTGCCTTCTAGATAGCAATAGCAAATTAGTGAAAGTACTAATAGTCCCTGATATGCAGAAATAATGGCGTAAGGTGTCGTTCTCTCTGTCTCCTCTCCCTCTCTGCCTCGGCTGCCAGGCAGGGAAGGGCCACCTGTCCAGTGGACACATGACCCACGTGACCTTACCTATCATTGGAGATGACTCACACTCCTTACCCTGCCCCTTTTGCTTTGTATCCAATAAATAACAGCGCAGCCAGACATTCGGGGCCACTACCGGTCTCCACGCATTGGTGGTAGTGGTCCCCTGGGCCCAGCTGTCTTTTCTTTTATCTCTTTGTCTTGTGTCTTTATTTCTACACTCTCTCGTCGCCACACACGGGGAGAAACTCACCGACCCTGTGGGGCTGGTCCCTACAATGGTGGTTTGCTGCACCTGTCAACCCATCACCTAGGTATTAAGCCCAGCATGTATTAGCTATTTATCCTGACGCTCTCCCTCCCCCAAGCCCCCAACAGGCCCCTGTGTGTGTTGTTCCCCTCCCTGTGTCCTTGTGTTCTCATAGTTCAGTTCCCACTTATAAGTGAGAATATGCAGTGTTTGGTTTTCTGTTCTTGTGTTACTTTGCTAAAGCATTCTGCTTTTTTCTGTTGGTTAAACCTAGTGTGCTGCTGAGACAGAGATATAAAAACAGACCCAGTCCCTGAGAACCCTCCCAAACCCCCAAACTTCTTGGGGAGACTGGTGAGAACCCAGGCTGTTTCAGAGTAGTGGATGAGGACACAGAAGGACTGGAAGAAGCTCAAGGAAGAGCCTCTACCCAAGCTTAGGAGAGGGTGCCTATCCTAGACCAAATCTTCTACCTCAACCTCAGCACTGTGGACACTTGGGGCTGGATGATTCTTTCTTGTCAGGGGCTATCCTGGGCACTGTGGGATGGTTAGCAGCATCCCTAGCCTCTACCCACCAGATGCCACTAGCAGCACCTTCTCCAGCTGTGACAACCAAAAAAGTTCAAAATTGCCCCTGGTTGGCCATTTTGGTTCGATGGCTCACGCCTATAATCCCAGCACTTTGGGAGGCCAAGGTGGGTCAGGAGTTTGAGACCAGTCTGGCCAACATGGTGAAACTCCATCTCTACTAAAAATACAAAAAATTAGCCAGGTGTGGTGGTGGATGCCTGTAATCTCAGCTACTCGGGAGACTGAGGCAGGAGAAACACTTGAACCCGGGAGGCAGAGGTTGCAGTGAGCCGAGATCACGCCACTGCACTCCAGCCTGGGTGACAGAGTGAGACCCCGTCTCAAAAAAAAAAAATCGCCCCTAGTTGAGAACCACTGTCTTGGATGTAAAAGCTGTTATTCAGACAAAGAGGACAGGTGAATGCTGGTGTCATCAGCAGAGAGAAGGGTAGAGTTCATCTCCTGGAGGCACATTTAGAATAGATGCCATCTTTCACATGGGCACATATTTCCATTTCACATTCATTCTTTCTAAAAGAACTAGATTACAGGCTCACGCCTGTAATCCCAGAACTTTGGGAGGCTGAGGCAGGCAGATCATGAGGTCAGGAGATCAAGACCATCCTGGCTAACATGGTGAAACCCCGTCTCTACTAAAAATACAAAAAATTAGCCGGGCGTGGTGGCGGGCGCCTGTAGTCCCAGCTACTCGGGAGGCTGAGGCGGGAGAATGGCATGAACCCGGGAGGCGGGGCTTGCAGTGAGCTGAGATCGTACCACTGCGCTCCAGCCTGGGTGACAGAGCAAGACTCCGTCTCTAAACAAACAAACAAACAAACAAAAAAACCAAAAACTAGATTATAAAATTCTAAAAGCAATCATATATCATAAGCAATCATGTATTTTAAAGACAATTATAATAATACAGCCAACAACAAGATTATGTTATTTAGTTTTCACAGTGACCATGGGAAGTGTGAGAAATTATTTTACTTTATTTTACAGGTGATGAAACTGAGACACACAGATCTTAAAGGATACTTTTGAACTTTTAAAGTCAGTATTTCTTTTCTTTTCTTTTTTTGTTTTTTTGAGACAGAGTTTCGCTCTGTTGCCGAGGCTGGGGTACAGCGATGCAATCTCAGCTCACTGCAACCTCCACTTCCTGGTTCAAAACATTCTTGCGCTTCAGCCTCGCAAGCAGCTGGGATTACAGCTCCCCACCATCATGCCTGGCTAATTTTTGTATTTTTAGTAGACACGGGGTTTCAACCATGTTGGCCAGGCTGGTCTCAAACTCCTTACCTCAGGTGATCTGCCTGCCTTGGCCTCCCAAAGTGCTGGGACTACAAGTGTGAGCCACCGCACCCAGTCTAAAGTCAGTATTTTTTCTTTCTTTCTTTTTTTTTTTTTTTGAGACGGAGTCTCGCTCTGTCACCCAGACTGGAGTGCAGTGATCTCGGCTCACTGCAGGCTCTGCCTCCTGAGTTCACACCATTCTCCTGCCTCAGTCTCCTGAGTAGCTGGGACTACAGGTGCCCGCCACCATGCCCGGCTAATTTTTTTGTATTTTTAGTAGAGATGGGGTCTCACCATGTTGGCCAGGATGGCCTCGAACTCCTGACCTCGTGATCCGCCCGCCTCGGCCTCCCAAAGTGCTGGGATTACAGGCTTGAGCCACCACGCCCGGCCATAAAGTCAGTATTTTTTCATCCATAAACATTTAGATGAAGATTATTTTGTGCCAGTCACTCTAAGTACTTTACAAAACATTAAATGATTTGAATGTTTCTAAGAACTCTATGGAGCAGTTAATTTTTTTTTTTTTTTGAGACAGAGTCTCGCTCTGTCTCCCAGGCTGGAGTGCAGTGGCGCGATCTCGGCTCACTGCAAGCTTCACCTCCTGGATTTTACGCCATTCTCCTGCCTCCGCCTCCCGAGTAGCTGAGACTACAGGTGTGCACCACCTATGCCTGGCTAAATTTTTTTTTTTGTATTTTTAGTAGAGACGGGGTTTCACTGTGTTAGCCAGGATGGTCTCAAACTCCTGACCTCGTGATCCTCCCGCCTCGGCCTCCCAAAGTGCTGGGATTACAGGTGTGAGCCACTGTGCCCGGCAGCAGTTAATATTATTTTCCTCATTTTACAGATGCAGGATCTGAACCACAGAGAGGTTAGGTTGTGGGCTCAAGAACACACAGCAAACAAGTTCCCACCTCACATTGAAACCTAGAACATGTGCTCTTAATCACAACACTGTTAGGCTCCCTTTTTTCCAGCAGGAAAAAAATGATTAATTAACTCATCCTTAGTTACAGAGTTAGAAAGTGACCCAGCTGTGGCTGGGTGTGTTGGCTCATGCTTGTAATCCCAGCACTTTGGGAGGCCGAGGCGGGTGGATCACCTGAGTTCGAGACCAGCCTGGTCAACATGGTGAAACCCTGTCTCTACTCAAAATACAAAAATTAGCCAGGCGTGGTGGTCCACGCCTGTAGTCTCAGCTATTCGGGAGGCTGAGGCAGGAGAATCGCTTGAACCTGGGAGGCAGAGGTTGCAGTGAGCCGAGATCGTGCCATTGCACTCCAGCCTGGGCACAGAGTAAGACTCTGTCTCAAAAAAAAAAGAAAGTGACCTAGTTGTGATTCAAACTCAGGTTTAATCCTTTGAATTTGTGCTGAGTCATCATTCTGCTAATGGAATTGGAAAACTTAGAACATTTGTTCCAGGAAAGAATGTTAGCGAAGGAACAAGTGATCCTGGCAACATTTTATAGTACTTAGTTTAGAAATCAATTTTTCAGTATCCTTCAGTTGCAAAATACAGATTGTGAAATTATCAATGTTCTGTTTTCTTTACTGTGCCTAACAAACCACCCCCAAACTTAGTGGCTTAAAATAGAGATTTGGCAAACTTTTTTTTGTTTGTTTGTTTTTGGTGGAGGTAGGGAGTGAGGCGGCTCCCTGACCCAAGGTCTTCCATGGTCCAACCTCCCTCACTGCCATCCCACCTGCAAAGGGAGAGCACAGAACTGTTCTCTGTTCTGTGACTCCATAGGGCAGACTTTTTTTTTTTGAGAAGGGCTAGAGAATGAATATTTTCAGCTGTGAAGATCATATTTCTACTACTCTGTCATTACAGCATGAAAACATTATAGACAATACATCGATGAATGAGTGTGGCCGTGTGCCAATAAAACTTTGCTTACCAAACGAGGTAGTGGGCCCGATTTGGTTTGTATATGGTAGTTTGCTTACTCCTGGCTTAAAACACAATTCGGTGGTTCTAGGACTTTACTGGGCTCAGCTGAGTGGTTCTAATTTGGAGTCCGTCATGACACTGCAGCCAGATAATATCTAGGGCTGGGATTGTTTGAAGACCTCTTCACTCACAGGGCTTGCACCTGGGCTCTGAAGGTTGGAACAGCTTGGGGCTGGTTGGACATCTGTATCTTAAAGATGCCTCTCATACTCCTATTCCAATTTCTTTTATTCCCCACATTCCGATTTCTAAAAATAAAACAAAAAAATTAAAAGATGCCTCTCCATGTGACTAGCTTGGGCTTCCTTACAGCATGGCTGTCTCCCAGTGAGGATGCTCCAAGAGACTTAAGGTGATACTTTCAATGTTTCTTAGGATCTGACTTTAGGAGTCACAGGCATCACTTCTGCTTTCTTCTATTGGTTAAAACCTAGTCATAGGTCCAGTCCTGATTCACAGAGAAGGAATGACACAGGGAATAAATACTGGCTAGATCACTCTTTGGGTACCATCTTTGGCAACAAGCCACTAGTTTGATTTTTCAGAGAACTTGCTGACTTCCAGATGCTAATATTCTTGTGGCCCAATAAAGATCACACAAACCCAAATAACATGGCCAGGATGGAAATACATACCTTTATGTGATAACTGTTCATAGCAGAAGGTTTTATACCCTCCGTCTGGTAGACAGTTTACTGGAGAAATCTGAAAAGAATGCTATTGATAAAAATTCACTTTGTAAGAATAGTGGTTATTTGATAGACTTTTGGATGCTCACTGTTGAAAACCACACAGAGTGGAGAGTTGATATGTAGGTTGAGAAATAAACATTTAGTCTGGACAATGTGTGTGCATTATGGGAGGATGTGTTAAGCCCTGGCCAGGCCTGCTGGCTTCGGACAGCTCATGGGTCAACTTCAGACTCTGGAAGAAGGACTTTCACCCCACTTTCCATCTGTATGCTATGTCAAGTCAGGGGTCCCTGATATCTGTGGTCCAAGCTCTACAAATGCATGTGTTTGCTGTACAGCAAGGGAAGTGTGCCTTTGAGTTTCTGCTAAATAGGGTTAATTCCACCTGCCACAAGCTGACAAAGACCTGGGATCAGGGCTTCATGCTATCTAGTTATCTCCCTGTGTACCTCTGCCCTTTCCGTTTACATATAAATGGCATGCCTTGGCAAGGCACCAGGATCTACTTCCATTAGGTTGATGGAAAAGTAATTGTGGTTTTTGCCATTACATTTATGACGTTGCAATTACTTTTTTTTCTTTTTTTTTTTCTTTTTTTTTGAGATAGAGTCTCACTCTGTTGCCCAGGCTGGAGTGCAGTGGCACGATTTCGGCTCACTGCAACCTCTGCCTCCTGGGTTCAAGCGATTCTCCTGCCTCAACCTCCCGAGTAGCTGGGACTTTGGGCATATGCCACCATGCCCGGGTAATTTTTTTTTTTTTGTATATTTAGTAGAGAGGGGGTTTCACCATGTTGGCCAGGCTCGTCTTGAACTCCTGACCTCAAATGATCTGCCTGCCTCGGCCTCCCAAAATGCTGAGGTTATAGGCATGAGCCACCGCGCCCAGCCATATACTCTTAAGTTTGGTTGAAGTTTGTTTATATATTGTTAAGTTACAGTTTGCCACATAAGGAGGCGGCTTCAGGACAAATTTCACTTAATTTAAACAAATGGTTTTCTCAATGCTGCAGTGAGGTGAGGGCAGAAAGGCCTGAGTGCTTGATGTGTCAGGAGGGAAATGTCTTCACTAACGTAGAACAACCTGAAATTTCAATGGATCACATCTGAGAAATGAATTTGAGGATGAGTTGAAATCAAATATATAAAGTCAGGTAGCAGTGAGGACAAAATGCTGATCCTTGATGTTTCATAAATGCTTTCATACATACCAGGGAACTATTATTATCTCTATTTTAGAGTTAAAAAAGTGGGTGTTCAGAGTGGTTAATCGTTTTACGAAGTCATGTAGCTCCTAAGTGGCAGAGCTGGGATTTGATCCCAGACAGTTTCATTCCAAGTCTATGTTTGTTATCGGTGACTTATGGTCCCCAAAAGATATGTTCACGTCCCAACCTCTGGAACCTACCAATATGACCTTATTTGGAAAAAGAGTCTTTGCAGATGTCATCAAGTGAAGAATCTCAAGATGAGAGTATCATTAATTACCTGGTGGGCCTTAAATCCAATAACAAGTATCCTTATGAGATAAAAAAGAGGAGAAGACACAGACACACAGAGTAGAACGCCACATGAAGATGGAGGCAGAGATTGGAGTGTTGCAGCCATAAGCCACCGAAGGCCTGCAGCCACCAGGCGCTGGAAGAGACCAGGAAGGATCCTTCCCCAGAGCCTCCAGAGGGAATGTGGCCCGACCGATACCTTGATTTTGGACTTCTGGCCTCCAGCACTGTGAGAGAATAACCCAGGAGTGTGTGGTGGTTTGTTCTGGCAGGCACAGGAAGCTAATACAGTGCTCTTTAGTTCTATGTGGCCCCGCTTCCTCCAGAGCTACGTGCGCCTTCCCTATTAGATGATGTTCATCAGTTCTATTGCACAAAGCTGAAGTTGTCCAACAACAGTACTCAAATCCCACACATCCTCAGGGGACCTTGAGGGTTCTAGGCTCTCTAAGGTAAGGTGCCAGTTAGGGAGGACAGAATCCAGAAACAGTGAGTTCGTTTTTTTTCTTTTCTTTTTCTTTTTTTTTTGAGAGGGAGTATCACTCTTATTGCCTGGCTGGAGTGCAATGGCAAGATCTTGGCTCACTGCAACCTCCGCCTCCCGGGTTCAAGCGATTCTCCTGCCTCAGCCTCCCGAGTAGCTGGGATTACAGGCATGTGTCACCACTCCAGGCTAATTTTGGGTTTTTAGTAGAGATGGGGTTTCACCATGTTGGCCAGGATGGTCTCCAACTCCTGACCTCAGGTGATCCGCCTGCCTCGGCCTCCCAAAGTGCTGGGATTACAGGCTTGAGTCACTGCGCCCAGCCAACAATGAATTTTTAATACAGAACCCAGAACTTCTCTCCCATTCTGTACTCTTCTCTAACCATATAAACAAAAATTAATATGCAAAACGTTTGTGGTGGGGCACGGTAGCTCACGCCTGTAATCCCAGCACTTTGGGAGGCCGAGGCAGGTGGATCACGAGGTCAGGAGTTCAAGACCAGCCTGGCCAAGATGGTGAAACCCTGTCTCTACTAAAAATACAAAAAATTAGCAGGGCGTGGTGGCAGGCTCCTGTAATCCAGAGGCTGAGGCTACTCCAGAGGCTACTCCAGAGGCTGAGGCAGGAGAATTGCTTGAACTTGGAGGGCGGAGGTTGAAGTGAGCCGAGATTGCGCCACTGCAATCCATCCTGGGTGACAGAGTGAGACTCTGTTACATACAAAAAAACAAAAAACAAAACAACAAACAAACATTTGCATCTGAAAGAAATCTGCAGACTTTTGTGTCATTTTCATTGATATTTCTCTCAGGTTCATCAATCTTGCCAGAAAATCTGCAGAATCTGCAGATATTCTTACTAGAGAAGCCGCAGTGAGTGTGAACATTTCAGCCAGGGATGGGAGGAAGGAAAAATAGTCCTGGGGACATTCTTCGCCCCAGGGGACCGGTGATGCTCCATTAAGTGGCACTTGCAGATCAAGTTCTGTTTCTGCTTCGAACAGAACGTTCAGGCACCCGAGAGATAGCACAAAGTGCTGAACTCTGTTCTTCACATCATTAACCTTAATGACCTTCAGACAGTTCCCATCCACACACAGAGTCCTACGGATTTCTGAGATCCAAAAGGTTATTTTACTATTGTCTTACCAAATTTATAGGGGTCTTGTCTTCAGCATTAGGTAGCAGCTATGTGAATCTTCCAGGGGTAAAGGTCCTTGCTTCCTCACACAGATTCTCCCACAATCCCTTCCTGGATGCCACAAACACAGCATGTCCCTCTCCCCCTAATCCCTGCACCTTCCAGGCAACATTTAATGCACCTTTTTTTTTTTTGAGACAGAGTCTCACTCAGGCTGGAGTGCAGTGGTGCGATCTCGGCTCACTGCAACCTCCGCCTCCTGGGTACAAGTGATTCTTCTGCCTCAGCCTCTTGAGTAGCTGGGACTATAGGCACATGCCACCACGCCTGGCTAATTTTTGTATTTTTAGTAGAGACGGGGTTTCACCATATTGGCCAGGCTGGTCTTCAACTCCTGACCTCATGATCTGCCCACCTTGGCCTCCCAAAGTGCTGGGATTACAGGCATGAGCCACCGCGCCTGGCCTTTTTTTTGGGGGGGGGACAGAGTGTCACCCAGGCTGGAGTGCAGTGGCATGATCTTGGTTCACTGCAACGTCTGCCTCCCAGGTTCAAGTGATTCTCCCACCTCAGCCTCCTGAGTAGCTGGGACTACAGGCGCCCACCACCATGCCCAGCTAATCTTTGTATTTTTAGTAGAGACGGGGTTTCACCATGTTGTCCAGGCTGGTCTCTAACTCCTGGACTCAAGTGATCCACCTGCCTCGGCCTCCCAACGTGCTGGGATTACAGGTGTGAGCCACCGCGCCTGGCCTAATATTACCACTATCTAATTAATTCCAGAACATTTTCATCATCTCCCCCGAAAAACTCCCCACCCATTAGCAGTCACTCTTCATCTCCCCAGGCCCTGGCAGCCGCGAGTCTCCTTTCTGTCTTTGTAGATGTGTCTGTTCTGGACACTGCATGTGAGCGGAATCATGCACTCTGTGGCTTTCGTATCTGGCTTCCTTCACTCAGCGTGACGTTTTCCAGGCTCATCCATCCAGTGGCAAGCGGCAGAGCTGCATTCCTTTTCATGGCTGAGTGATCCTCTGTTGGATGGATAAGGCCGCACTTTGTTTGGACATCTAGGTTGTTTCTGCTTTGGGGCTGTTATGAATAATACTGCTATGAACATTCATGTACAGATTTTTGTGTGGATGTATCATTTCTCTTGGGTATATACCTAGGAATGGGATAGCTGGGTTATAGAGTAATGCTATGTTTAACTTTCTCAGGAATTGCTGACCTGTTTTCCAAAACATCTGACACTTTTATGACTTAACTGCTTGGTGGCTGAATTTACTGTGATGGGTAAAGAATATTCCTGGCCAGGCATGGTGGCTCATGCCTATAATCCCAGCACTTCGGGAGGCCGAGGCAAGTGGATCACTTGAGGTCAGGAGTTCGAGACCAGCCTGGCCAACATGGTGAAACCCCATCTTTACTAAAAATACAAAAATTAGCTGGGCGGGGTGGTGCGCACCTGTAGTCTCAGCTACTCGGGAGGCTGAGGCAGGAGAATCGCTTGAACCCAGGAGGCAGAGGCTGCAGTGAGCTGAGGGCAATGGAGTGAGACTCTGTCTCAAAAAAGAAAAAAAAAAGAATATTCATGAGAAGGACACTTGGAGAAGTACCCAGCACTGTGTCTGGCTCACATTATGTGCTCTACATTAGCTATGATTATCATCAGTTAGGGCTAGAAAAATTATTATTATGAGTCTGAAAAGCCAGATCAACCATCAAGGGGTACTGTGAAAACTGAATGAGTTGGCTGGGCACAGTGGATTACACACCTGTAATCCCAGAACTTTGGGAGGCCAAGGTGAGAGGACTGCTTGAGCCCAGGAGTTGGAGACGAGACTGGGCAACATAGTGAGACCCCATCTCATTTAAAAAAAATTTTTATATAAAAAAATTAAATTAAAAAAAAACTGAATGAGTTAATGCCAGGAGTTATTAGCATAGTACCTGTTACGCACTGAGCACTTAATAAAATTAGCTGTCATGACTGACAGGCATTTGACCAGCTAAGAGCATACAGTCAAGAGACAGAATGAACCCTGGTACTGCCAGTTACTGGCTGTGTGTCCATGGGCAGGTCACATAACATCTCTGGGCCTCAGCTTCCCTTTCTGTATGATGGTCATAATGACAGTACCTCCCTCACAGGACGACTGCACCAGTTAATAAACATAGACATGTAGGCCAGGCACAGTGGCTCATGCCTGTGATCCCAGCACTTTGGGAGGCCGAGGTAGGCAGATTACTTGAGATCAGGAGTTCGTGTCCAGCCTGGCCAACGTAGAGAAACCCTATCTCTACTAAAAATACCAAAATTAGCTGGGGTTGATTGGCGGTGCCTGTAATCCCAGCTACTTGGGAGGCTGAGGCACAAGAATCACTTGAACCTGGGAGGCAGAGGTTGCAGTAAGCTGAGATTGCGCCACTGCACTCCAGCCTGGGCGACAGCGACTCCTTCTTAAAGAAACAAAAACATTGCGTAGTGACTACTACATACTAAGTGTTATATAAGTACCAGCTCTTAGCAGCATTATATTTTTCGTTATGTGACTTTCAGAAAACCATGGCCCAAGCTTATCCCGTTAGAAGCTATGGGCCTATTTCTGTCTGAGACAGGCATGCTTATGCCCGTTATGCAGATGAAGAAACTGAGATACAGGGAAAGGAAGTCTCACAGCCAGAAAGCGGAGGTGTGAGTCCAAAGGCTTTGTTCTGAACCCCCTGACCCTGACTTGTGGGAGCCTTCTCTGGTAGGAAGGCTCTCTTTCGTCCTCTCTCTATCTCTCTCTCTCTCTTTTTTTTTTTTTTTTTTTTTTGAGATAGAGCAGAGTCTTGCTCTGTTGCCCAGGCTGGAGTACAGCGGCACAATCTTGGCTCACTGCAACCTCTGCCTCCCGGGTTCAAGCGATTCTCCTGCCTCAGCCTCCCAAGTAGCTGGGATTACAGGTGCCCACCACCACGCCCGGCTAATTTTTATATTTTTAGTAGAGATGAGGTTTCGCCATGTTGGCCAGGCTGCTCTAGAAATCCTGGGCTCAAGTGATCCTCCTGCCTTGGCCTCCCAAAGTGCTGGGATTACTGGTGTAAGCCACTGTGCTGGGCCAAGAAGATCACTTCTTGGCATAGCAGAACAACAAGCATTCAGAGAAAGCATGCTTCTCCAAAAAGCTCCGAAGTTGCTTAATAAGCCATCGTGCTTTATCCATAATTCTGGTCTAAACTTTAATTCTTCTTGAAGTTTTCACACTCTTCTTCAAACATGGGTATCTGCTTCCTCATATGAAGTATTATTTGTGTGAAAGATTCCGAGAAGGCTGGGACTTCATGGAGGCGACTCATAGAATTAACATCAGCAATGAGGGAACTTTGTTGTCTCAAATAACCAAACCAAGGAAAAGGTGGAGGTAAAATTCCAGATAACCGGATTCAGAAGCATCTGCTTCATTCTCCTACTGCATGTGGGCTTTTGGCTCATAGCAGGGAATAAGGCTTAAGCATCTTCCTTTGATCTCCTGAAACTTCAGGTAGAAGAAAAGTCTTCCCTTACCTCCATTATCAGTTAGAAGAGTCATGACTCTAGCTGGATCATGAGTCCATACCCAGAGGGACAGGTTCATATGCTATGTCCTGAGTCAACTTCCAGTTCTGTGGTCTGAGCGTCTGTAAGTCACTGCTGAAGTTGAACATGCTTGAGCTGGGGGGCTGGGGTGGGTTTTATAAGCATAGGGTAATGAAGTGTGATCTGATTGGATCTTGCAGTGAGTGATGCCAGGAGGCATGATTTGATTGGATCTTGCAAGAAAGTGATGCCAGGAGGCATGATCTGATTGGATCCTGTGATGGGGTGATAACAGGGCTTGATCTGATTGGATCCTGGATCTTGCCTTGTAGCCTCCAATGTTTAATTCAGTCCCCACTCCTCAGTCTGCTCCTGGGTCTTAGCTACCCCTGAGGTTACACAGTTGGTTCATCTGGGGATGCCCAGGTTATGAGACTTTGAACCTAGGGGCCCATGGCAACGGGAAAACAACTCACAACTTGGTTACATAAAAACTGAGCCAGTCTGGTGTGGTTACATTTAGTTTCGAAAATGAATCTAGCTCTCACAAATGATACACACTTAAAAAATTTAGCTGGGTGCGGTGGCTTACACCTGTAATCCCAGCACTTTGGGAGGCTGAGGCAGGAGAATCTCTTGAGCCCATGAATTTGAGACCAGCCTGGGAAACATAGCGACCTCATCGCTACACAAAAAATTAAAACATTAGCTGGGAGTTGTGGTGCATGTCTGTCATTCCAGCTACTGGGGAGGCTGAGGTGGGAGAATCGCTTGAGCCTGGGAGGCCAAGGTTGTGCTGAACCATGATCACACCATTGCACTCCAGCCTGGGCGACAGAGAGAGACTCTGTCTCAAAA
The DNA here is from genome assembly GCF_028885655.2 of Pongo abelii. Classification (NCBI taxonomy): domain Eukaryota; kingdom Metazoa; phylum Chordata; class Mammalia; order Primates; family Hominidae; genus Pongo; species Pongo abelii. The sequence goes on from NC_072005.2 coordinate 54,045,126, forward strand.
GCATGTATATTAGTGGGTAGACCAGTGGTATATCCATATAATTGCATATTACTCAGACAAACTAAGGAATGAAGCACTGATACATGCTACAATGTGGATGAATCTAAAAAACATGCTGAGTGAAAGAAGTCAGGAACCAAGGGCCGTATGTTGTATAAATCCATTTATTTATTTAGAGACGGAGTCTCGCTCTGTCGCCCAAGCTGGAGTGCAATGGCGTGACCTCAGCTCACTGCAATCTCTGTCTCCTGGGTTCAAGTGATTCTCCTGCCTCAGCCTCCTGAGTAGCTGGGATTATAGGTGCCCGCCACCATGCCTGGCTAATTTTTGTATTTTTAGTAGAGATGGGGTTTCTCCATGTTGGTCAGGCTGGTCTTGAACTCCTGACCTCAGGTGATCCGCCTACCTCAACCTCCCAAAGTGCTGGGATTACAGGCGTGAGCCACTGCGCCCGGCCATATAATTCCATTTATATAAAATATTCAGAATCAGCAAATTTATGGAGACAGAAAGTAGATTAGTTTTTGCCAGGGGCTGGGACGGAAGAAGAATGGGTAGTGATTACTTAATGCGTACAGGGTTTTCTCTCAGGGTGATGAGGTTTGGGAACTAGATAGAAGTGATGGTTGCATAACACTGTGTACTAAGTGCCACTGAATTGTTCATTTAAAAATAGTTAATTGCGGCCGGGCGTGGTGGCTCACGCCTGTAATCCCAGCACTTTGGGAGGCTGAGGTGGGCGGATCAGAGGTCAGGAGATCGAGACCAACCTGGCTAACACGGTGAAACCCAGTCTCTACTAAAAATACAAAAAATTAGCCAGGCGTGGTGGTGGGCACCTGTAATCCCAGCTACTCGGGAGGCTAAGGCAGGAGAATGGCATGAACCCAGGAGCCGGAGCTTGCAGTGAGCCAAGATTGTGCCACTGGACGCCAGCCTGGGTGACAGAGCGAGACTCCATCTCAAAAAAAAAAAAAAAAAAAAGTTAATTGCATCTTATATGAACTTAAAATTAAAAAAAATTCCAAATGCATATTCGACTTCATTTTAAAAAGTTTAAAATCGTCTGAGGGGAAGCTTGAAGCTCTCTGGGAATTTAGTTAACCTACCGAAGATTATACTGTTAGCAATTTATCGGGATCTTGTTTTTAAATGGCAGGAGAGGTGATGAATTTGTTAATTATAACGACTTAATAATACCAGATAGTAAACATATAGCAAAACATCACATTATACCCCACAAATAGATGCAATTACTATTTGTCATCAGGATCTTGATTTGAATGCAAGTTCTTCCCCACAAATGCCCTACTGGCTCCCCACCCCATCACTGTCAGTATTGTCTTAATCACCTTTGAGCTTTGGCTGCACCTCTTTTCTTTTTCTTTTTTTCTCTGAGATGGAGTCTTGCTCTGTGGCCCAGGCAGGAGTGCACTGGCATGATCTCAGCTCACTGCAACCTCCGCCTCCTGGGTTCAAGAGATTCTCCTGCCTCAGCCTCCTGAGTAGCTGGGATTACAGGCGCCCACCACCACACCCAGCTAAATTTTGTATTTTTAGTAGAGACAGTTTCACCATGTTGGCTAGGCTGGTCTCGAACTCCTGACCTCAAGTGATCTGCCCACCTCAGCCTCCCAAAGTGCTGGGATTACAGGCGTGAGCCACCGTGCCTGGCCCCCTTTTTTTTTTTGAGACGGAGTCTTGCTCTGTCGCCCAGGCTGGAGTGTGTAGTTGTGTAATTTCTGCCCACTGCAGTCTCCACCTCTCAGGTTCAAGTGATTCTCCTGCTTCAGCCTCCCAAGTGGCTGGGACTACAGGCACGCACCATCATGTCTGGCTAATTTTTGTATTTTTAATAGAGATGGGATTTCACCATGTTGGCCAGGCTGGTCTCGAACTCCTGACCTCAAATTATCTACCTGCCTCAGTCTCCCAAAGTGCTGGGATTACAGGCATGAGCCACTGCGCCTGGCCATGGCTGTGCCTTTTTTCAATAAAAGGAGTAATCAACGTGGAAAAGAGATCAAATCTTTATTGATCAGAATGGTCAGGATTGGAAAGGATAGAATTATATTTGGAGAGGAAGCTGATGAATGTGTGACTTCTGTCTCTTCAAGAACACCAAGAGGTATCTAAGTACTGTGGAGGAAAAAGAAGCGTTAGAACGATGTCATAGTTTTTCACCCTGCAAGGATCCGTATCACAGTCTGTCTCTCACCCTGATAGACAATTGTTTTTTCCGCCTGATGGGAGATCTGGTCTATTCCCAAGAACAAAATAGCACGGGTAAATGGGTCAGGAGAAGGGCAGAGGAGCTTGAAAGATCAGTGGCCTCAGAAGGGTGTAAGTATTTCTCTTTGACTTTCAAATTAAATATACAATTACGGATTATTTTTATGACCACATTGCTAGTATTTGAAAAAAAAATGTAGCAAATTAATTATTTTCTGCGTTAAGAAAGTTGTTAAAAATGGACAGTCTCAGTTGGGCATGGTGGCTCACGCCTGTAATCCCAGCATTTTGAGAGGCTGAGGCGGGTGGATCATCTGAGGTCAGGAGTTCAAGACCATCCTGGCCAACATGGTGAAACCCCGTCTCTACTAAAAATATAAAATTAGCTGGGCGTGGTGGCATGCGCCTGTAATCCCAGCTACTTTGGAGGCTGAGGCAGGAGAATCACTTGAACCCGGAAGGGGGAGGTTGCAGTGAGCCGAGATCGTGCCATTGCACTGCAGCTGGGGCAACAAGAGTGAAACTCATCTCAAAACAAAACAAAAAAAAAATAAAAATAAAAAAACACAAAAAACCGAAATGCCCCACAGGAATATTTGTCTCCGTGCCACTGATGTTATGAATAATGACTCCAAAGATGTTTCTGAATAAATGGCTCTGAGTTCTGACAAGTGCATCATACTTTTGGGAAGGAATGAAGACTGACTTTAACCACCACTGACCCTGGGTTCTGTCTGGGGCTTCATCTCTTAGAGGCTGATGGGCTAAGACATTCAGGCTTGCCATGTCCATTCCCATATACATAAAATGGCAGTTTTGATGGAGAGAGAGGTCGTGAGTGAGACGCTTATAATAGAGCTTATAGCAGGGGCTCATTGAATGGTGCTTATTCATGAGTGGTCTTTGAATAACATCTTGTTAAGGTGATGGGATTTGACACCTGGGTTTGGACAGAGCCGAAGACTCCCAAGCCTGTTTCCTCATTGGCATATGGGTGTGATGATTCCTATAGTCCCTTCCTGAGGTCATGGTGAAGGTTAAATGAGGTGCTGTGCAGGAATTACTCAGCATGGTGGCCAGAGCTTATTGTGATCAATCAAATCCTTACTAAATAACACAGAGCATGGGGGTGCGTGGACTCTCCCATGTCTTCTCCTGACTGTGCTTTTCTCTCTTTCTCTTGTGTTTTTCTTTTCTTTTCTTTCTTTTCTTTTTTTTTTTTTTTTGAGACGGAGTCTCGCTCTGTCGCCCAGGCTGGGGTGCAGTGGCGCGATCTCGGCCACTGCAAGCTCCACTGCAAGCTCCGCCTCCCGGGTTCACGCCATTCTCCTGCCTCAGCCTCCTGACAGCTGGGACTACAGGCGCCGGCCACCACGCCCAGCTAATTTTTTTGTATTTTTAGTAGAGCTGGGGTTCTTTTCTTTTTTTGAGACAGGGTCTCAGTCTGTCACCCAGGCTGGAGTGCAGTACCATCATGCCCACTCAGCTAATATTTATTTATTATTAATTAATTAATTAATTTATTTATTTAGAGACGGAGTCTTGCTCTGTCATCCAGGCTGGAGTGCAATGGCACGATCTTGGCTCACTGCAACTTCCACCTCCGGAGTTCAAGTGATTCTCCTGTCTCAGCCTCCTGAGTAGCTGGGATTATGGGTGCCCACCACCACGTCTGCCTAATTTTTGTATTTTTAGTAGAGATGGGGTTTCGCCATGTTGGCCAGGTTGGTCTCAAACTCCTGACCTCAGGCAATCCTACTGCCCTGGCCTCCCAAAGTGCTGATATTACAGGCACGAGCCACTGTATCCGGCCTAATTTTTTTTATTTTTTGTAGACATGGGGGTCTCACTATGTTGCCCAGGCTGGTCTCCAACTTCTGGACTCAAGTGATCCTCTCACATTGGCCTCCCAACGTGCTGGGATTGCTGGTGTGAACCCCCCGTGCCTGGCCTCTTTTCAATGGAAACTAAACTTATTTCTTCACCAGCCTGGGATCAAGGACTGATCATCCAAGCCAGAGGTCAGAGGTCAGAGGTCTTTTTAATAGGGCCCAGTGGCCAACTTTAACCCAACCCACTGTCAGTGTTTGTACAGCTCATGCCATGAACTAATGGTTTTCTCATTTTTAAATGGCTGGCCAAAAAAAAAAAAAAGAACAGGAAACTAATACTTTTCCATACCTAAAAATTATATGAGATCCAAATCTCAGGATACAGAAATAAAATATTGTTGGGCCAGGTATAGTGGCTCACACCTGTAATCTCAGCAATTTGGAAGGCTGAGGCGGGAGGATCACTTGAACCCAGAAATTCAAGACTTGCCTGGGCAACACAGTGAAATCCTGGTCTCTAAAAATAAAAAAATTGGCCAAAGATGTTTCCATCTTTGTTGTAAATTTTTGTCGACGAACACAAGCTGTGTGTGTCACGCGACTGTGGTCCCAGCTACTTGGGAGGCTGAGGTGGGAGGATCGCTTGAGCCTGGCAGGTTGAGGCTGCGGTGAGCTGTGATTGCACCACTGCACTCCAGCCTGGGTGACTGAGTGAGTCCCTGTTTTTAAAAAAATATTGGAACACAGCCACATTTATTATTTTTCTTTTTTTTCTTCTGAGATGGAGTCTTGCTCTGTTGCCCATGCTGGAGTGCGGTGGTGCAATCTTGGCTCACTGCAACCTCTGTCTTCTGGGTTCAAGTGATTCCCCTGCCTCAGCCTCCTGAGTAGCTGGGACTACAGGCGCATGCCACCACGCCTGGCTAATTTTTGCATTTTTAGTAGAGATGGGGTTTCACCATGTTGGCCAGGCTGTTCTCCAACTCCTGACCTCAGGCAGTCCTACTGCCTCAGCCTCCCAAAGTGCTGAGATTACAGGCGTGAGCCACTACACCTGGCCTGTTCATTTGTTTTTGTATTGCTTCTGGCTGCTTCTGTGCCGTAATGGCAGAGTTGAGTATTTGTGACAGAGACCACATGACCTGCTCAGCCTAAGGTATTTACTATTGGGCCCTTCACAGGAAATGTTTGCCAACTCCTGGTCTAAGCCATTACCAGTTAATCTGGGCTGCAAGCTCCCCACTCCCTTACTCCAGAGGATTCTCACTTTAAGAGATCTATACGGGGCCAGGTGCGGTGGCTCATGCCTGTAATCCCAGCACTTTGGGAGGCCAAGGTGGGTGGATCACCTGAGGTCAGGAGTTCCAGACCAGTCTGACCAACATGGAGAAACCCCATCTGTACTAAAAAGACAAAATTAGCCAGGTGTGGTGGCACATGCCTGTAATCCCAGCTACTCAGGAGGCTGAGGCAGGAGAATCACTTGAACCCAGGAGGCGGATGTTGCGGTGAGCCAAGATCGCGCCATTGCACTCCAGCCTGGGCAACAAGAGCGAAACTCCATCTCCAAAAAAAAAAAAGAAAGAAAGAAAAAAAGATCTATAGGATCCCCCATTCCACCGTTCCCCAACCAGCTTACTTCTGAGGAGAACATTGCTTCCATTTCCTATCTTTATTGTAATTGTTTGTCAATGAACACCAACTCCGATTCAAAATATAGCCTTCCTTGGTGCAATTGTGAAAGACTTTTTGTCTGAAGAAGAAGGGGAAGACACACTGAGGAGGATCTGCAGGGAAAATGGGGGCAGAGGAAGAATTATGAACATAGACAGTTTCTAAAAAATTGTTTAATTTTTAATTTATGTGGGTACCTAGTAGGCATATATATTTATGGAGTATATGGGATACTTTGATACAGACATACAATGCATAGTAATCACATCAGAGTAAATGGGGTATCCATCATCCCAAGCATTTATCCTTTGTATTACAGACAATTCAGTCATACTCTTTTAGTTATTTCAAAATGTATAAATTGTTATTGACTATAGTCACCCTACTGTGCCATCAAATACTAGATCTTATTTATTCTTTTATTTATTTATGTATTTTTTTTTGGAGACAGAGTTTCGCTCTTGTTGTCCAGGCTGGAGTGCAGTGGCACGATCTTGGCTCACCGCAACCTCTGCCTCCCATGTTCAAGTGATTCTCCTGCCTCAGCTTCCCAAGTAGCTGGGATTACAGGTGCCGCCATGATGCCCGGCTAATTTTTCTATTTTTAGTAGAGATGGGGTTGCACTATGTTGGCCAGGCTGGTTTTGAACTCCCGACCTCAGGTGATCCGCCCGCCTCGGCCTCCCAAAGTGCTGGGATTATAGGTGTGAGCCACCGAGCCCAGCCTACATCTTATTTATTCTTTCTAATTATTTATTTTACCCATTAGTCATTCTCCACTTCCCCACCCCATTCCCTCTTCCCGGCCCCTCATGGCCATCCTTCTACTGTCTGTCTCCATGAATTCAATTGTTTTAATTTTTAGCTCCCACAAATAAGTGAGAACATGAGAAGTTTCTCTTTCTGTGCCTGGCTTATTTCACTTGACAAAATGACCTCCAGCTCCATTCATGTTGTTGCAAATGACAAGATCTCATTCTTTTTTATGGCCGAATAGTACTCTATTGTGCATATATACCACATTTTCTTTATCCATTTGTCTGTTGACGGGCACTTGGGTTGCTTCCAAATCTTGGCTATTGAGAACAGTGCTGCAATAAATATGGGAGTGCAGATGTCTCTTTGACGTTTGAGTTTCCTTTCTTTTGGGAATATACCCAGGAGTGGGATTGCTGGATCGTATTGAGGCTATAGAACAGGGATTTAGGGTAACCAAGGGTTAAGGTATAAGTAAAAGAACAGCAGGTGCAGCCAGTTCTAGGCAAGATTAGGCAGCATCCAGGCTACATCCTCACTCCTATGATAACAAGACAGAAGTCTCCACTCCAGCCTCTGATTGACTGTGGGCCAGGTCTCCACTTCAGCCTCTGATTGGTCGTGGGCAAATCCCTTATAAGGTGTAACCAATTGGAGGCATCTAAAGGGGACCTAGGGGTGTTACCTAATTCTTCCAGCCTAATGAAAACCCTAGAGAACATTGTAATTGGTGTGCTTGAGCCTGTTGCTCAAGCCAGCTCCCACTCTGTGGAGTGTACTTTTGCTTCAATAAATCTGTGCTTTCATTACTCCATGCTTTTGTTGCTTTGTCTTTTGTTGCTTCATTCTTTCGTTGCTTTGTGTGTTTTGTTCAATTCTTTGTTTAACACGCCAAGAACCTGGACAACTGACCGTCAAGACCTTCCATCTGGTAACAGTATGGCAGCTCTGTTTTCAGTTTTTTGAGGAACCTCCAAACTGTTCTCCATAGTGGTTGTACTAACTCACATTTCCTGAGAGGCTTTGTTTGTTTGTTTGTTTGTTTTTGAGATGGAATCTTGCTCTGTCACCAGGCTGGAGTGCAGTGGCACGATCTCGGCTCACTGTAACCTTTGAGTCCCAGGTTCAAGCCATTCTCCTGCCTCAGCCTCCTGAGTAGCTGTGACTACAGGCACCTGCCACCACGCCCAGATAATTTTTGTATTTTTAGTAGAGATGGGGTTTCACCATGTTGGCCAGGATGGTCTCGAACTTGTGATCCACTCGCCTCGGCCTCCCAAAGTGCTGGGATTACAGGCATGAGCCACTGTGCCCAGCCTTCCTGAGAGTTTAGAGTTTAAGTGTAATCACTGCTGAACTAACGGCACACCATGCTACTTTTTATGTTTTTTGAGACCGAATCTCACTCTATCACACAGGTTGGAGTGCAGTGGTGTGATCTTGGCTCACTGCAACCTCCTCCTCTTGGGTTCAAGAGATTCTCCTACCTCAGCCTCCCGAGTAGCTGGGATTACAGGTGTGCACCACCACACCTGGCTAATTTTTGTATTTTTAGTAGAGATGCGGTTTTACCATGTTGGCCAGGCTGGTCTCGAACTCCTGACCTCAGGTGATCCATCCACCTCGGCCTCCCAAAGTGCTGGGATTACAGGTGTGAGCCACACCCGGCCAAACCATGCTTTTTTTGACCACACTGAGCTATTTTCAAAGCAATTAAAATTTTGTAAAAGAGTCAGGATTTGAACTCAAGTCTGTCTGACACCAAAAACCATGTAGCCAGCTGCTATTAAGTACTTCTTGGGTCCTGGGCATCTAGGATAGTCCAACCCAGGATACTCACCCAGCCCCGTGCAGTAGCGCCACCTGCCTTGGAATTCCTTGTCAAGGGAACACCAGTCAAAGTCACTGTGGATGGAGATGCAGCTGTAGTGGGTGACATCATCATAGGTAAATGGGAAGACACAGGGTTCACGGGAGATCACTGGAAAAGAAAAGACACGCTGGGCCGGGCGCAGCGGCTCATGCCTGTAATCCCAGCACTTTGGGAGGCTGAGGCGGGTGGATCATGAGGTCAGGAGTTCAAGACCAGCCTGGCCAAGATGGTGAAACCCCGTCTCTACTAAAAATACAAAAATTAGCTGTGCGTGGTGGTGGGCACCTGTAATCCCAGCTACTCAGGAGGCTGAGGCAGAGAATTCCTTGAACCTGGAAGGCAGAGGTTGCAGTGAGATGAGATCGTACTGCTGTACTCCAGCCTGGGCAACAGAGCAAGGCCGTCTCAAAAAAAAAAAAAAAAAAAAAAAAGAAAAGAAAAAGACAAGACACGCTGAATGTAGGGCCAGCTTACAAAGTGATTTTTTATTTTAATTTTTTATTTTTGAGACAGGATCTAGCTCTGTTGCCCAGGCTGGAGTGCAGTGGTACAATCATGGCTCACTGCAGCCTCAAACTCCTAGGCTCAAGTGATCCTCCTGCCTCAGGCTCCCAAGTAGCTGGGACTACAGATGGGTACCACCATGCCTGGCTAATATTTATATGTTTTGTAGAGACGGGATTTTGCCACGTTGCCCAGGCTGGTCTTGAACTCCTGGACTCAGGGAATCCATCCATCTCAGCAAAGTGCTGGGATGATAGGCATGAGCCACTGCGCCCAGCTGGACAAAGGGAATTGACTTTCAAATGTCCATCTCGATTATCTGCACCGTGCTTCTCATACATCCCCCCATATCTGCATGTATTAGGTGGCAGCAAAAGTAATTGCGGTTTTTGCCACTAAAAGTAATGACAGTGAGCTGGTCTCACTAACTGCCTTTCTTGTGTGTGGTGGAAGATACAAGCGAAGATCAAAGGAAGCCTTAATTCAACCCAGGGCTGGAAGCAGGCTGGAGTTGCTGGCTTCCTTTTCATGGAATTCTTCTAGCAACTACACATCTGATTTCCCTAAGCCAAAACTCTGGAGTCTTTTTTTCTTTTTCTTTTTAGAGATGGGAGAGGAATGGAGATGAGGTAATCATGGGCACATGGAGAAGTCATGATGAGAAAGTGGACAAGCATTTTGTTCTAATCTTTTTTTTTTTATTTTTGAGACGGAGTCTAGCTATTGCCCAGGCTGGAGTGCAGTGGCGTGACCTCAGCTCACTGCAAGCTCCGTCTCCTGGGTTCATGCCATTCTCCTGCCTTAGCCTCCTGAGTAGGTGGGACTACAGGCGCCCGCCACCACGCCTGGCTAATTTTTTGTATTTTTTTAGTAGAGACAGGGTTTCACTGTGTTAGCCAGGATGGTCTCGATCTCCTGACCTCGTGATCCGCCCGCCTCGGACTCCCAAAGTGCTGGGATTACAGGCGTGAGCCACCGTGCCTGGCTATCCCCCCAAATTTTTGTTTTGGCGCCCACATTCTGAATCTTTTTGTATTTGTCACTATGCTGTCAAATTTGCCTCTCGCCCATCACCTGGTCCTATCCTTTTTTTTTTTTTTTTTTTTGAGATAGGGTCTCCCTCTGTCACCCAGGCTCGAGTCCAGTGGCTTGATCATGGTTCACTGCAGCCTTGACCTCCCAGGCTCAAGCGATCCTCCCTCCTCAGCCTCCCAAGTAGCTGGGATTACAGGCGGGTGCCGCCACGCCCAGCTAATTTTTTGTATTTTTAGTACAGATGGGGTTTCCCCATGTTAGCCAGGATGGTCTTGATCTCCTGACCTCATGATCTGCCCACCTCAGCCTCCCAAAGTGCTGGGATTACAGGCATGAGCCACTGCGCCCAACCTCTTTTTTTTTTTTTTTTTTTTTTTTAATTTAAAGAGACAGGATCTCACTCTGTCCCTCAGGCTAGAGTGCAGTGGCATGATCACAGCTCACTGCTGCCTCAGACTCCTGGGATTAAGCAATCCTCCTGTTTCAGCCTTCTGAGTAGCCAGAATTACAGGTGCGTGCCACCACACCCAGCTAATTTTTTTATTTTTTTGTAAAGGGAAGGTCTTGCTATGTTGCCCAGGTTGGTCTTGAACTCCTGGGCTCAACTGTTCCTCCTGCTTCAGTCTCCCAAAGTGCTGGGATTACAGGCATGAGCCACTGCGCCTAGCCTGTAAATTTACTAAAAATTGTTGAATGGTAAACTTTAAAATGGGTGAATTTTATGGAATGTAGATTGTACCTCGATAAGGCTGTTCAATTTATCAAACAAACAAGCAAACAATAAAAACTACCATGCTTTTTTCAGAAGTTTAATTCATAGAAGTAGAGAGTAGAATGGTGGTTACTGGAGGCTGGGGGGATGGCTGGGGACTAGGGAGATGTTAAGGGTGATAGAGTTTCAGTTAGACAGGAGGAATAAGTTTTAGAGATCTATTCCACAGCATGGTGACTATTAAATTTCAAAATTGCTAAAGATTAGATTTTATTTTATTATTTATTTATTTTTAGCTGGAGTCTCGCTCTGTTGTCCAGGCTGGAGTGCAATGGCATGATCTCTGCTCACTGCAACCTCCGCCTCCCAGGTTTCAATGATTCTTCTGTCTGTCTTCCGAGTAGCTGGGATTACAGGTGCACACCACCACACCTGGCTGATTTTTGTATTTTTAGTAGAGACAGAGTTTCACCATGTTGGCCAGGCTGCTCTCGAACTCCTGACCTCAGGTGATCTGCCCACCTCGGCCTCCCAAAGTGCTGGGATTACAGGCGTGAGCCACCGCGCCTGGCCGAAAAATTAGATTTTAAATGTTGTGACCGTAAAAAAATAAGTATATGAGGTGATGGATATGTTACTCAGCATGATTTACTCATTCCTCAGTGTAAATACATCACAATATCCAATTCTACCCCACAAATATATACGATTATTATTTGTTAATTAAAAATAAAACAAAATAATGAACAAACAAAAAGCTGCCACACAAATGCTGATGTTAGTTACAACGGAGAAGAGAGTAGTTTTTGGAGAGGCAAGGGAGGAAATCTTGGATAGCGAACTGAACTGGATCTTTTTGTTTTTTTCCTTGTGATCCGCCCGCCTCAGCCTTCCTAAGTGCTGGGATTACAGGCGTGAGCCACCGCACCCGTCCAGAAGCTTTATTATTATTATTATTTATTATACTTTAAGTTCTAGGGTACATGTGCACAATGTGCAGGTTTGATACATAGGTATACATGCGCCATGTTGGTGTGCTGCACCCATTAACTCGCCATTTACATTAGGTATATCTCCTAATGCTATCCTTCCCCCTCCCCCCACCCCATGACAGGCCCCAGTGTGTGATGTTCCCCCTCCTGTGTCCAAGTGTCCATCAATGATACACTGGATTAAGAAAATGTGGCACATATACACCATGGAATACTATGCAGCCATAAAAAAGGATGAGTTCATGTCCTTTGTAGGGACGCGGATGAAGCTGGAAACCACCATTCTCAGCAAACTATCGCAAGGACAAAAAACCAAACACCGCATGTTCTCACTCATAGGTGGGAATTGAACAATGAACTGTATCTTGAAACATGATTTGGCTGCTGTGACCACGGAGAGCCTTTTTTGTTTGTTTTTTGTTTTTTTTTTTGAGACAGGATCTCACTCCACTGCCCTGGCTGGAGTGCAGAGGCGTGATCACAGCTCACTGCACCTCAACCTCCTGGGCTCAAGTGATGCTCCCACCTCAGCCTCATGAGTAGCTGGGATTACAGGTTCTCACCACAACTCCGCGGCAATTTTTGTGTTTTTAGTAGAGATAGGGTCTTGCTATGTTGCCCAGGCTGGTCTCGAACTCTCGGGCTCAAGTGATTCTCCCGCCTTGGTCTCTCAAATTACTGGAATTACAGGCGTGAGTCCCCATGCCTGGCAATGGAGAGCCTTCCATGCCACAAGAACAGCAGAGGAAAGGGTGAGATGGCAAGAAAGTGCAAGGGACTTTAGGAATATAATATTGCTTAAGGGGTGGGGCTAGCATGTGAGACGCTAACAAACTAAGAGATGGTCTCCTTACCTTGAGTCGGAGGGTGCAAATGTGCAATCAGTTCTGAAAGAGAAAAAAAAGGATAACATTTAGATCACCTCGTAAGTTACTCTATCCCCAGAGTAATGGCTGTGAAAAGTACCTCAACATTCACGCAGCCTACTGTTCTGTTATAAAACGCCTACAATATCATATCCATGAACACTTCTGATTGGGAGATTGTGCGTCTACTCACGAAAGCCCATTTATTTATTTTATTTTATTTTATTTTTTTGAGATGGATCTCGGCTCACTGCAACCTCCGCCTCCCGGGTTCCAGGGACTCTTGTGCCTCAGCCTCCCGAGTAGCTGGGATTATGGGTGCTGACTACCAAACCCGGCTAATATTTGTATTTTTAGTAAAGATGGGGTTTCACCATCTTGGCCAGGCTGGTCTCGAACTCCTGTCCTCAAATGATCCTCCTCCCTCGGCCTCCCAAAGTGCTGGGATTATAGGTGTGAGCCACGGCACCCAGCCCGAAAGCCCATTTATTCAGATAAGGAACTCTGAGCATTCCGAAGGCTTTCTTTTCATTTTTAAAACATTTGCTTGTTTATTTAATTTATTGAGAGGGACAGAGTCTCACTGTGTTGCCCATGCTGGAGGGCAGTGGTACAAAGATGGCTCACTGCAGCCGCAACCCCCTGGGCTCAAACCATTGTCCCCTCTGGGACGGACAGGCATGCACCACCATGCGCAGCTAATTTTTGTCTTTTTATTTGGTAGATATGGGGTTTTGCTCCATTGCCCAGGCTGATCTTGACCTATTGGGCTCAAGAGATCTGCCCTCTGCAGCCTCCTGAGTAGCTCCGACTATAGGCACATGCCCTCACGTCTGGCTCCTCCAAAGGCTTTTCTAGGGTTAGGTGACGGTAAACTCACTCTATCAATGTTATTCAATGTCCACCTATTTGCTGAAATTCTGCAATTCTCCAGGTCAGAGAGAATCTCTAGCTTTCACCCCTATGTCCACGTTTCAGGAAAACAACATGTCGGTTCACTGCATTTTCCCAGAAGCCTCAGTGGGTTTTTCTTTTTTTTCTCCTAGAAAATTGTGCTCTTTTATCATCCTTGAGCCTATTTTAGGGCGTTTTAAGTGTCTGTTGTACCAACACCTCCCACAGAGCCTCTGTCTAATAACAGTGACTCAGGCTGACTTGGCCATCACCACATTCCAGTTGCCGCCTCATTTCATCTTCACAACAGCCTCAGGAGGGAGAGATGCGAATTTATAACTCCCTTCCCTCCCAGCCCCACCTCCCAAGTTTGACAGATACAAAGACGTGCTATAAAGGGACAACTTGCCAGAAAGTCTACGGTCGGCTTGTAGGAATTAGGCGTAAGCTCGAGAAGTCTGACTTCACAGACTGTTCTGCACAGTCGTGCGTTGTCAGGGCACACAGCAGGCATTCCATAGATGTTGATCTGACCTCAGAAGTGCCAGTTTTCTGTGCAAGGGAATAGACTTCCCTTCCCCCTCCCCTCCTCCTCCCCTCCCCCCTCCCCCTTCCCGTTCGTGTCCCTCTTCCCCTCCTCTCCCCCCTCCCCTCCCCTCCTCCCTCCCCCTCCCCCTCCCCTCCCCTTCCCACTTCCCCCTCCCCCACTCCCCTTCCATCTTCCATCCTCCCCCACTCCCCTCTTCCTCCCCTCCCCCTCTCCCCCTCCCCCTTCCCCTTCCTGTCCCCCTCCCCCTCCCCTCCCCCTCCCCTCCTTCCTCCCCCTCCCCACCTCCCCCTCCCCTCCTTCCTCCCCCTCCCCACCTCCCCCTCCCCTCCTTCCTCCCCCTCCCCTCCTCCCCCTCCCCTCCCCGTCCCCTCTCCCCTTCCCCCTTCCCCTTCCCTCACTCCCCTTCCACCTTCCCTCCTCCCCCACTCCCCTCTTCCCCCCTCCCCCTCTCCCCCTCTCCCCCTCTCCCCCTCTCCCCCTCTCCGCCTCTCCTCTCCTCTCCTCTCCTCTATTCTCCTTTCCTTTTTTACTGCTCCTTATGGAGCAGGGCTAACTCATAGGCAGTGTGCCCAGAGTCAGCCTACTTTCTTTATTTTTATTTTATTTTTGAGATCGGAGTCTTGCTGTCACCCAGGCTGGAGTGCATTGGCGTGATCTTGGCTCCCTGCAACCTCTGTCTCCCGGGTTCAAGAGATTCTCATTCCTCAGCCTCCCAAGTAGCTGGGATTACAGGCGCCCAACACCACGTCTGGCTAATTTTGCATTTTTAGTAGAGATGGGGTTTGGCGATGTTGCCAGGCTGGTCTCAAACTCCTGGCCTCAAGTGATCTGCCCACCTCGGCCTCCCAAAGTGCTGTGCCTGGCTGACTTTCTTTATCTTTGATAAAAAGATGCTAATTCATAGGTAGTTGGTATTGTTATATTATATATATATGTATATATGTGGGTATGTGTGTGTGTGTATGTGTGTATATATATGTGTATATATATATATATATTTTAGACAGGGTCTCTCTCTGTCACCCAGGCTGGAGAATGCAGTGATGCAACCATGGCTTACTGCAGCCTTGACCTCCTGGGCTCAAGTGATCCTCTCCCCTTAGCCTCCAGAGTACCTAGGACTACAGTTGTGGGCCACCACACCCCCTAATTTTTGTATTTTTTTGTAGAGATGGGGTTTCATCATGTTGCCCAGACTGGTCTTAAACTCCTGGGCTCAAGTGACCCTCCCACCTCGGCTTCCCCAAATGCTGGAATTACAGGCATGAACCCCACAACACCTGGCCAATAATGCATATTTTCATCTTTAATTTATTTTTATTTATTTTTTTTTGTAGAGACAGGGGTCTTGCTATGTTGGCCAGGCTGGTCTTGAATTCCCGTCCTCAAGCAATCCTCGTTCCTTGGCCTCCCAAAGTGTATAATGATATATATTTTTGATATATGTGTATGATCATGATCTACCATTGTGCCCAGGAGTGGAGGCTTGGAGAGGGAAATTGCTTGTTCAAAGCCACAGAACTAAGAAGTAGCTCAGGTATAACAGAGTCTCTGCAACAGTCTTGCCTCGTGGGGACATTGTCACAAACCTGAACCTCCTCCAAGTGCAGCTGGTAAGTGACTGTCAGTTTAGGTTAAAACCACAGGTGCTAATATTTTGTATTAAACACCGAGATCCGAGGTGGTGCTGGGTGACTTTTCTACTTTGTGCAGTCATGGAGCTCTTGGCTCTGCTGACATGACAGCTAATCTTTATAATCTTTCACTCTTATTGTCTTTAATCTCTATAATCTTCTAGTTTTACAGATGAAAGAGCAGAGAAATACTTTTATGTGTGTTTCGTCCACATAGCCAAAACCAGGTGCAGCCTGGGCTCAGGTTCAGCCCTGTCTGATTTCAGAGACGGGGCTATTTCTTTCAGACTGTGGTGCCCCTGGAAGTAGTCCTTTGCCATTCCATCTACGAATATTGCTGAACACAACCAAGTCCTTACAGTCATTGTGATTTAAGCCTCATGTTCCATCATGTCTCTGGACAAACGTGAGCATTTTTTTTTTTTTGAGATGGAGTCTTGCTCTGTTGCCCAGGCTGGAGTGTAGTGGCATCATCTCGACTCACTGCAACTTCCATCTCCCGGGTTCAAGTGATTCTCCTGCCTCAGCCTCCTGAGTAGCTGGGATGACAGGCACACACCACCACGCCTGGCTAATTTTTGTATTTTTAGTCAAGACAGGGTTTCACCATGTTGCCCAGGCTGGTCTCAATCTCCTGACCTCAGGTGATCCTCCCGCCTCGGCCTCCCGAAGTGCTGGGATTACAGGCGTGAGCCATAGCGCCCAGCCAGCATGAGCATTTTTACCACTTAATCTTCCTTCTTTTCGAACTGATCAAATGATGAAGAGACACCACCACCACCACCACCACCGCCGCCAACAACAACAACATGGAGAATTACTTTCATGTGTGTAAGAACGTAGCCATGTGCCTGCTGTGTTCTGGGAAGGAGAAAACAGAAGGCAGTCCCTGACATTTGAAAGCTGACATGGCACTCAGAGCTGGCCAGCTTGTTCTCCTATCGGACATAATCTCCCAGAATAATAATCTCTACCTTGCCCTGAGATCTTCCTACCATGAGATAAAGGAAGGTCACTTCCGAAGTTTGTGTAAGCACAGGCAAAAATCAGGTCCCTGTGCAACTTACGCAAAACCCAACACCTCCTCCGTCATGGCTGAAGTGACTGCTACTTCTTTACTGATTAAATCTTCTTATTCTAGTCTGTCTTCCCTGTAGACAAGATTTATTGAGAGACCCACTCATAGAATGTCCCTCCTTCACCCTCTTTCTGACAGCATCTAATCTTTTTTTTTTTTGGATGGAGCCTCGCTCTGTCACCCAGGCTGGAGTGCAATGGTGTGATCTTGGCTCACTGCAACCTCTGCCGCCCAGGTTCAAGCAATTCTCCTGCCTCAGCCTCCCAAGCAGCTGGGATTACAGGCGTGCACCACCACGCCTGGCTAATTTTTGTATTTTTAGTAGAAATGGGGTTTTGCCATGTTGGCCAGGCTGGTCTCGAACTCCTGACCTCAGGTGATCTGCTCGCCTCGGCCTCCCAAAGTGCTGGGATGACAGGCGTGATCCACTGTGCCCGGCCAGATCCAATCTTGAGTGAATCTCTGCTTTCTTAAGACTCCCATCCCAAAGCCCCCAACCAAACCCCACATGATAGAACAGGTTCTTTCTAACATCCTGTTACTTACAACCCCTCCTGGTGCATGTTCTCCCTGGCTGCAATGAGTGATAGATCAGTGTCAACTCCAGCGTGCTCCTGGTGGAGGCTGGCTACAGAGCACTGGCAGTTCTTTCCTACTTTAATCCTTACAACGACCATGAGAAACACAGGTCACTTGGTTTTGCTATTAGTAGATTTATTTTCTGGAGAAGTGATTCAAACGGTTGGAATTTCAAGTGAATTATGCAAGGGAGAACATCAAAGTTGTCTGAGCCATGTCTGACCTCAGTCACACTGTCATCTTCCCTGCCAGTTACTGATGTAATTCTTGTGAAATCTTGATAGATTTTTTGAATAGCCAAACAAGCATTTACCACCCCCCCCTTTTTTAAAGCACAAAAGATAGCTTAGTGTATATACTGTTTATTTTGTAACTTACTTTCTTAACAACAGACCTTGAAGAACTTCCCAAAACAATACATCAAAAGCCCTTCCCTTCCCTTCCCTTCCCTTCTTCCCTTCCCTTCCCTTCCCTTCCCTCCTTTCCCTTCCCCTCCCCTCCCCTCCTCTCCCCTCCCCTCCCCTCCCCTCCCTTCCCTTCCCTTCCCTTCTTTCGAGAGTCTTACTCTGTCACCCAGGCTGAAGTGCAGTGGTACAATCTTGGCTCACTGCAGCCTCTACCTCCTGGGTTCAAGCGATTCTCATGCCTCAGCCTTCCGTGTAGCTGGGATTACAGGCGCGCACCACCATTCTTAGCTAACGTTTGTATTTTTAGTAGAGACAGGGTTGCACTATGTTGGCCACGCTGGTGTCGATCTCCTGACCTCAGGTGAGCCACCCACCTCGGCCTCCCAAAGTGCTGGGATTACTGGAGTGAGCCACCACACCCGGCCCAGCTCTTTCTTTCTTAAAGATTATTATTACTATTACATAAATGAGACAGCCACGGCTTAGAGAGAGGCACGATCACCCACGATCTCCCAACTAAGAACAGGAAGAACCAGGGGTGGAACCTGGGTCTCCCCAAGTCCTCTATTCTGCACAGAACACTGTGCTGTGTTCAAAACAGATGGTGGACAATGAACAGAATCTGTTTCCTGTCTGTCTCAACCCCTGCTCTGTCCCCTGCTCCTCCCATCACTCACCCACCTTGCCGCCTCACCTGTGTTGAGCCCACACATGCAGCCAGCCAGCGACACCCATCCCACCAGGTTCTGCATCACCTCCAACTGCTGCAGGTGTCATGCACCTTAGCCAGCGCCACCTGATTTTATACTGTCCTGTTTCTGCCCCTCCTACTCCAGCTGCTCTCACAGATGTACTTGACAGCATTTTCTCCCCTGCTCTCAATCTCAAGGTGCTCAGAAAAACTAGGAGCATCCACCTTGGAATGTCTTTTTTTTTTTTTTTTTTTGAGACCAGAGTCTCACCCTGTCACCCAGGCTGGAGTGCCATGGCGTGATCTCGGCTCACTGCAACCTCCATCTCCAGGGTTCAAGCGATTCTCCTGCCCCAGCCTCCCGAGTAGCTGGGACGACAGGCACCCATCACCATGCCTGGCTAATTTTTGTGTTTTTAGTAGAGAGAGGGTTTCGCCATGCTGGCCAGGCTGGTCTCAAACTCCTGAGCTCAAGTGATCTGCCCACTCGGCCTCCCAAAGTGCTGGGATTACAGGCTTGAGCCACCATGCCCAGACTCTGGCTGATTTAATTTTTTCTTTTTTTTTTTTTTAGTAGAGACAAGATCTCACTATGTTGCCCAGGCTGGTCTTGAACTCCTGGCCTTAAGCAATCCTCCTGTCTCACCCTCCCAAAATGCTGGGATTACAGGCATGAGCCATTGCATCTGGCTGTTAATGCATCTTTGACTTTGATTTCCTTCTTCCCTTTCCTTCCCTTCCCTTCCGTTCCCTTCATTTCCCTTCCCTTCCCTTCCCTTCCCTTCCCTCCCCTCCCCTCCCCTCCGCTCCCCTCCCCTCCCCTTCCCTTTCTTTCTTTTTCTTTTTTCATGAACACTCTTTTAACGCTGTTAATTCTAGACGTAACTTCTCTCAAAGACAATGGGCAGTGATATTCCTGAATATTTGTGAGGTTATAGAGGCTATCTATGATAAATCCATACAGAGCTGGTGAGGAACATTCTGGAGATTCACCCCCCACCACACATTAAAGGCATGTTCAGGACACTGAGCCAGAGCCAGAACACCTTACCCTCTGGAAGGGCTGACGTCAACACAAGAGAGAACTCATTATTCTTTTCCTGCTCAAGGGAAGAGTCACTATACCCCAAGGCACTGGACCAACTGTGATAAAATATTTTTTCAGAACCAAAGTTGGTATCTAGCCAACGGTACGGGGTGGGTAGGCGCGGGGATGAAAGAAAAATCTTACCTGAGGTCATGAAGTGTCAGGATGGTACCTGGATTCTAGAGCTTCCCTAGGATTGCCGCTCATCACAGGCACACAGAAATTCCCGATGATTCTAAGAGAGAGGACATCATTCAGGGATTCCATTGTTATCTTCTGCAGACATGAAGAGGGATGCCATTGGGTTTGGATTCAGAACATCTACCTGCAATGCTGGCTTTAGGACCAATGGAAAATATAAGAGTATTCACATCAGATAGACTCACGTTCAAATCCCGGATTTTCCACTTATTAGTTGAGGATGTTAACTAAATGCCTTACCTCTATCTGCTACAGGGGTTATTGAATGTCTTGTTTCACAGACGCATGACACAAGACCAGTGGCAGGCATTCAAGCTTCACGAGTATTTGTTGCTTTTAAGAGTTGAATAAGGCCGGGTGGCTCACGCCTGTAATCCCAGCACTTTGGGAGGCCGAGGCGGGCAGATCACCTGAGGTCAGGAGTTTGAGACCAGCCTGGCCAACACGGTGAAACCCCCTCTCTACAAAAATACAAAAATTAGCCAGGCGTGGTGGCGGGGGCCTGTAATCCCAGCTACTCGGGAGGGTGAGGGGGGAGAATCGCTTGAACCGGGAGGTGGAGGTTGCAGTGAGCTGGGATTGTGCCATTGCACTCCAGCCTGGGCAACAAAGCGAGACTCTGTCTTGAGAAAAAAAAAAAGAGTTGAATAATTGTAGTAAAGACACACAGATCTTCCTGAACCCTGTGCACCTGCAAGGGCTGCTATAGAATGCCACAGGCTGGGGGTGTTTCCTCACAGTTCTGAAGGCTGGAAATCCATGGTCAAGGTGCTGGCAAACTCCGTTTTGGGTGAGGGCTCTCTTCCTGGCTTCTGCCTTTCCACTGTGTTCTTATGAGGCATTTTCTCTGTGTGCATGGAGAGAGGGGGACAAGAGAAAGAGAGTTTCTGTAATCCCAGATACTCGGGAGGCTGAGATAGGAGAACCGACTGAACCCAGGAGGTGGAGGTTGCAGTGAGCCGAGATTGCGCCACTGCATTCCAGCCTGGGAAACAGAGCGAGACTCCATCTCAAAAAAATTAATTTTAAATTTATATATATATATATTTTTAATAGAGACAAGGTCTGACTATGTTGCTCAGGCTGGTCTCGAACTACTGGGCTCAAAGAATCCTCCTGCCTTGGCCTCCCAAAGTGCTGGGATTACAGGAGTAATTACAGGGGGGAGAGAGAGAGATCTAATATCTCTGTCTCTTCTTATAAGGACACCACCCCTATGGGATTAAGGCCTCGCCTTTGTGATCTCACTTAACCTTTTCCTTCCTTCCTTCCTTCCTTCCTTCTTTCCTCCCTCCCTCCCCTCCCAGAGCATTGGCAGTTTCTTTCTTTCTTTCTTTCTTTCTTTCTTTCTTTCTTTCTTTCTTTCTTTCTTTCTTTCTTTCTCTTCCTTCCTTCTCCCTCCCTCTTTCTTTCTCTCTTTCTTTCTTTCTCTCTTTCTTTCTTTCTTTCTTTTTCTTTCTTTCTTCTCTCTCCTTCCTTCATTCCTCCCTCCGTCTCTCTCTTTCTTTCATTCTTTTTTCTTCTTTCTTTTTCTTTCCTTCTTCTTTCTCTTTCTTTCCTTCTTTCTTTCTCTCTCCTTCCTTCCTCCCTCCCTCCCTCCCTTCTCTCTCTCTCTCTCTTTCTTTCTTTCTTTCTTCCTTCCTTTCACAGTATTCACATTTCACTCCGTCACCCAGGCTGGAGTACAGTGGTACAATCATGGCTCACTGCAACCCCAACCGCCTGTCTCAAGCAATCCTCTAGCCTCAGCCTTCTGAGTAGCTGGGACTACAGGTGAGCGCCACCATGCCTGTCTAATTATTTATTTTTTATTTCATAGAGATGGAGTCTTGCTATGTTGCCTAGGCTGGTCTCAAACTCCTGGTCTCAAGCGATCCTCCCACCTCAGCCTCCCAAAGTGCTGGGGTTACAGGCATGAGCCACCTCACCTGGCCCTCACTTAACTTTTGTTACCTTGTTATAGAACCTGTCTCCAAATATAGCCACATTGGGGGTTAGGGCTTTAACATATAAATTTTAGGAAGACACAATTCAGTCTGTAACACCCTGATGTATCTCTGCAAAATGAGATTGTTGGTCTCAGCCTTGCTTATGTCATTGGAAAATGTGAGATCTTGGGCACGAGAGTAAACATAAAAAGCCAACACAAAAAGTAAAGATGAAACATTAAAAGTGAAGTCAACATAGAAAGTAGAGATGTTTCAATTCACGGGAGAGTTTAACTGTGTCCCCATGTAGATGACTGGCATTAATTTTCACCTATAGCTCTCATGGAATTGAGAGTTTCAGGAGATAAAGTGTGATGGGGCAATCACAGGCACATGGAAAAGCTGGAAAGAGAAAGTGGATGGCTATGTTGTTTTTATCTCTTCTTCTTCTTCTTTTTTTTTTGAGACGGAGTCTTGCTCTGTCGCCCAGGCTCGAGTGCAGTGGCGCGATCTTGGCTCACTGCAACCTCCGCCTCCTGGGTTCATGTGATTCTCTTGCCTCAGCCTCCCGAGTAGCTGGGATTACAGGCGCCCGCCAAGAGATGGGGTTTCGCCATGTTGACCAGGCTGGTCTTGAACACCTGGCCTCCAATGATCCACTCACCTTGTTCTCCCAAAGTGCTAGGATGACAGGCGTGAGCCACTGCGCCCAACCTCTTCTATTCTTTTAGAGACAGGGTCTCACTCTGTTGCCCAGGTTGGAGTGCAGTGGTGTGATGTGTGATCACAGTTCACTGCAGCCTTGACCTTCTGAGCTCAAGCAATCCTTCTTCTGCCTCAGCCTCCTGAGCAGCTGGGGCCGCAGATGTGCACCACTGCACCTGGCTAATTTTTAACATTTTTGTGGAGACAGAGTCTGTATAAAATAAAGTATAAATAGTACCACAAATAAAGTATACATAGTACCTTTTTATAATAGTATAAAATGGACATTAGAAACTCTGAACTTAAAATAAAAATTAAATTAAAAAATACACAAAAGTAGCTCTCGCATTGCAGAGACTTGGAGAATCCAGGAATCAACAATGTCGTGGAACTCCTACTGCATTTTATAAAGAATGGCCCTCGAGGAAAGTGGAAGTTGTCAGTGGGCATCGAACACCATCGGCCCACTCTTGAGTTCTTTTTTTTCGAGGCAAGTTCTCACTCTGTCGCCCAGGCTGGAGTGCAGTGACGCGATCTCGGCTCCCTGCTACCTCCGCCTCCCCGGTTCAAGCGATTCTCCTGCCTCAGCCTCCCGAGTAGCTGGGAGTACAGGCGCGCACCACGCTCAGCTAACTTTTGTTTATTTAGTAGAGACGGGGTTTCACCATGTTGGCCACGCTGGTCTCGAACTCCTGACCTCGTGATCCGCCTGCCTCAGCCTCCCAGAGTGCTGGGATTACAGGCGTGAGCCACTGCGCCCGCCTTCTTGAATTGTTTTCTAGGAGAAGCCAAGAACCCTCCCGGGATAAGCCTCAATTTTGGGGCTTGCCTGTGCTGCATCAGCTTCACACCTAGAGGAGAGAGTAAAAGAGAAGGGAGAGCTGTCCTTTTGGGCTGCCTTGAAATAAAGGTTGACCCATGGGTTCATGTCTTGTCAATCATTCTCATTCTCTCTTCCTCTCTCTCCCCCCGCCCCTTAAGTTAGCTTTTCTAAACCCTACCTGGATAAGGATGAGAAATAGAAGGAGGGGACACTTTAGGATGCTACAAAATAAAATACAGCAACAACAACAACAATAACAGCAGCAGCAACAACAACAACAACAACAACAAAAAGGGAAGAAACAAATCTGGCCGCTGCACATTCCTCCTTGCCAACAAAAAGCCATGCATGCAAAAAGCTGCCCTTCACTGCATAGACAGAAGAGGGCACGCTTGAGCTATGAATCTCGGAAACTACTCAAACCATCAGCCTCTGTGAAAAGCAAAGCGGACGGCCGGGCGCGGTGGCTCACGCCTGTGATCCCAGCACTTTGGGAGGCCGAGGTGGGCGGATCACGAGGTCAGGAAATCGAGACCGTCCTGGCTAAACCAGTGAAACCCCGTCTCTACTAAAAAAATAAGAAAAGCGAAGTGGATCTCCCATTAAACGAGGTACTGCCGGAAGAAAGCAAAAAATGAGACCCAAGTCCACACATGCACGCGCGCGCGCACACACACACACCCCAGAAGAAATGAACCAAGGGGAAATGAAATATTCTCAAATAAGCATTTGGAGATGGGGAAAACACCTGGAAACAGAAATTCATAAAGTACAGAAATGTGTTTTTTTTTAAGTTAAAAAAGGAACAATAATAAACTCAGACAGAAAATGAATAAAAAATAAAATGTCATATCAGAAGTGAAGATAAATTAAAAGTGGTCAAAGGAGAAGAGATCTAAATGCAAACTTAAGAAGAGGCATTTTTTTTTTTTTTTGAGACGTAGCCTCACTCTGTTGCGCAGGCTGGCATGCAGTGGCGTGATCTTGGCTCACTGAAACCTCTGCCTCCTGGATTCAGGCGATTCTCCTGCCTCAGCCTCCCAAGTGGCTGGGATTACAGGCATGAGCCACCATGCCCAGCCCATGATTAAAATCATGGAAATTAAACAACCTGCTTCCGAATGACTTTTGGGTAAAGACTGAAATTAAGGCAGAAATCAAAAAATTATTTGAAACTAATGAAAACAAAGATACAACATCCCAGAATCTCTGGGACACAGCTAGAACAGTGCTCAAAGGAAGTTTATAGTGCTAAATGACTACATTAAGAAGCTAGAAAGATCTCAAATTAACAGCCTAACATCACACCTAGAGGAACTAGAAAAACAAGAGCAAATCAACCCCAAAGCTAGCAGAAGAAAAAAAACCAAAAAACAAAATCAGAGCTGAGCTGAATGAAATTGAGATGTAAAAAACCATACAAAAGATCAAAGAAACCCAAAGTTGATTTTTTAAAAAAATTATTTATTTATTATTTATTCCATAAATTATTGGGGTACAGGTGGTATTTGGTTACATAAGCTCTTTAGTGGTGATTTGTGATTTTGGTGCACCCATCACCTGAGCAGTATACACTACACCCTATTTGTTGTCTTTTATCCCTCGCCCCCCCCAACTCATCCCCATAAGTCCCCAAAGTCCATTGTTTCATTCTTATGCCTTTGCGTCCTCATAGCTTAGCTCCCACATACCAGTGAGAACATACGATGTTTGGTTTTCCATTCCTGAGTTACTTCACTTAGAATAATAGTCTCCAGTCTCATCCAGGTCACTGCAAATGCTGTTAATTCATAAAAAGTTGCTATTTTTGAAAGAATAAATAACATTGAAAGACCACTAGCTAGATTAATAAAGAAAAAAAGACTAGATCCAAATAAACACAATCAGAAATGACAAAGATGACATTACCACTGACCCACAGACATACAAGAAACCCTGAGACTATTCCACATGCCTCTATGCACACACTAGAAAACTAGAGGAAATGGATAAATTCCTGGAAACGTACAACCTCTCAAGATTGAACCGGGAAGAAATGGAAACTCTCAACAAACCAACGATGAGTTCCAAAATTGAATTAATCATACAAAACCTACCAACCAAAACAAAAAGCCTTAGACTAGACGGATTCACATTCGAATTCTACCAGATGTGCAAAGAAAAACCGGCATCAATCCTACTGAAATTATTCCAAAAAATTGAGGAGGAGCAACTGCTCTCTAACTCGTTCTATGAGGCCAGAGTCATTCTGATACCGAAACCTGGCAGAGACACAATGAAAAAAGAAAAATATGTAAAGTAATACATACGTTAATGATATTGATTTAGCCATTCTACGGTATATATATATTTCAAAACAATATGTACATGGTAAATATGTACAATTTGTCAATTAAAAATATATAAAAGGAATAGGAAAAAAATTCAAATGGCACAGAATTTGAAAGGAGTAGATACAGAACAAACTCTAGTGTCTTCTTTATTTAACTAACTTAAGCACTTATTTAAATAATTAACTTGTTTAATTAATTAATTTTAATTAAATAAGTTAATTATTTAAATTATTTAAACAAGTGTTGAATTGCTTTAGTTTCTGCTAATTGTTCTAAATAAACAGACATACAATATAAAAATCACAAAATGTCAGAATAAAATTTCTTTTCACAAATATATAACAAAAACTTAGCAATAATTAATGTAGTAATATAGACTGGGTTTGTGTCTTACATGTGTGAAGAACTTGTGAACAGAATTTGATTCCTCAGTTGAATATTGGTTCTAGAATTTCAGAATCATTATTCATTCTGAACAATCAAAGTTTAACCTAAAATTAAACAGAAAAATATTTAACTTAAAGGTAGTCCCAGAACAGCACAGCTAACATCACACTTAATTGTGAAACCTTTTCCTCTAAGATCAGGAAGAAGACAAAGATGTCCATTTCTGCCACTGCTGTTTAACAGAATAGTGGAAGCCCTTAACAGAGCAATTTTTTTTAGGCAAGAAAAAATAGTAAGAGGCAACCAAACTGGAAAGGAAAAAGTAAATTATCTCTGTTCACAGAAAACATGATCGTGTGTATAGGAAACTCTAAAGATTCTACATACAAAAAATGTGTTAGAACTAATACATGAATTCAGCAAAGTTGCAGGATATGAAATCAACATGTAAAAATCGGTTGCATTTATATACTAACAACGAATAATCCAAAAAAGAAACAATTCCATTTATAATAACACTAACCCCCCCAAAAACTTAGAAATAAATTTAACCAAGGAGGTAAAAGACTTGAAGTTAAATAAGATATAAATAAATGAAAAGACATATGTTCATGGACTGGAAGATTTAATACTATTAAGATGTCAGTATGGACCCAAAGCAATCTACCCATTCAATGCAATTCCTACAAAAGTTATAAAGGTTCTTTGCTTTGTTTTGTTTTTGCAGAAATAGAAAAATCCATCCTAAAATTCATATGGAATCTCAAGAGACTCAGAATAGCCAAAACAGTCCGGGCATGGTAGCTCATACCTGTAATCCCAGCACTTTGGGAGGCTGAGGCGGGCAGATCACCTGAGGTCAGGAGTTCGAAATCAGTCTAGCCAACATGGTGAAACCCTGTCTGTACCAAAAATTCCAAAGTTAGCCAGGCATGGTGGCACATGCCTGTAGTCCCAGCTACTTGGGAGGCTGAGGCAGGAGAATTGCTTGAATCCAGGAGGCGGAGGTTGCAGTGAGCTGAGATGGTGCCACTGCACTCCAACCCGAGTGACAGAGCAAGACTTTGTCTAAAACAAACAAACAAACAAACAAACAAACGAATAGGCAAAACAATCTTGAAAAATAAGAACAAAGTTGGAGGCTTCACATTTCCTACTTTCAAAACTTACTACAAAACCACAGTAACGAAAACAGTGCGGTGTTGGCATAAGGACAGCCACATAAACCAATGGAATAGAATACACTGAAATTTTCTAAAGGACAATTTTTTCAATTTCCAACTTTTATGTGGTTTAACATTCGTAAGCAAGTTTGTGTTCTTTGAATCATTGAGAGCTTTTGAGCATGTAGCAATAGCCTGCACAAATTTTGCATGACTGTGTTTAAGACGGGTAAGTACTAAATGTCTCATGCAGCCGGGCGCAGTGACTCACGCCTATAATCCCAGCACTTTGGGAGGCCAAGGCAGGTGGATCACTTGAGGTCAGGAGTTCAAGACCAGCCTGGCCAACATGGTGAAACCCCATCTCTGTTAAAAATACAAAAATTAACTGGACGTGGTGGTGGGGGCCTGTAATCCCAGGTACTTGGGAGTCTGAGGCAGGGGAATCACTTGAATCCGGGAGGCAGAGGTTGCAGTGAGCCAAGATCGCACCACCGCACTCCAGCTTGGGTGACAGAGCAAGACTCCGACTCAAAAAACAAACAAACAAACAAAAGTCTCATGGAGGAAGTCAGTTCTGCAGAATGACCCCACTGCAAGATGTTATTCCAGTGCCAGGAAGTGGATTATGTTCTAGGAGCCACGAAGGAGAGTTTACAGAAGTCCATTCTCCCCTTCATCATCATTGTAACACAATGGAAGCTGATGACCTGGCTGCCTAGCTACACTGTATCTATCAGCTTCTCCTGCATTTAGACGGGGGGCATGTAACTACACACTCTAAGTAGGTGCTTACCCAGGACCAGAGTCTCCAGGAATAAGATCAATGTAGAAGAGCAGCTACAGAAGGAGTCGGTTGACTTGAATGACATAAAAATAAATCATGGTAATTGTTTAAGCCTCAGCATTTTTTTCTGTAATGTCCCATTTAGATAAATGAATAGAGTTTGACAACAGACTTTCATGTCTTTGTTGGTGCCACCAAGCTCTGAAATTCCCAAGGAACATAATGTTTCTTCACGCGCATCATTCTCGTAGGAGGGTAACTACAATGGCGTGCAGTGTGACTTTTCCCTATCTTAATAGCTGGGCCCAAGGGTCTGGGAACCGATGTGAGTCATACACCTTTCTGAAAATATTTTTTTCAAACTGTATTACTCCTGGGCCCTGCAGAAATAATTGCAGAAAGTATTTGGTATCACACTGAGCTAACACAGAGAAGTGAACTTAACTCAGGACTCTGTCTCATGTTCCTATAATTTTCCACTCTAATCACTGGATATCAGTAGTATTCCAAGGCCTTGAAAACTAATCTTTGCTCAAAACCAGTATACAGTAGGCTCTGGAAAGTTTATGTATTTACCTTTGTAATTTCTTTCTTTTCTTTCTTTCTTTCTTTTTTTTTCTTTTTTTTCTGAGAGACTAGAGTTTCACTCTAGTCTCTCAGGCTGGAGTGCAATGGCATGATCTCAGCTCACTGCAACCTCCGTCTCCTGGGTTCAAGTGATGCTCCTGCCTCAGCCTCCCGAGTAGCTGGGATTACAGGAATGCGCCACCATGCTCAGCTAATTTTTGTATTTTTAGTAGAGATGGGGTTTCACCATGTTGGCCATGGCTGGTCTCGAACTCCTGACCTCAGGGGATCCGCCCCCCTCGGCCTCTCAAAGTGCTGGTATTACAGGTGTGAGCCACCGCGCCCAGTCCCTTTTCATTTTCTTACTGTGTCTACCTATGGCCTTATAGCAGTGCCTGATTACCCAGCCTTGCCTTCACTAAAGGGCATTGAGTTTGTGAACTGTCTTGTGCCTGGAACTGGGAGAAAAGCCATGACTCTAGCGCAATGGTTCCAGTCTGGCTGTTATACTGTGGATCTTCTGTGCAATGAACGTCTTTTTTTTTTTTTTTTTTGAGACAGAGTCTGCTCTGTCACCAGGCTGGAGTGCAGTGGTGCAATCGCAGCTCACTGAAACCGCCCCTTCCCGGGTTCAAGCAATTCCCCTGCCTCAGCCTCCCACGTTGCTGGGGCTACAGGTGTGAGCCACCATGCCCGGCTAATTTTTTGTATTTTAGTAGAGACGGGGTTTCACCATGTTGGCCAGGATGGTCTCGATCTCCTGACCTCGTGATCTGCCCGCCTCGGCCTCCCAAAGTGCTGGGATTACAGGCGTGAACCACTGCATCTGGCCACAATGAATGTCTTCAAGCGAGCTGCCAGTTGAATTCATTTCTGAAAAAAACTATGATTAATTTATCACCACCAGATGTCGCTCTTGCACCAGCCATTCTCTATGATCTGATTAGTAATTATACCCTGTTGCCTGGTATCACTTTGCGTCTTAGGGATTAATTGCCACCACCTGGGCTCAATCACACCAGGCTCTGCCTGTCTCCGCTGGAACCCTGAAGCCCACTTTAAAAAGCGTTGCTTTCTGCTAGCATTCCTAGACCGGAAAAACAAGTCAGCCGTATTCTTTACAAAAGATTTCCTATGCTTTGTGAAAGATTAAGATGAGATCTCTGGGTTCACAAAGACAATGTTTCCATTTTTTTTTTTTAACCATAATCTATAGAAAGAATAGACTTTAAAATATGACCTGACATCTACCTATCTATCATCTATATCTTTCTATTTAGGCATCCCTATCTATCTATACAATCTCCAAAACCTTTTTAGAAATAACTCATGCCATACACATGAAACACTGTGTTTTTCCATCCACATTTGCATTATTTTTAATTTAAACAATGCTGGTTGTGCTTTGATAAATGGAAGATTATGACTCATCATTCGAAAAGAGCTGGCCTAAGTGTTTTTCTTTCTTTTTTTTTTTTTTTTTTTTTTGAGATGGAGTCTCGCTCTGTTACCCAGGCTGGAGTGCAGTGGCACGATCTCGGCTCACTGCAACCTCCGTCTCCTGGGTTCAAGGAATTCTTCTGCCTCAGCCTCCTGAGTAGCTGGGATTACAGGCGCCCGCCACCACACCCGGCTAATTTTTGTATTTTTAGTAGAGACGTGGTTTCACCATGTTGGCCAGGCTGGCCTCGAACTCCTGACCTCAGGTGATCCACCTGTCTCAGCCTCCCAAAGTGCTGGGATTACAGGCATTAGCCACTGTGCCCAGGCATATACTCACTGTTTTCTTGGCCATTCATGAACACGTGAACAGCAGGGAAGAACTGGAATTGTTCAATGCCCTCATGCCCTGCTGAGGTTGAACAAGGTGATGCTCCACCTTCTTGTTTCAGCTTTCAGTGTATACAAGGGTCCTTCAGGCTGGGCGCGGTGGTTCACAACTGTGATCCCAGCACTTTGGGATGCCGACGCGGGCGGATCACCTGAGGTCAGGAGTTCGAGACCAGCCTGACCAACGTGGGGAAACCTCGTCTCTACTAAAAAATACAAAATTAGCTGAGTGTAGTGGCGCATGCCTGTAGTCCCAGCTATTCGGAAGGCTGAGGCAGGAGAATTGCTTGAACCCGGGAGGCGGAGGTTGCAGTGAGCTGATATCTTGCAATTGCACTCCAGCCTGGGCAACAAGAGTGAAACTCTGTCTCAAAACCAACCGACCAACCAACAAAACACACACACACACACACACACACACACAACAAAAAATAAACAAGTGTCCTTGTGATCTATTTAGTCTCATGTTTTTCCCATTTTTGTATTTTTTCTTGGCGATGTCACTGTTTAAATGATCCCCAAGTGTAGTCCTAAAAGCAAGTGGTTATGGCGCACCTTATGGAGAAAATATGTGTATTAGAGAAGCTTCATTCAGCCCCGTGTTCAGCCCTGTTGGTCTTGAGTTCAGTGCTAATGAATCAACATTATGTATTAAATGAAACATCTTTAAACAGAAACACATATAAAAGAAGGTTATGTATTAGTCAGTTAACAAAAATGTTGTGACCAGAGGCTCTCAAGAAGCTAACCTTGTATTTCCCCTAGAAGCACCAGCTCGGTATTCACTAATTCAGTGTACATGGCTACTTTCTAGAACACACTTACCACATACAGCAAGAATCGACTGCATCAGCTTATTTTAGATTCACAAAGACCTATGAGACTTCTATCTCCACTTCACAGATAAGGAAACTGAGCATTAGAGAGAGCAGGAAAATTGCCCATCATCAACGATGCAGCCTGGATAGCAAACACATCCTTTGTCCTGTTGCTCAAAGAATACTTAAGAAAGGCCAGGTGTGGTGGCTCAAGCCTGTAATCCCAGCACTTTGGGAGGCCGAGGGAGGGTGGATCACTTGAGGTAAGGAGTTCGAGACCAGCCTGGCCAAATCCCCATCTCTACTGAAAATACAAAAATTAGCTGGGCGTGGTGGCGTGTGCCTATAGTCCCAGCTACTTGGGAGGCTGAGGCAGAACAATCGCTTGAACCCAGGAGGCGGAGGTTGCAGTGAGCCGAGATCATGCCACAGCACTCCAGCCTGGGCTACAGAATGAGACTCTGTCAAAAAACAAAAACAAAAAACAAAACAAAACAAAACAAAATAAAATAAACAAAAAAACTTAAGGAAGCTCACAAAGCTCATAGGTGTTTAGAAAACAAACGTCCTCTGCCATGTTAAAAAAAAAAGTATACTGGCAGCTGGAGTAGGAGACAACCTGCAGGGGAAGTACCTGAGCATACTGTTATCTTCTTGAGATGTATGAATGGGGTCGATCAAGGGGACTCAAGCTGGGGTGCACACTGAGGTCACCAGGGGAGCTTTAGAAGATGTGATGCCTGGGCACCACCCTAGGACTTTCTGAATGAATTGATATGGGCAGCATACCGGCCATGGAGAATTTTTAAAGTTCTACAGTCGAATGTAACCTAGATCAAAGTTCGGAAGCACTGGGGCCAGGCATGGTGGCTCATGCCTATAATCCCAGCACTTTGGGAGGCCGAGGCGGGCCGATCACTTGAGGTCAGGAGTTTGAGACCAGCCTGGCCAACAACATGGTAAAACTCTGTGCCTACTAAAAATACAAAAAATTAGCCTGGCACAGTGGTGCAGCCCTGTAATCCCAGCTACTTGGGAGGCTGAGGTGGGAGGACTGCTTGAACTTGGGAGTTAGAGGCTGCAGTGACCCGAGATCATGCCACTGCACTCCAGCCTGGGTGAGAGAGTGAGACTCCATCTCAAAAAAAAAAAAAAGCACTGGGATAAGCCTAGGGCTCAAGAGACCAGGCATTTCATTTCTTTCTTTCTTCTTTCTTTTTTTGACTCAATGGATGTTTAATGATTTAAAATTTAATTTAACTTAATTTTAGATTCAGGGGATACACGTGCAGGTTTGTGACATGGATATATTGCATGATGCTGAGATTTGGGCTTCAATGGATGCTGTCACCCAAATAGTGAACATAGCACCCCACAGGTAATTTTTCAATCCTTTCTCCACTCCTTCCCCCCACTTTTGGGGTCCCCTGTGTCTATTGTTTCCATCTTTTATGTTCATGAGGTTTGTTTAGCTCCTACTTATAAGTGAGAACACGCAGTATTTGGTTTTCTGTTTCTGCATTAATTGACTTAGCATCATGGCCTCCAGCTGAAATTTGTTGCTGCAAAGGATACGATTTCATTCTTTGTTATGGGAGACCAGCCATTTCTAGTAAGCTGCATGCTGCTCTCTTCTTTCTCCTTTGTCTTCTGTATTAGTTTGCTGGGGCTGCGATAAAAAAGTAACACAGATGGGGTGGCTTAAACGACAGAGATTTATTTTCTCACTGTTCTGGAGGGTAGAAGTACAGGATCAAGGTGACATCAAGGTTGCTTTCCTCAAAGCGTCTCTCCTTGCCTTGCAGATGGCCACCTCCTTAGTCCTCACAAGGTGTCCCCTCTGTGCACACACATCCCTGGCATCTCTCTGTCTGTCCAAATTTTCTCTTCTTATAAGGACACCAGTCATATTGGATTAGTGCCTACTCTGAATACCTCATCTTAGCTTAATTGCCTCTCTAAACACCCTTTCTCCAAAAACAGTTGCATTCCGAGGTCCTAGGGGTTGGGGCTTCAACATACGAATTTTGGAAAGGACACAGTTCAGCCCATAATGACATCTCTAGCCAATTCTGAGGTATTGTTTGAACATTACAGCCTAGTTCCATCTGTGCTGCTTGGAAAAAGTTATATGTCAACCCACAGAAAGGATATTGAAGGGGAAGTCATTGATTCCTGTGGCCGCCATGTTGGTAGGAACCACAGTGAATGTGAGGTGCCCGAAGGAAGATGCATCTTAGTGGATGGATGCCTTGACTCTGATGTCCACTCATCACTCTCCCTGCAAAGATTTCCCTTTTGCTAGAAATGCTGGAGAAAAAGAGTTTTATTTTATTAAGGAAATTGGGGGTTACTGTATATCAGACCATTCTGACCTGCTGAAGAATCCATGGCTTTCAGGAAGAAGATTATTACTGCTGGATGCATTGATCATGTTTTGTCTGTATCTGATAGCCAGCAGATGCAAGCAAACCTAACCCAAAGAACAGAAGCAGAAGTCAGAAAGCAGACACAGATTGCCCTGACATTTCCTGCTCATTCTCTGCCAGGTACTAAAACATCTGATCTGGAGTCTGTGAAGACACATGTCTTCTCTGCATATAAAATCAGTCTCTCTCTCTTTTTTTTTCTTTTTGAGACAGAGTCTCTGTCTCCCAGGCTGGAACGTAGTGCTGCAATCTCAGCTCATCGCAACCTCTGCTTCCTGGGTTCAAATGATTCTCCTGCCTCAGCCTCCTGAGTAGCTGGGACTGCAGGCACGTGCCACCACACCCAGCTAATTTTTGTGGTCTCAGCTTAGGAGGCTGAGGTGGGAGGATGACTTGAGCTTAGGAGTTTGAGGCTGCAGTGAGCTATGATGGCACCACTGCACTGCAGTGGCATGATCATAACTCACTGCACTCCAGCCTGAGTGACAGAGCAAGACCCTGTCTTAAAAAAAAAAAAAAAAGAAATCACTGATGGGTCAGGCACGGTGGCTCATGCCTATAATCCCAGCACTTTGGGAGGCTGAGGCGGGCAAATTTTCTGAGCTCAGGAGCTCACGACCAGCCTGGGCAACACGGTGAAACTCTGTCTCTACTAAAATACAAAAAATTAGTTGGGTATGGTGGCATGCACCTGTAGTCCCAGCTACTCAAGAGGCTGAGGCAGGAGAATTGCTTGAACCTGGGAGGCAGAGGTTGCAGTGAGCCGAGATCACACCATTGCACTCCAGCTTGGGCGACAGAGCGAGACTCTGTCTCAAATTAAAAAAAAAAAAAAAAAAAAAAAAAGAAATCACTGATGGCTGCCTGGAGGGTGGATTTTAGGAGGGTGTGAGTGGTAACAGTAAAAGTAGCTTGGAGACTATTGTTGTTGAGGCTGGTGCTGGTGACACCAGTGCACCTGCAGATAAGTAGATGGATTTGGCACGTTTTTTGAAGACAGTCTTGGTAAAACTTGTGAATTAGTTGGACGTGGTAGACATGGGAAAGAGAAGAGTAAAAACAGCCTCTTAGGTTTGGGGCTGGGCAAATGGGTGGATAGTCATGAGATGGGAAGATTATCAGAGTTCCTGGCCTGGGGATATGAAGCAGAATTGAGATTCTATTTTGTTTTGCATGATTATTCAACATCCAAGTAAACAGATCCTTTACCCAGTTTGATACATGCTTTTGGGGTTTAGGAGAGAACTCAGGACTGGAAATAGAAATTTGTGCGTCAATGATGTATGGAGGATATTCAAGTCATGAGGCTTTATAAGATTCCTGTGTCATTCAGGATTCAATCAGGAGACGGAAACGACACCTGTAATTCAAATGGAGAAAAATGTAATATAAGGATATATTATAAATGGTTAAAGGGTATTAACTAGAAGGGATAAAGAGAATCTTAAGAACCCTAAGGAATAGCAGATTGTAGGAAGAAGCCACTACCTGTAAGGCAGGGAGAGGGGGAGAGAGAGAGAGAGAGAGACTTTAGAATTTATGTTTGTGTGTGTGAGAGAGAGAGACTTGAGAATTTATGTTTGTGAGAGAGAGACTTTAGAATTTACGTTTGTGAGAGAGGGACTTTAGAATTTATGTTTGTGTGTGTGTGTGAGAGAGACAGACTTTAGAATTTATTTTTGTTTTATTTTATTTTTATTTTATTTTTGAGATGGAGTCTCACTCTGTCACTCAGGCTGGAGTGCAGTGGCACGATCTTGGCTCACTGCAACCTCCGCCTCCTGGGTTCAAGCGGTTCTCCTACCTCAGCCTCTGGAGTAGCTGAGATCACAAGTGCGCACTAACACACCCAGCTAATTTTTGTATTTTTGGTAGAGACTGGGCTTCACCATGTTGTCCAGGCTGGTCTCAAACTCCTGACCTCAAGTGATCCACCTACGTCGGCCTCCCAAAGTGCTGGGATCACAGGCATGAACCACTGCGCCTGGTCAACTTTAGAATTTATGAGACCAGTGTCTTATTCTTCTCTTTTTCAGATATGTGCGTTGGTTGTTGTTATCCTATTTCTGTCCCAACGTTGTATCATTATATGTTGGGGAAAAGGACTAAAATGTGTATTTTTAGTTCACAAGTCTCCAAATAAGGATAGTACAAAGGTTGACTTGATGCGGATCGCAAGATCCTAATGCTGTGACCCGATGAGATTTGGGCACTCTTGGGATGTTGGCTAGATTGACTTGCATGTGGAAGAAACATGAATAATAGTGATGAACAGGTGGGCTGTGATTATTTTGGTTATTGTTTACCAAATACCCTTCTCCTCTTCCTACCATGAGCAGAATTTACTTCCCTGTCCTATTAATAGTGGACCTGTTCTTGTGCTGTGATGTGGCAATGGGGTGTTAGCAGTATGGTATGAGGCTACCACTTCTCCTGTTGTCCTTCTCAGTTTCTCCCCTTTTCCCTAGTTTTCCAACCTCCCCTTTTCCCTAGTTTATAAGACAGGAGAAAAGGGAGAAAGTAAAAAGTTGGAAAGAAACAGAAGTAAGATAAATAGCTAGACGACCTTGGCACCACCACCTGGCCCTGGTGGCTAAAATAATAATAATAATATTAACCCCTGACCAAAACTACTGGTGTTATCTGTAAATTCCAGACATTGTATAAGAAAGCACTGTACAACTTTTTGTTCTGTTAGCTGATGTATGTAGCCCCCAGTCACATTCCTCACGCTTACTTGATCTATTATGACTTTTTCATGTAGACCCCTTAGAGTTGTAAGCCCTTAAAAGGGCTAGGAGTTTCTTTTTCGGAGAGCTCGGCTCTTAAGACACGAGTCTGCCGACGCTCCCGGCCGAATACAAAAAACCTCTTCCTTCTTTAATCTGGTGTCTGAGGAGTTTTGTCTGCAACTTGTCCTGCTACAGCAGGATTGATACAAGCAGTCATTTTAAATGTGTTTCTTCAGTCTTTGTGCTTCTGCCTTTAGTCATGAGAAGAGGATGGCTCAGGTAGTCACTCCTTATGGGAGGATGAAAAATCTACATCTTGGAGCCAAACTAAGCCTAAATCAGACAAATCCTAGCTGACCCATGAATGCATGGTTACAAAAATAATGCTCATTATTTTGAGGGTGGTTTGTTATGCAGCAGCATTGTGAATAGCTAACTGATACAGGGAGAAAAATACGGTGGTGACTCCAGTGGATTCAGCAGTGGCATCTTCCTGACTTCTGAACCACAGCCAAGGTGTTGGGATCCCTAAAGCATTATCACTGGGAGCGTTCTTGCTTTGGCTCTTCCTGCCTCTCCAGTGATTTTGTGAGCCACTAATTCTCTGTATTTTATCTTTTAATTAATTAATTAATTAATTAATTTTGAGATGGGGTCTTGCCCTGTTTTCCAGGCTGGAGTACAGTGACGTGATCTCGGCTCACTGCAACCTCCGCCTCTTGGGTTCAAGCGATTCTCCTGCCTCAGCCTCTGGAGTAGCTGGGATTACAGGCGCATTCCACCACGCCCAGCTAGTTTTTGTATTTTTAGTAGAGATGGGGTTTCACCATGTTGGCCAGGCTGGTTGGGAGCTCCTGAGCTCAGACAATCCACCCGCCTCGGCCTCCCAAAGTGCTGGGATGACAGGCGTGAGGCACCACACCCAGCCTGTATTCTATCTTTTAAAATAAAGAGATTTTATTGTCTGCACTGACTCATCAAAGGTCTTCTTTGACCAAATCCCTCTCATTTTTTATAGTATAGCCGTATTTCTCTTGTTCTAGTCCTCAAATATGCCACACCTGTTCCTGCGTTAGGAACTTTGACTTGATGTTCTCACTGTCCCCAGACAACCTTTCGCTGGATCTTCACATAGCTGGCCTACCAATCTGAAACAGACTGTTTATCACTTAATATTTTATTACCCTAATTTTTAGCATAGCATCCATTCATACTAAATAGCTCCTTTCTTATTAATTGAGAGCACTCCCAAGAACACGCGTCTTGTTTTATTGTGCAAGAAGGAGATTTATAATAACATTAATATCTGTTACCAGTTTGTCTTGTTCATTGTCAAAGCCTTGGAAATATAATTTGAATAAAAAGGTTTTGGAATACTGAAAAGTCTTTAGAAATTTTTGTTCTGTCCTATGTTCATAGTCTTTGAAGAAAAAGTTATCATTCTGACTGTTTTTCATACTTGTTCATCTGCTTCGCTGGTTGTAATTGACGTCTCTGCATTCCTAAACAAGATAAATACCTGGGGTTTGCTCTATGAAATCAGAAGATAATTGGCACTTTCCTCTTCTTCAACATGCGTAAATGGTGAGTGGAATCTAAAATCTGCTAGATTTCACAATTTAACAAGGGGGTGGTGTTAAAAGTCTTACCTCATTTAGGTTGACAGACGGAATACTTGATTCCAGTTGTCCCATGCTAACCTTGATATTCTTTTTTTTTTTAAACTTTTAGGTTCAGGGTACATGTGCGGGTTTATTATACAGGTAAATTGTGTGTCACAGGGCTTTGGTGCACAGATTATTTCATCACCAACGTAATAAACATAGTGCTTTATACGTAATTTTTGTATCATCTCCCTCCTCCCACTCTCCACCATCAAGTGGGCCCTGGTGTCTGTTGTTCTTTTCTTTTCTCCATGTGTTCTCAATGCTCAGCTCCCACTTATAAGTGAGAGTATGCAGTATTTGGTATTCTGTTGCTGCATTAGTTTACTTATAACCTTGATATAGTTACATGAACCAAATATCTTACTGTATTCTTTAAGGTAGTTATATAGAGCTGGATTTTAAATAGAAATTGGAAATAGAAAATTCTTCACCATGGTTACCTCGGATGTGTGGAATTAGAATATTGAAGCTGAGGTGGAGAGAGTGTTTATTTTAATATGTTAAAATAGCATAGTATTTCTTTTTAATGTAATTTTTAAAAAATTAAAAAATTCCCAGTTTTATTTCCTTCCTATATATGCGTGTGTGTGTGTGTGTGACACACACACATCCCCACCCCCACCCCACACATACGTAATTGAGAGCATATCCAGATTTGGTAAATAAGTCTTTCTATAATAATGTAGGCTGCCGGGCGTGGTGGCTCACGCCTGTAATCCCAGCACTTTGGGAGGTCGAGGCGGGCGGATCACGAAGTCAGGAGATCGAGATCATCCTGGCTAACACGGTGAAACCCCATCTCTTCTAAAAATACAAAAAATTAGCCGGGCGTGGTGGCGGGTGCCTGTAGTCCCAGCTACTCGGGAGGCTGAGGCAGGAGAATGGCGTGAACCCAGGAGGCAGAGCTTGCAGGGAGCCGAGATTGCACCACTGCACTCCAGCCTGGGCGACAGAGCGAGACTCCATTGCAAAAAAAAAAAAAAAAAAAAAAAAAAAAAAGGAAGAAAAAAAATGTAGGCAGTAACATGCCAGAGCCAGTAGTTTTTACATGATTCTGTGTTTTTCGTAAAAAATTTGGAATATTTTACTCACTTCTAGGGAACAGTCTCCTGTCATTTTATTGGTACCATCTCATCAATCATCAGCACGCTCAATTCATTTTAGGACAACTCATCCATCTCTACGGTCCTTCCACCTCCATGGGAATCCATATGTGTGCACACAAACACACACACTTCTCATTCATAACCTTGCCTCTTATCTGTTTCACAACGACAATAAAAAGTACAGCTCTCATTTTATTCTGCAAATATTTTGAGGCTAAGAGAAAGGGGAAGCTGGGTGAAATTCTGGTTCAACATTTGAGAGTTGCTGCTTGCTACAACAGTTGGTTGTTGAGAGATTGGACCCTTCAATTCAGCCAAAAAAGAAAGATAATGTTTGCCTGGATATTATTGAATATTACAAGAGAAATAAGCAAGCGAAGTACACGCAGGGAGGGCGCCATCTTGTTCTTGTTCCCGCCACTGCTCTGACGCAGCAAGAAGAAGTCAAAATCAGTTGGGGCTTCCAGTCTACTGAGCCTCTACCTTCTTCTCCTTTTATTCACCGCCATCTTTTCTTTGCTGTTTATTCACTTCTAGCTCCATATTTATCCTTATGATCTTTCTTTTGCACATACTCTATCCTTAGCACTCTGCTCTTCTCCCACACCCACCGAACACCCACTTGGAAATAAACCCAAACATCGCCCTTCTCAGTGTGATCCCATGAGCAGCTATAGCTGTGGTGAAATCTCATAATTTAGTTTGGTGGGATTACAAACTCATGTTCCCCAGCCACGCTGAGTGCTAACTGCATGGACCTCCCGGCTCACTCTCCACCCCTCATTCTGCTCTGAGCTTCTTTCCCTTCGCTTTCTACTTGGGCTTGACCAATGAGATGCACTGGAGGAGATGAAAGGGAAGAAGGTTGAAGTATTAATTCCCTTGGCTCCCATGGATTGGTCACTTCCACAGCCACTTTCTCTCTCTTTTTTTTTTTTTTTTT
The DNA here is from genome assembly GCF_028885655.2 of Pongo abelii. Lineage (NCBI taxonomy): Eukaryota > Metazoa > Chordata > Mammalia > Primates > Hominidae > Pongo > Pongo abelii. The sequence goes on from NC_072005.2 coordinate 54,084,941, forward strand.
TTTGAGATGGAGTCTTGCTCTGTCGCCCAGGCTGGAGTGCAATGGCACGATCTGGGCTCAATGCAACCTCCACCTCCCGGGTTCAAGCGATTCTCCTGCCTCAGCCTTCCAAGTAGCTGGGATTATAGGTGCCAGCCACCACGCCTGGCTAATTGTTGTATTTTTAGTAGAGACAGGGTTTCGCCATGTTGGCTGGGCTGGTCTCAAACTCCTTACCTCAGGTGATCCTCCTGCCTCAGCTTCCCAAAGTGCTGGGATTACAGGCGTGAGCCACTGTGCCTGGCTTCTCTCTTTTCTACCTGACCCTCTCTCTTCCCTCCTTTACATTCTCTCCTGTTCTGTCTCTCCCTTTCTCTCCATCTCTGTCCTTTTTCTTCCTCCCTTGCTCTCCCACGCTCTCAATTCCAGGAATTTCTCTTCCCCTCACTGTTTAGGTATTGCTCTTACTATCCCTGAATACTGCATTATCATCTGTAGTTTCCAGTTTCCTCTAACTACCCAATTTGAGCGTGCAGTAAGCTTCCTGACTGACACATTAACCTCAACCAAACCCCCTACACTAGCCAGACGTCTTCCAACATTTCTCTGGTCACCTCACTCTCCACTCTCTTCAATGACCATGATGCATCTACCCCACTATACCCATCCCTCTCATTGTCACAAGATTACTTTTCCTACTACTTTCCTGATAAAATACAATAAAAAACCTCTCTCACATATGAATCCCCTCAAATCTACAAATCTGCTTATATCCTCACGCACTCATGTTTTCTTATACCTTGTAACAATGGAAGACCTGTTTCTACCGAAGGTGACTCCACTTCCTCCTCCTGGGATCATCCCATCTCTTCCTTTTTTCTCTGGGCCTTCTATCAGATATTTCCTCTCTACTATTCTTTGTTATTTTCTTTCATTTTTTTTTTCCCTTTTGAGATGAGGTCTTGCTATGTTGCCCAGGCTAGTCTCGAACTCGAGGGCTCAAGCAATCCTTCTGCCTCTGCCTCCCAAAGTGCTGGGATTACAGGCGTCAGCCACTGCTCCTGGCCTCTATAATCAAATTGGATTGTATCCAGATTCTGCTTACCGAACAATGCTCTGTGGCTTCTCTTTGGACTTAGCCAGCTCTCAAGTGCTGGCTTGCCAACTGCCTGGCTCCCAGGGCACTCACCATGGACCAGCCCCAGTGGCTTTCCCTCACTTTGTACAATGCACCCAGCTTTGTTGCCCTTGTTCGTGTGGTTCATATCTGACCCTTTTTAAACCTCACTCTGATACTTTATCTCCACACCTGTATTCCTACCTCAGGTATCACCTCAGTTATCACTTTTTTTTTCTGTTTTAGAAATATTCTTTATTAAGGTAATGCATTTTTTTTTTTTTTTTTTGAGACGGAGTCTCCCTCTGTCACCCAGGCTGGAGTGCAGTGGCGCAATCTCGGCTCACTGCAAGCTCCGCCTCCCGGGTTCACGCCATTCTCCTGCCTCAGCCTCCTGAGGAGCTGGGACTACAGGTGCCCGCCACCACGCCCGGCTAATTTTTTGTATTTTTAGAAGAGACGGGGTTTCACCATGTTAGCCAGGACGGTCTCGATCTCCTGACCTCGTGATCCGCCCGCCTCGACCTCCCAAAGTGCTGGGATTACAGGCGTGAGCCACCGTGCCCGGCCAAGGTAATGCATTTTTAATACACGTTATTTTTTAGAGCAGTTTTAAGTCACAGAAAAATTGAGTAGTAGGTATAAAAATTTCCATGTACACATAGCCACCGTGTTATCAATATCCTCCACCAGAGTGGAACATTTGTTACAATTGATGAATCTACATTGACACATCACTATCACCCAAAATCCATAAGCTTATTTTACTTCATTTATTTTATTTTAGAGGTGGGTCTCTCTTTCATCACAACTCACTGCAACCTTGAACTCTTGAACTCAGGTGATCCTCCTGCCTCAGCTTCCTAAGTAGCTGAGACTACAAGTGTGTGCCACCATGCCTAGTTACATTTTTAAATTTTTTCTTTTGTAGAAATGGGGTCTTGCTATGTTGGTCCAGACTGGTCTTGAACTCCTGGCCTCAAGCAGTCCTTCCTTTTTGGCCTCCCGAAGAGCTGGGATTATGGGCATAAGCCACCACGCCTACCCCATAGACTTGATTTTTAAAAGGGACTAATTTTACACAGTTAGCAATTAAAGTGCTGAGGCTAAACTACAGATTTCCATATTAAAACCCCATAATCCTTAATCAAAAACCTCTAGTTATTTATAATTAGATCACCTTCAACTCACATCCCAGAAAAAAAAAAAGAAAACCCTCTCTAATGAGAAAGGGTTCTCCTCTGCCAACAAAAACTATAGGTTCTTTCCAAGGAGAATGATTAAACGTCTTCATCCCCCTCCCCTGGTAAATCTCACCATCATTCACAGTATTTCCAAATTCGGTCCTTGTTAAAATTTTTGGTCAGTGAACACCATTTTCTCCCAAATGCTTCCCCATGATCAGTACACTCCCAGTAGATCAAGCGTCTGTACCAGAAGGGAAACACACAGCTTGCAAAATCTGCAGAGGAGGAAGAGGAAGAAGCAGAGTAAGAAACCTTTCTAATTTGCACCCACCTCCACCACACCATGCACACACATGCACACATATGCACACACGTGCATGCACGTGAACAAATGTGCCCACATACAAATGCACACTCACACAGACATACATGTATGCACACTCGTGTGCTCACACACACATGCGCAAATACACACTTTTGCTTCCTATTCAGTATCATCTGCTCTGCCCTATTTCACCAAAGGCACATGGGAACAATATTGTTGGGGGATTCAGATCCCATATTACTTTGATGTTCTACTAAAAAGATTCTTTTCAAAATAATGTGGTTGAAATGCTCATAAAATATCTATGGTGCAATGTGATTTTTATATCGTCAGAAATTGAACATCCTTTATTTTCACAATTTAATCGGCTATGGATTCTATTTTCAGAACCCTCTTGTGTTTCACCTCAGATCCCAGCCTCAGAGACCAAGATTACTGCTCTGAGGTATTTAGAGGCAGGACACTCACCTTCTGCACTGCAAAACTTCCAGTATCCTTCGTAGGTCTTGTTTAACGAGCACCACTTGTGTCTTGCTTTGGACTTGATGCAGTCATAGTATGTTCCATTTTTATAGTGGAATGGAAAGACACACTCCCCATCTAGAGAAAACAAAATTCTTCCTCTGTTTCTGGGTGTGTTAGGAGAGAGGTTATCAAGCGACTGTCTTCCTAGGAGCTGTTGCCCTTTGAAATCAGAGTCATTGGCTGTGGCTGTAGTAAATGTTATTGCGCCACTCAATAGCAGAGCTTTGGCTCTCTAATGACAAAGGTCTTTTGTTTTATATTCCTGCCCCTGCCCTACTTTTTTTCCAGCGTATAAACAGTCTCAAAATTTTGCTTAGCATTTGCCCCAGTTTCAGAAAGCTCTCCTAAGCGTAGAAACATAAATGTGGGCGTTTGTCTACCAAACAATTCTTCCCTGCTGCCCCTGGATCTCTTATTTTTACCTCCTTCCATCATCTCTCTTTCTCTCCCTCTCCCATACAACTATACATGAGTGTATGTGTGTCACCTGGGTATATCTATGTTGTATGGTTTTATATATATACTTATACATGTTATATGGTTTTATATATATACTTATATATGTTATATGGTTTTGTATATATGCTGTATGGTTTATATATATATATATATATATATAGTTATATGTGCATACACACATACAGGCACACATACATAATTTTTTGCTACCCTTCAAAATGAATCATATTTTATACTTGAGTTTCCAACTTAACACATCACAGAAATCTTCTTAAAGTGATCGTGTAGCTCTAACTTCTTCATGGTTCACTGCAGCCTTATCCTCCTGGGCTCAAGCAATCCTCCCACCTCAACCTCTAGAGTAGCTGGGACTGCAGGTGCGTGCTACCATGCTCAGCTAATTTTTAAATTTTTTGTAGAGATGAGATCTCACTATATTGGCCAGGATGGTCTCAAACTCCTGAGCTCAAGCATCCTCCTGCCTGAGCTTCCAAAAATGTTGGGATTGCAGGCGTGAGCCACTGAGTCCAGCCTTAACTTCTTTCTAATGCTGATTCATGTTCTGTGATACAGATTCACCACAATTTATTTGGTATTTCCACATTCAGATTTTTCCTACTGTAAATACAGCTGTAGTAAACATTTCACATATTTAAGTCCTTATGTATTAAAGTATTTGTTTCTATAGAATCCCCAAAGCAAGGTTACAAGGACAAAGTGTATATACAATTTTAACATTGATGAATATTGCTTTGTCAAAGGAAAATGGCAATTAGTCTTTCCCACCAATTGTGCTCCTTTACCTGAATTTTCATTAGCACAAAGCATTTACACACTTTAAAAATGTTTACCTGTATTACAGAAGATTTCTGCCTTGCTTTAAAAGATCTGCTGGTCCTTAGGCCATACATATATTTTCCATTTTCTTCTTAAATTAAACAATTTTGTTCATTTTACATTTAAAATTTGATTAAGCTAGAATTTAGTTTTGTATATGATGCCAAAGGGCAATGCAACTTTCTTTTCTTTCAAACATATTTAGTAATGACGGATTGATGATGAAATAAATCACCTGTACATTTAAACAATCATGTTTAAAACCATGGATTATTCTAATATATCCTGGGATCCATTCTACATTTTCTATAAAGTTTCTTGAAATTATTAGAGAGGTAAGGAAGCATGGTGGTAAAATGAGCAGGCTCTGGAGCCAGCAAGCATCACAAAATATTTCTTCTTTTCTTCTCTCCTCTTCCTCCTCCTCCTTCTTCTTCTTCCTTCCTCCCTACTCCTCCTCCTCCTCTTCCTTCTATTTTTCTAGGCTGATTCCATGTTGTTTATATTACAATATTTTAGTATGTCTGCATATCTGATGAGACAAAATATTTCTCTACTACAGCACTTTGTTCATATTTCTAATTATTATTGGATGTTTTTTCTATATAAATTTTAAAATCTATTATTTCCTGTTAGATTGGCAGAAATTAAAGAGTAGACACATTTATTGCTGATGAAAGTTCAGAGTGACTTCTATACCTCTGTTGTCTTTATCTGTTTACGAGGCACTTATGTTACATTTTATATAAGGAGAAAAAATGATTTTTTTTTACTGGAAAAACATTACTGAGTTCCCCACTTTTACAAAATTAAAAGAAAATATACATTAATAATCAAAGTTTTCTAATCAACTTACCTTTAACTTCTGGAAAATGAGTTATAGTTTCTGAAAAATAAAATTTAGAGCTGACATTTATTTCACTATTATTAGGCTTTAAAATGGGCTCTTACGTAAAATAAAATTAAATAAAAATGTTAGTTTGGGAAAAAGTGATATTGTTATGGCATTATGTTTTCCATTCAAGAACATGGCATTGGCTCTTTTTCAAAACGTATTTTTTTGCTCTTCAATATGATTTTCTTATTTATTCTATATAAATCCTACACATTTCTCACTAATTTAATTCCAAAGTGCTTTTTTTTTGGTCACTGATGTTAAAAAGAATGTTTCCCATTTCCGTCAATGTCCAGTTGTTTCTTACCAGTATAGAGAAAAACTATTGACTGTTGTATGTTTATCTTGTATCCAGCCACATAGCCATATTACTTTATTAAAACTAATAATTTTTATTCATGTTCTTAGGGATTTAAAGTATACAATCATAAAATAATTTTGCCTGTTATTTTATATAGATTTTTCCTTTTTACAATATCACTTATGTTAGAACCTAAAATAGTGTTAATGTAACACCCCTGTGCTTTCCTAGTTTTAATTGGAATGACACTTAGATTAAGAATGTTTATTTCAGCATTATTAATATTAGATTAAAAAATAATAATCAATTAAAAAATATTAATCCCTGAGGGAATTTTAAAATGAAATTGGCTTTATAATATCAAGTAGGCATTAATAAAGATGAGTATATAAATAGATATGGAAAAATTTGTACTTCATTTTTAGGTGGCAAAAGGCATTTTCTATTTCATTCTTTTCCATAATACTTGATTTTTGCTAAAAATCACATTATGAATTTACATGTAATGACATGTTTAATCATCCAAAAATAAAATTAACAGTAAAATTGTGATTTATCTTTTCTTCTTTTTTTTTTTTTTTGAGACGGAGTCTCACTCTGTCACCCAGGCTGGAGTGCAGTGGCGTGATCTCGGCTCACTGCAAGCTCCGCCTCCCGGGTTCACGCCATTCTCCTGCCTCAGCCTTCCGAGTAGGTGGGACTACAGGTGCCTGCCACCACGCCCAGCTAATTTTTTGTAGTTTTTTAGTAGAGGCGGGGTTTCACCGTGTTAGCCAGGATGGTCTCCATCTCCTGACCTCATGATCCCCCCGCCTTGGCCTCCCAAAGTGCTAGGACTCTTCTTCTTTTTTCTTAACATTTTTAACATGAAATTTACTTTATATATAAGTACATAAAATAGTAATCTTTAATGAAAAATATGATTTCTTACCAGGAAAGGGAATATTCAGTGGTTTCACATTTTATTGTAAAAATTTGAAAAGAAAACGCTCATAAAAGTTTTTTGATCAACTCACCCACAGTTGATGATAATTCATCTGAAAGACACAATTTTGAACAAATATTTATGTCACTTTAAAATAAAAGAAATGAAAAGATTTCACCAATTTCTATTCTAGTAAGAATAATACTATTTTGAAAGTTAGGCATCAAAGTTCAATAGAGCTTATTTTTAGCAGTGTGATTGTGGGTGATTTCTTACTTTCCTTTTGCTTTAATTGTATTTTTCAAATATTATTAAACGATAGGAATGATTAAAATTATTCTTAAAAACAAAAAATTCAGCAGGCAAAGGAAATGATTTACTGTCACTTTTTTTTTTATAAAATAAACCACTTCATCATAGGTTTCTGATATGGAACACTATAGGCTTTTATTTCTGTCACCACTTCTCACTCAATACCTGAATTCTACTATTAGACATTCATGTCTTTGGAGTTGCCACTTTCAAAATGGAAACCTCTTCCTCTAGGAGGGAAAAATAAGAATGATACCTCTGAGGTATGTAGGAAATGCAAATAAATGCTCTGAACATCTTCTCTATCCTGGGCACTATATTTTATTTAACTTATCAGAACAATTTTGTGAGGCAGGCATTGTTTCCATCATCTTAGAGACAAAGTTCAGAAATGTTAAGTTCCATTAAATTAAAAAAGTTAAGCATATGGCAATTCAATTCGAATCCCCCCGGAGGAGTTGGTTCAGTAGGAAGTAACGGCCCAAACCCTGGCACAAACACTTACCAACCATCTGCCCTCAGTTTACTCTGCTGTAAAATGGAGAGAGGACATTAGGATGTCAAGTCCTCCCCAGTTTGAATATCCTAATATTCTTGGAATGAAGGAAACTGCCTGATAGCTTTACTTTTTTTTTCTTAAAGCAGCATTTTTCAACCATTGTTCCTTCATGAGCCATTAAACCTGTAATATTTACCTCCCCCTCCTTAGAACTTGAATTTTTTGTTTTGTTACTTTTGCATGGTTCCTGATGAAGTGATTTTATGCAAAGGCTATTTGATTTAAAACTAGCATGTGTTTAGTTAAATATTACGTAACTGTTACAAAGTCCATTTAATTGAGGCTTTAAGAACTGTCATAACTTTAGGATGAAATATAACATAGAATGAATTGTAGAATAAATATAGAGTGAAAAATTTGATTTTTTCCCAAATAGCCCATAATAGATGATGATTAATAACCATTAAAATGATGTCAGATAGAAAACCACAATTTACCAACAAGTAAATTTACAAATGTCATATTTGTTTAAGAGAACATACACATACTATAATGTAATTTGCAGATATCTCTTATATTAAAGCATTAGAACTCAACATAATCTGTGTTCATAACTAGTTCATCAAATTTGTAGATTATACTTAAAAGAGCAATGACTTAATTTTTTTATTTTTTGAAAAGATTTTTGCAAAAGCAATGATTTTAATTCTGAATTTGTTGTGTATATTTCATTTATTACTGACTGTTTTGCTATTTGCTCATGTTTATTCATTCCACAAGTTTGTTTTTCAGCTAAATTGTCCTGGCTGCCATTGTGGCTTGAAATTAAAACGTTTTTCCTTAGGCACATATTATTTAAGAAATAGTCATAATGGACCAGCACAATGGTTCACAAGCTTTGTTGCATATTAGAATCACCAGCTGAGTTTTTAAAAACCCAGATCCCTTCCACTTCTGGGTATATATACAAAATAATTGAAAGCAGAGACTCAAACAAATATTTGTAAACCCACATTCATGGTAGCATTATTCATAATAGCCAAAAGGTGGAAAGAACCCACATGTCCGTGAGCAAATGAATAAATAAATAAAATATGATAGATATATACAATGGAGTACTATTCAGCATTAAAAAGGAACAAAATTTGAATAGATGCCACCACATGGATGCACTTTGAAAATACTAGGTTAAGTAAAATAAACCAGACACAAAAAGACAAATATTATGTGATTCTACTTATATGAGGTAACTAGAATAGTCAAATACATAGAGACAAAAAGCAGAATGGTTGTTGTTAGGAGCTGGAGGGAGGGAGGAATGGGGAGTTATTATTTAATGGGTGCAGAGTTTCAGGTTGGGACAATGAAAAGGCTCTGGAGATAGATTGCACAATTTGAATGCATTAAATGCCACTGAACTGTGCACTGGTTCCAGTATATAGGGAAGATCTCATGATGAAGGGATCTGCATTTATTCAGCCAGTCCCTCAACCCACTCAGGTAGACAACAAATATGGATTGAATGCCTACTATGTGCCCAACATAGTGCTAGGTTCTGGGCTACCCAAAAAGGGAGTGGCTGAAATGGTAGACTCTGGACTACATAAACTATGAGATTCAGGTGGGAATCCAAGATCAATGGACTCATCAGGAGTTACGCTTGTCTTTCTCTGAAATATGGGGATTATAATTGTTTCTACTTCCTGGATTTGTTGGGTTCATTCAGTATGCATTCCATAGTGAAACTATTAGGAAATGGATTTTGGTTCTGAGGATCATCATAGGCCTGATCTCATGAATGGGGAGATACAGACGAATGAGTCCAACATAGCCTGTCTGCTAAGCACTGTGATCTTAGAACAGGTATCACCAGGTAAGCATCAGAATGCAACATCATCATATCATAAACGTAGTGCACCATCCTCGGTGCTATAAAATTATGAGTCCCCACTCAAACGTCTCACTCTGATTAACACCAGAAATTCCGCCCTCCACCTGGTGGATCATTTGTTGTGAATGTTGGGATGTTATGTTTCAAAAAATACCTTGCAAGTACAATGCAATTGCAAAGCAAGTGGACTGCAAAATGAAGCCGCTCACTTTGTGAAAGATGCAAGAATGTATGAATTTAATGATGGTGATACAAAAAAGTTAAAAAGAGCACATATTGTGACTCCATAAGGGCTTTGAAGAGAATTTTTTGTTGTTGTTGTTGTTGACATGGAGCCTCACTCTGTCACCCAGGCTGGAGTGCAGTGGCACGATCTCGGCTCACTGCAACCTCTGCCTCCTGGGTTCCAGCGAGTCTTCTGCCTCTGCCTCCCAAGTAGCTGGGACTACAGGTGTGCACCACTACACCTGGCTAATTCTTGTATTTTTAGTAAAGACAGGGTTTTGCCATGTTGGCCAGGCTGGTCCCAAACTCCTGACCTCAGGTGATCCACCCGCCTCGGCCTCCCAAAGTGCTGGGATTACAGGTGTGAGCCACTGTGCCTGGCTTGAAGAAAAAAAAATATATATGACGTATATTATATATAAAATACATATACGACGTATATTATATATAAAATACATATACGACCTATATTATATATAAAATACATATACGACGTATATTATATATAAAATACATATAGGACGTATATTATATATAAAATAGATATAATACGTATATTATATATAAAATAGATATAATACGTATATTATATATAAAATAGATATAATACGTATATTATATATAAAATACATATAATACGTATATTATATATAAAATACATATAATACGTATATTATATATAAAATACATATAATACGTATATTATATATAAAATACATATAATACGTATATTATATATAAAATATAAATATATAATATATATATTTAATTTCAAAGGATTTTAAGAAGGACCCCTAAAAATTAATATAGTCTGAGGATTAGTCTTAGAATACTTATACAAAACTGGCTTTCTTTATGACCCTTTGAGGAAAGCGTAGAATGGAAGAAGACAAAGCTATGCACTGGAAAATCATAACAATTTTGTCAGGAAAGTCCTGCATCCCTATTCTTTTCATTCTCAAGAATTCACCTTTGGTCATAATTCAAGCTAAATTCTGTTACAATATATAAGGTTTTAAAAATACCCTTATCTGAAATAAAAATGAGTCTCACTTTTTCAGATAAATCCAAATTGAAATTGTTTTATGCAGCCATAACAAAGAACAAAATCATGTCCTTTTTAGCAACATGGATGCAGCTGGAGGCCATTAGCCAAGCAAATTAATGCAGAAGCAGAAAACCAAATACCACATGTTCTCACTTATAAGTGGGAACTAAACATTGGGTGCACAGGGACACAAATATGGGAACAATAGACACTGGGGATTACAAAAGTAGGGAGGTAAGGAGGGGACCCAGGTTTGAAAACTACCTATTGATGGCCGGGCGCAGTGGCTCACGCCTGTAATCCCAGCACTTTGGGAGGTTGAGGTGATGGATCATGAGGTCAGGAGTTCAAGACCAGCCTGGCCAACATGGTGAAATCCTGTCTCTACTAAAAATACAAAAATTAGCCAGGCGTGGTGGTGTGTGCCTGTAATCCCAGCTACTCGGGAGGCTGAGGCAGGAGAATCACTTGAACCTGGGAGGTGGAGGTTGCAGTGAGCTGAGATCACACCACTGCACTCCAGCCTGGGCAATATAAGACTCTGTCTCAAAAAAAAAAAGAAAAAAGAAAAAAAGAAAACTACCTACTGGGCACTACGTTCATTATTTGGGTGATGGCTTCAATTGAATCCCAAACCTCACCATTTATGCAACATACTCATGTAACAAATCTGCACATGTACCCCCTGCATCTAAAATAAAATTTTTTAAAAGAAAAATCTTTTGAAAGAAGCCAGAGGGGGAAAAAATACCTTACCTATAGAGAAGCAAAGATAAGAATTATATCCAACTTCTCTCCAGAAACCATGCAGATAAGAATGAAGCATTTAGAGTGTTGAGAGAAAAAAAATCTTCAATCTAGAATTCTGCACCCTGCAAAATTATTCTTCAGAAGTGAAGGAGAAAGAAAGACAAAGATTCTCCGACAAACAAACGTTGAGGAAATTTGCTACCAGAAAACCTGCCTTGAAAGAAATGTTAAAAGTTCTTCAGAGATATAGAGGAAGCACATTAGAAAAAGAGTAAGTGGGCCCGGCGTGGTGGTTCACACCTGTAATCCCAGCACTTTGGGAGGCCGAGGCGGGCAGATCACCTGAGGTCAGGAGTTCGAGACCAGCCTGGCCAACATGGTGAAACCCCGTCTCTACTAAAAATACAAAAATTAGCCGGGCATGGTGGTGTGTACCTGTAATCCCAGCTACTCAGGAGGCTGAGGCAGGAGAATCGCTTGAACCTGGGACGTGGAGGTTGCAGTGAGCTGAGATCACACCACCGCACGCCAGCCTGAGTGACAGGGCAAGACTTTGTCTAGAAAAAAAAAAGGAAAAGAAAAAGTGAATGTAAATAAAATGAAAGCATGGGAAATGTGTTCAGGAGCTTATGAAGTCCCCCGAACCTGATCACTTTTCCAGAGGATGAGTAGTGAATTTCAGCATCTTCAACAGCAGGTATTGGCATTCTCGCAGTTGCCCACAGGAGGATATAGTTTATCAGACTTTCTTCTTCCAAGCTACGGAGCCCCAGAGGAGGGAGCTTGGGGAAGCTGGTCGAACAGACTAGGGAAAAAAAGCTGCAGTCGCCTCCCTATTGTGGGGAATTGCTGTAGCCTGCTACACCGTAGTCCTACGACCCTAACTTGGCCAAGATTCTTGTTTGGGTTCAAGAGCTGGGTCAGGAGTCTTCCCAAAGTGCTGCACTTGCTGTTCCATTCTGTGTTCAGTGGAATACAGCACAAGATAGAAGTCAAAACTTACGAATCTAGAGAATGTCAGAAGGCCTGGAAGAGCACTGCTGAAGAGCAGTAACAATGGATGGGGAGGAGTTGGGGTCCTTGGGTACCAAACCATGGGAGGCTCATCCCCTAGAGAGGATGAAAGCCACAGTGTGGCCTCTGTGATTGCTTCTTCCTTGATTTTGTGCTGTAGAATTTTACTGGTCAGGCATGGTGATTTACGCTTGTAATCCCAGCACTTTTGGAAGCTGAGCCAGGAGGATCGCTTGAACCCAGGAGTTCGAGACCAGCCTGGGCAACATAGCAAGATCCCATCTCTACAATAAATAAAGATACAAAAATTAGCTGGGCATGGTGACATGTGCCTGTAGTCCCAGCTACTTGGGAGGCTGAGGCAGGAGGATCACTTGAGCCTGGGAGGTCAAGACTGCAGTGAGCCATGATTGTGCCATTGCACTCCAGCCTGGGTGACAGAGTGAGACCCTATCTAAAAAAAAAAAAAAAAATCTAGACAAAGTACCATAGACTGTTTGGTCTAGAGCAATAGACATTTATTGTCTCACAGATCTGGAGGCCAGAAGGCCAAAATGTTAGGATTGGTTCCTTCTTAGGAGCTCAAAGGGAGGAACTTTTCCATGCCTGTCTCCTTGCTTTTGGTGGCTGCTGGCAAGCTGTGGCATTCTGTGGCTTGTGGCAGCATCACTTTAATCTCTGCTTGTGACTATGTGTGATTGTCTTCCCTGTGTGTGTCTGTTTCCTCTTCTTATAAGGATACCAGTCATTGGATTAGGGCCAACCCTTATCCATTATGACTGCATCTTAATTACGTACATCTGCAAAGACCTATTTCAAATACAGTCATATTCACAGATCTCTGGTAAACATGAATTCTCGAAGGACACTATGCAATGCAACCCCAGACAGTGAGGATGAAGATGAAGAATTTGAGTATCACTAGACAATACAGTTTGCGGAGGCTGAAACACCTCTGTCTTGGATGCTAATTCGCCGTGTTGGTTTCTGATTAACCCCATTCTCAGAATGTCCCTAAAATTTCTATTTTATCTACTGTTCTTTGTGTAAGAACATGTACTACATGTACTTTTTTTTTTCTTTTTGAGATGGAGTCTCACTCTGTCACCCAAGTTGGAGTACAGTGGCACTATCGTAGCTCACTGCAGCCTTGATGTCCCAGGCTCAAGAGATTCTCTTGCCTCAGCCTCTCAAGTAGCTGGAACTACAGGCACACACTACCATAGCTGGCTAATTTTCAAAAGTTGCTGTAGAGACTAGGTCCCATTATGTTTCCCAGGCTGATCTCGAATTCCTGGGCTCAAGCAATCCTCGCACCTTCACCTATGCGTGGCCAGAGCATGTCTTTACTATTGATCCTGCCCTTAGGTCAAAACAACCTTGATCAAAGAATCTTTAGGCAGGGCTGGGTGTGGTGGCTCACAGCACTTTGGAAGGCGGAGGTGGGCAGATTGCTTGAGCTCAGGAGTTTGAGACCTGCCTGGGCAACTTGGAGAAATCTTCTCTCTACCAAAATTACAAAAAAATTAGCTGGGCATGGTGGTGTGCTCCTGTGGTCCCAGTACTGGGAGGCTGAGTTGAAGGATTACTTCAGTCCCGGGAGGCGGAGGTTGCAGTGAGCTGAGATCACGCCACTGCACTCCAGCCTGGGTGACAGAGTGAGACCTTGTCTCAAAAACAAATAAAATAAAATAAAATAAAAAATTAAAACATCAGAAAAATTTTAAAAATTAAAAAAAGAGAAAATCCTGCCGTTTTCAGTAACATGGATGAACCTGGAGGACATTATGCTAAGTGAACCAAACCAGTCACAGAAGGACAAATATCGCACGATTCCACTTGTATGAGAAGTTTAAAGTAGTTAAACTCATTCTGTGAGTATCGACTACTAAATCCAAACCCTTATCCTGCCTCTTTAATACTGTAATAGTACTTTTGGTACTGTAATAGTAGTAATAATGACATAATGATAACAGTTCTGTTCTGAGCGTCACGCATGCTAACCCATTTAATCTTCCAGCAACCCTGGGAGGCAGCAAGAATCACGATCCTCCTGTTTCAGATGTGGGAACTCATAGACATCCAGGGCTCAAAGTGTTGCTTGAGGCCACAGGCTAAGCTTGGTTGGAACCCGAAGATGCTGGAGGGAAAACTGGTCTCCTGAGCTTGCCAGGAGCAGAGTCGAGTGGGACAGAGGAGGCGAGAGGAGCCTTCAGTTCTTGGTGAGTGGGGATGTATGAGAGCTCTTAGAGATGGTTCCTCCTCATCCTCTTTAAATAATAACGGCTCTTGCAATGCACGATTCACATTTTAGCACAAACCTTTGTTGACATCAAACGATTGGTTGGTGGGCAGTCCTACCGCATCAAAGCCTGAACTGGCAAAAGTGAAAACCCCAGAGTTCTGGGTTCACGAAGCATGTCCGGGTCTACACACCTGGACAGTTCTTCCCGCAAGGGACCCCACTCCCGTGTAATCCCTTAGACAACCCATCAACTTGGAATAGTAATTACATGTTGGACATGGCAAATTCCTAGCCCTGGAACAAGATCACTGAATCAAGCCCTTTGTGAAGTCTTGCCAATTCAACTACTTTTTCTTTTTCAGGCCAGGGGTATAGCTGATTTAGCACGTGCCACACACATGGTCTGTTTCCTCTTCTGTCTTCCCACTAGATCGTGCACTAGTGGGAAGAGGTGGGGGTGCATACCGCATGCTCATGAGTGGAGATGCTCATGCTATTTAGTGTCTGCATCCTGTGCATCTAGCAAACCTATCATGTCACCGTTTTTTTATTATTATTATTATTTTTTGAGATGGAGTCTTGCTCTTGTTGCCCAGGCTGGAGTGCAATGGCATGATCTCAGGTCACTGCAACCTCCGCCTCTTGGGTTCAAGTGATTCTCCTGCCTCAGCCTCCTGAGTAGCTGGGATTACAGGCACCTGCCACCATGCCCGGCTAATTTTTGTATTTTTAGTAGAGACGGGGTTTCACCATGTTGGCCAGGCTGGTCTTGAACTCCTGACTTTGTGATCCGCCCGCCTCGGCCTCCCAAAGTGCTGGGATTACAGGTGTGAGCCACCGCACCCAGTCTGTCACTGCTTCTAAAACACCAAAATGCAGTGCTCCTCTGATGAGGGTGAGGAGGAACCATAGCTGAGAGCTCTCATACATCGCCACTCATCAAGAACTGAGGACTCCCTTCTTCTCCTCTGTCCCACTTGACTGCTCCTGGCAAGCTCAGGAGTCCAGATTTCCCTCCAGCATCTCTGGGTTCCAACGAAGCTTAGCCTATGGCCTCGAGCAAGACTTTGAGCCTTAGATGTCTATGAGTTCCCACCTTCCCCTTATTTGTGATGATATCTTATTATCTGCAAGGCGGATTGCTGTGGGGACCCAGTTGTTATTGTCTGTATTGAATTCAACCAGCATCAAAAACTTGCAGTTTGCTACTCAGTAGCTCAAAAGAACTCTTAAGAGACAATACGCCGGGTGCGATGGCTCCTCCCTATAATCCCAGCACTTTGGGGGGCTGAGGTAGGTGGGTCACCAAAGGTCAGGAGTTCAAGACCAGCCTGGCCAACATGGTGGAACCTGGTCTGTACTAAAAATACAAAAATTAGCCGGGCATGGTGGCGCGTGCCTTTAGTCCCAGCTACTTGGGAGGCTGAGGCAGGAGAATTGCTCGAATCTGGGAGGCTGAGGTTGCAGTGAGCCGAGATCACACCACTGCACTCAAGTCTGGGTGACAGAGCAATACTCCATCTCAAAAAAAAAAAAAAAAAAAAAAAAAAAGAGAGAGACAATAAGTCCAGGAGGCAGATGCTTGCAAGGGAGAGAGAGGGAGATAGTGAATAGGCAACAGTCCTGCAGATAAAAAGTAGACTAGCACCACATAATTTAAAATACAGGCTAATGAGCCCGGGGCCCACGAGTTTTTATTCTCTGATTCATTATTAAGAGAAATGCTTCATCACTAAGGCTCTGAATAGCACAAGTATTATGTGGAAAAATATGACATCCATAATTCAGGAGACCAGACATTGACAGTGGAGAAGCTTTAGGATCATCTTAATTAGCCTTTTTCCACTTATTTATATTCCTTTTCATGTATCTACAAACATGATGTCTGATTTAAAAAAAAAAAACCTGTGGCCAACTACAGTGTTATTTTTCCATAAGCATAAAATAATTCTAGTGGATAAGAAAGCAGTGGTCGTAGTTACATTGGGAGTGTCTTTTTCTTTTCTATTCTTTTAAAAAAAATTAGCAAGCACAGTGGTTTTTTTTGTTTGTTTTGTTTTGTTTTTAATGCAAAGATGTCCTGAACAATACTTAAAAGAAATATCTGCAAGATCATTCTTGGTCATTCCAAAAAAATTGTTTTTGAAACTATGCTTAGTCCTCATCAAACGTGTCAGATGCATCCATAGTGAATTGCCTTCTTATTTTTCTATTTTCGCTTCATAATTGTTATAGGCAACACGACTTTGGAAAAGGAATAAAATCGACTTTATGAAAATTAGTCTCATTTTCAAAACCTCTGCATGAGGCATTTAAAATCTCCTAGCAGGAAGGGAGGAGACACATGGTTTTCAAGTAACATGTCACTAGGATTTTCCAATTTACATTCTTAGTCTTTCATTATTTTATTAGCCAAACTTTCTTATTTTTAAAAAAATCTTTACCCATGGATTGTGTTTCTGACCTGAAAGGGAGAGTATCTTTTTCTTTCTTAAGGTACCTAAAGCAAGGGAGACTGTTGCCCTCCGTGGCGACTGGGATTTGATTACATACAGCAGGCGATGTGCAGGATTCCATCCCAGCCAGGGTCACCTGTCTCCTCACCTTCTTCTAGAACGTTGAATAGAGTGCCGACCACACCACCGACCACACCGCGAATCAGGCAGACCCAAACCAGCAGGAGCCCCATGTGCCAGGCCATGCTCCTGTCAGACACTTGTGGTTGGCCAGCTGATGTCCAAGATTTTATAGCCCCTGGAACTAACCACAACCACTTCCCCTCCCTGTCCCTCCTCTCTTTCCCTCCTCCCCACTTCTTCCTTGTCCCTCTCCTTTTTTACCTTCTCTTCCTCCTCATTCTTTTTCTCCCTTCTCCTTCTCCTCTCCTCCTCCTTCCTTTCCTCCTCCTTCTTCTTCTCCTCCTTCTCCTCCTCCTCCCCCTCCTCTTCCTCCCCTCCTCCTTTTCTTCTTTCTTCCCCTCCTCCCTGTCATCCTCCTCCTCCCTCTCTTTCCCCTCTGTCTCCCCCTCCTCCTTCTCCCCCTCTTCCTCCTCTTCCCTCCTCCTCTGCCTCTACCTCTTCCTCCTTTTCCCTCCTCCTCCTTCCCTTCCTCCTCCTCCGCCTCTTCCTCCTCTTCCCTCCTCCTCCTTTCCCTCCTCCCCCTCTTCCTCCTCTTCCCTCCTCCTCCTCTTTCCACTCCTCCTCCTTCCCCTCCTCCTCCCCCTCTTCCTCCTCTTCCCTCCTCCTCTTTCCCCTCCTCCCCCCTCCTCCCCCTCTTCCTCCTCTTCCCTCCTCTTCCTCTTTCCCCTCCTCCTCCTTTCCCTCCTTCTCCTTCCCCTCCTCCTCCTCCCCCTCTCCCTCCTCTTTCCCCTTCTCCTCCTTCCCTCCTCCTCCTTCCCCTTCTCCTCCTTCCCCTCCTCCTCCTTCCCCTCCTCCTCCTCTTCCCTCCTCCTCTTCCCTCCTCCTCTTCCCTCCTCCTCCTTCCCCTCCTCCTCCCCCTTTTCCTCCTCTTCCCCCCATCCTCCTTCCCCTCCTCTTCCTCCCCCTTTTCCTCCTCTTCCCCTTCCTCCTCCTTCCCCTCCTCCTCCTCCTTCCCCTCCTCCTCCTCCTTCCCCTCCTCCTCCTTCGTCTGCTCCTCCTCCCCCTCCTCCTCCTCTTCCTCCCCTCCTCCTCTCCTCCTTCCTCTTCCTTCTTCCTCTTCCTTCTTCCTCCTTCCTCCTTCCTCCCTCTCCTCCTCCTTCTTCTTCCTCCTTCCTCCTTCTCCCTTATTCCCCTCCTTCTCTCCCTCCTCCTCCTCTTCCTTCTTCACCTCCTCCCCCTCTTCCTCCCCCTCCTTTCCCTCTTTCTCCCCTTCCTCCTCCTTCCTCTCTTCCTCCTCTTCCCTCTTCCACCTCCTTCCCCGCCTCTTCTCCCTCCTCCTCCTTCCCCTCTTCCCCTTCCTCCTCTTCTTTCATCTTTCATCCCCACCTTCTCCCTCCTTCCTTGCTCTCACTCTGCTCCAAAGTTAAGCTATCTGCCTTGCATAGGAAGAAATATAGAAAAAGAAATACTTAAAATAACAGACAGGGAAGATGCAAGCTGAGGAATTTCATGTCGTTTCCACGAAGAGAAGCATCAGGGAGCCCATGAGCAGTCACAGGTTTCCGGTATCTGAGATTTTCCTGGTCTTTGTCAGCCAGGGCTCAAGAATCCCCTGGAGAGGCCCAGGGAGGCTTCTTGGAAAAGCAGGTTTGCTTCCCTAATATAAGCACCGTTGTTGATGCTCCACAAACCTTCAGTGTGGGCCACTGTTCTCTGGAGGCCCTTGGTGATTAACCTAATGGGCTGCAGATGGCTTTGAAGTTCTGAGGAACAAGCGGTGCAGCATTATGGACACCTACATTTCCAACTATGAAATAAATAAATAAATAAAAATATTAAAAAAAGAGAAATCAGATTAATCATGAATTCTGAAGCGCAGCGTGTTCTTAGTTACTTTTCCTTTTTTTTTTTTTTTTGTTTTGAGACAGAATTTTGCTCTTGTTGCCTAGGTTGTAGTGCAATGGTGCAATCTTGGCTCCCTGCAACCTCTGCCTCCCAGGTTCAAGTGATTCTCCTGCCTCACCCTCCTGAGTAAATGGGATTACAGAAGGCTGCCACCACGTCTGGCTAATTTTTGTATTTTAAGTAGAGACAGGGTTTCACCATGTTGGTCAGGCTGGTCTCAAACAAGGTGATCCACCCGCCTTGGCCTCCCAAAGTGCTGGGATTACAGGCGTGAGCCACCGCGCCCGGCCCTTAGTTACTAGTCTTAGAAGAGGGGCTGGGCACAGTGGCTCACGTCTGCAATCCCAGTGCTTTGGGAGGTTAAGGTAGGGGGATCGTTTGCAACCAGGAGTTTGAGACCAGCCTGGGAAACATAATGAGACCCCCATCTCTACAAAAAAAAAAAATTGACGAATTAGCCGAGCATGGTGGCATGTGCCTGTTGTCCCAGCACTTTGGGAGGTTGAGGTAGGAGGATCGTTTGCAACCAGGAGTTTGAGACCAGCCTGGGAAACATAATGAGACCCCCATCTCTACAAAAAAAAAGAAAATTGACGAATTTAGCCGAGCATGGTGGCATGTGCCTGTTGTCCCAGCACTTTGGGAGGTTGAGGTAGGAGGATTTTTGAGCCCAGGAGTTTGAGGCTGCCGTGAGCTATCATCGCACCAGGGCACTCTAGCCTGGGCAACAGAGTGAGACCCTGTCTCAGAAAAAAATTGTGGAAAACGGGCTATCTTTTCATCTCCATTTTTTTTTTTCTCAGTAGGATGGAATCTCCTTTGGAAAAAAGTGGCAAAAGAAAGCCCTCCCCCCAATTAAACTGTCAAAAATGTCAACTACTGTCAAATTAGAAGCTCTTATGAAATAAAAGCCTATCCAAGACTTTAAAAATAACTTTGAGGAATCCTAGTTTTTAGAAATGACTGTTGCCTTCACTTATTTCTAACATTTCTTTTTTCTTTTCTTAATTTCTTTTTTTTCTTTTTTAATTTTTTTTAGATGGTGTCTTGTTCTGTTTCCCAGGCTGGAGTGCGATAGCGTGATCTCGGCTCACTGAAACCTCCACCTCCTGAGTTCAAGCGATTCTCCTGCCTCAGCCTCCTGAGTAGCTGGGACCACAGGCGTGTGCCAGCAGACCCAGCTAATTTTTGTATTTTTAGTAGAGATGGGGTTTCACCATGTTGGCCAGGCTGGTCTCGAACTCCTGACCTCAGGTGATCCACCAGCCTCGGTCTCCCAAAGTGCTGGGATTACAGGCATGAGCCACTGTGCCCGGCACCTCTTTCCTTCTTGTTTGAACATCTTTTACAGATCTTGACTATATTCTACAACATAATGGGTGGTCTCTGGCACACTGCATTTTTGCTATTATTACTGATACTTTATGAAGACCAAGTGTGCTAAGACATTGCACATTTGTGGAGCCACCCATCCCCCCCTTTAACATCTTTGTTTCATGTCAGTCATCATTGCATTGCATGTCATCAGTTTCCCGTTCTGCAAGTATTTCTTCCATCAGTTTCCCTTTATTATTAGCCATACGAGATCCAAAAATCTCTTAGCAGGTTAATGTGGGCTGGGCACAGTGGCTCATGCCTGTAATCCCAGCACTTTGGGAGGCCGAGGTGAGTAGATCACCTGAGGCCAGGAATTCGACACTAGCCTGGCCAACCTGGTGAAACCCTGTCTCTCCTAAAAAATACAAAAATTAGCTGGGTGTGGTGGCATGTGTCTGTGGTCCCAGCTACTTGGGAGGCTGAGGTAGGAGAATTGCTTGAACCTGGGAGGCAGAGGTTGCTGTGAGCTGAGATCATGCCACTGTACTGTAGCCTGGGTGACAAAGCGAAACTCCATCCTCTGGCTCAAAAAAAAAAAAAAAAAGAAAAAAAAAAAAAAAGAAGCAGCAGCAGCAGCAGGTTGATGGAAGAAGAGAAAGAGAGGAAAGCACACACACATCAATATATAGTGAGACATTCAAACAGAAGGAGAGACACTGAACAAAACCCAAAGACAGAGAAAGAGCTTCAAAGAGGAAGGAAAAGGAGGCAAGGACAGAGGGAGAAAGAGAGACTGAGGAAGAGAGTGACAGGGAGGGCCAGAGAGACAGCCAGCGAAAAGAGGTGAAGGCAGAGACAGACAGAGAAGTCAGGGCAGAGGAGGCTGCCATGTGAGAACCGCCAGCCTGCGAGCCTCTTATTCTGAAAACACTCAAGCCTGGGACATGAGGATGCAGCACAAAGAATCAATAAAACAAAGAGCCCCAGACACGCTGACTCAAGCCCTACTCTCCCCAACAATTTGCTGTATGAGGTTCAGTAAGTCCCTGAGCCTAGCTGTGCCTCGACTCCCTTATCTGTAAAACCAAGGAGTCATACTAGGGTCAGCTGTAACATGTGGCCAACTCTGAAAGATCCCAAGAGAAGGCTTGTGGACTTCTTCACAAAATCCAGGGATGGTGGAGAATCATTTAAAAATGACGGCCTGTACTCCCAGCACTTTGCGGGGCTGAGGCAGGTGGATCACCTGAGGCCAGGGGTTCAAGACAAGCTTGGCCAACATGGTGAAACCCTGTCTCTATTAGAAATACAAAAATTAGCTGGGCATGCTGGTGGGCACCTGTAATCCCAGCTACTCAGGAGGCTGAGGCAGGAGAATCACTTCAACCCAGGAGGTGGAGGTGACAGTGAGCTGAGATCACGGCTTTGTACTCCAGCCTGGATGGCAGAGTGAGACCCTGTCTCAAATAAAATAAAATAAAATAAAATAAAATAAAATAAAATAAATAACATAAAATAATAAAATAAATAAAATAAAATAAAATAAAGATTTTAGAAGGCTAGTTTCAATTATCCCATGCTTGCCTTTTCACTAGAAAATTCTAGGGCTTGGCCGGGCATGGTGGCTCATGCCTGTAATCCTAGCACTTAGGGAGGCTGAGGCAGGCAGATCACCTGAGGACGGGAGTTTGAGACCAGCCTGACCAACATGGAGAAACCCCGTCTCTACTAAAAGTACAAAATTAGCTGGGTGTGGTGGCGCATGCCTGTAATCCCAGCTACTCGGGAGGCTGAGGCAAGAGAAAGGCTTGAACCCGGGAGGCGGAGGTTGTGGTAAGCCAAGATCACACCATTGCACTCCAGCCTGGGCAACAGAGCAAGATTCTATCTTAAAAAAAAAAAAAAAAAAAAAAAGAAAGAAAAAGAAAAGAAAATTGTAAGGCTCTTTCATTGTTCAGCTGGAACCTCTCCAGCTCCTCATAGCTGAATTTCTCGGAACGTTCCCTCCTCTGTTCATTGATATTCTCGTCCCTGACCCCAGCCCCCGCAAGGCCTCGTCCATGTACACTTGACTGAATTTTATGGGATTCGTGGATATGCATGGGCTTATCTCCAGACATCATAAATTAACCACAGCTGATCTCATCCAAACTGTCTTCTGACAGTAACCACTGATGAAGAACCCTCCTTTGAGAAACTGCCGTTGTGTCCTACAGACAGGCTGGGGCCAAAGCCATTCAACCAATCCCCAGATAATCCAGAGCTCTTAGGAGCAGAACCTTAAAGAGAGATCGTGGAGGGAGCTAGGGCCCAGAAGAACGCTCTCAAAGGTACATTTTGACCTGGAAACTTGGGAGGGTGTGAGAAGCGGGGTCTTAGGGCCCCCATAGCAAAGAAGGAAGGTCTAGAGCATGATGGTGCACTAGAAATATAATATGAGCCACATAAATCATCGTAAGTTTTATAACAGAAGCATTTTTAAAAAGTAAGAAAAGATAAGTGCAATTTATTTTAATAATATGTTTTGTGGAATCCATGGATATCTAAACGATTATCATTTCAACACATAATGTATACAAATAATTATTAATGAGATACTTTACATTTTTTTTCTATACTTTGTCTTCAGAATCAATAAGTATTTTACACTTACAACATAGAACAATTTGAACTTTCCCATTTCAAGTGCTCAAGAACCAGAAGTAGCTGGTGGCTGCCATATTGGTTCTGGAAGGGGAAAGCCAGAGAAAATAGGGAAGGGGGTCTTGTGGGTGAGGTCCTTTCTCTGTTAATAAACTCAAAGAAATGGGTTAAACCAGATTATATGAATGATGTAATACTAAGGAAGGTTGCCTGAATCCCAAGTTTAGGGAAGAAACTGAAGAAAAGGGAACAAGTTACCTGTTAAGAGACTGGGTGTATTACTTATTAAATTCTTGGTAGTGGATTAAAATCTTCATGGTTCTATCAATTTTTGCACCATTTCTCCAAGGTAAGGCTTACTCTCCCTATTTTAGGAAAAAGAAAGTTGAGATTCAAAAAGAGCTTACTGAGATCCTGTTGCTTCTCCCTCCAAAGGCAGCCTAAATATGTAATAGAAGAGGTGTGTGTGTGCGCTTAGAGGTGGAGGGAAGGCTTACACTGAAGTTTTGTTTCAGATCTGGGGTCATTTGCTGCTGAGAAGCAGAAGGACTCATTATTTTGAAGGTACACTATACTTCAGTGACTTTACAGCCCCATGTGTGCCTGTAATTATCACAATGGCTTCTATAGTTTAGGTTTTATCTCCACTAAACAGATAGGAATATTGACTTGGAGTTCAGAGAGGTGAAACGACCTTCCCAAGGCCACTCAGTTGAAACATGGGAGAGGTAGGATTTGAACCCTGGTTGGTTGGGTGCTATTATCTTCTCACCGCTCCACCGTGAAATTGTTTTGGCTTAAGAGAACGAGAGGGCAGAGGCTGTGGGCTAAGCTGCCTCTTGGGCACCCTATCAGTGCCTACCAGTTGTGGCTGACATTATTTTCCATGTTGGGTGGTAGATATTGGTGCCAATGTCTTTTCTCTAGCTGTTTGAAGACAGCTATCATATCTGGTTCCTCTTGGTACACACCACATTTCCTTATAAATGATAGGGTTCTTGAATACTCATTGGATGGGTGGTGGATTGATGGAAGATTAAAGAATGAAGGGAAGGATGGGTGGATAGAAGAATGGATGAATGGTGAAAGAATGGATGGATGGAAGGATGGATGAGGAGTGGATGAATAAATCGAAGGATGGAAGAAACGATTTATCTCTGATTGTTGAGGGCAGAAATCATGTATGGTTCCTCTTGGTACTTGACACAGTTTCTTATGGATGGTGGGTTTCTTAAATACTTATTGGATGAATGATTGATGGATGGATGATAAGAGGATGGATTAAATGAATAATGGATGAATAGAAGGATAAATGAATGGATAGATGAGTGGATAGATAGATGGCTGGTGAAAGATGGACAAAAGGATGGGAGAATTGACAGATGGATGGAAGAATGGGTGGAAGGATGAATGGGTGGATGAATTGATGGATAGATGAATGAATGGATGATGGAAGAAGATAGATGAAAAGATGGATAAATGGAGGAATGGATGGAAGAATGGGTGGAAGGATACATGGGTGGATGGGTGGATGGTTGGATGATTAAAGAAGGGTTGGTAAAAGGATGGTTGATGGATGGATGGATGGATAAGGGAATATTAACAATGAAGAGTATCATTAAGCAGGGAAAAAATTTCTCAGAAGGTCATATTTTCAGGAAAGTTTGAAAGCCAATAAATAACAAAAGTAAAAGAAGAGAATTAGAACATTCTCAAAATGTTTGCTTAATTAATTATTGCTGCAGGTCTAGCATGGTGAATGAATGTTATCATCATCATCATCATCGTCATCATTAACGGCCAACATTTATTGTGAATTATCTCTATAGCACACATTGTCTTCAGCATTTTGTATCTTTCATCTAATTTAATCCTCCCAACAACTCTATGAAGTAGATCTGATTATTAGCATCCCCATTTTATAGAGGGGTAAGCTGTGAAGTACCTTATTAAATGTCACTCTGCTAGGCACCAGTGAAACAGCCACACAGGCTTTTAATTACTGGAATGCCAGTGGAATTGGAATGCCAACACCAAGAGACCCCTGGCACCATGCTTTGCTCTATAGATGTTCAATAAATTTGGTAAGTCAATAACTACCCCATAAAATTAATCAATTCCTAACACAGCCATCTCATTGTTGTAGATTTTTCATTTTGTGATTTTATACTGTCTCCTATTGCTTTAGCCAGGATGTTCTATCTTTTTAAAAAACCGTTTTAACTCTGCATGTTTTCGTGTGAGCATATGTGCATGCATATACCTGTATATGTGCACATATGATGTGTGTATATTATGTATACATATATACACATCTATAATGTATACAGGCATGTGCACGTATATGTATATACACATTATGTATGTGCATAGATATACATGTATAATTACTGTTTTTAAAATGTTTTATTGATACACAATAATTGTATGTATCTATTGAGGTACATGTGATTTGTTTTCTTTTCCCTTATTTATTTATTTAATAGACATGGAGTCTCACTATGTTGTCCAGGCTGGTCTCAAATTCCTGGTCTCAAGTAATCCTCTCACTTCACTCTCCCAAAGTTCTGGGATTACAGGTGTGAGCCACTGATGTGATATTTTGATACATGCATACAGTGTGTGATGATCAAATCAGGGTATTTAGGATATCCATTACTTCCAACATTTATCATTTCTTTGCATTGGGAATATTGCAACTCTTCTAGGTATATACATAATTAAATTGTTTTTAATGACATAAGTCACACAACTGTGATAAAAACTTAAATGGAAAGAAGTCTCCTATTTACCCCTGATTCCCGCTTCCAGAGGTGATTGATGTCAGTGGCTTCTCACATGCCCGCTCAGGAAAACGCTCTGTGCATGTATGTGCATAGGGAACACAGATGCAGTGTCTTGCTGAGAACTACAAGGCTCTAAGTGAGTTAGGTTTGCGAGTGTCACCGTCTTTTCGATCCTCTGCACTTATCCCAAAATTGGTAGTCAGCAGCTTCCAGTAAAATCTCAGGGATGGACTGGGCGCAGTGGCTCATGCCTATAATCCCAGCACTTCGGGAGGCCGAGGTGTGTGGATCATGAGGTCAGGAGTTCAAGATCAACCTGGCCAACATGGTGAAACCCCGTCTCTACTAAAAATACAAAAATTAGCTGGGTGCAGTGGCAGGGGCCTGTAATCCCAGCTACTCGGGAGGCTGAGGCAGGAGAATCGCTTGAACCTGGGGGCAGAGGTTGCAGTGAGCTTAGATCGTGCCACTACACTCTAGCCTGGGTGACAGAGTGAGACTCCGTCTCAAAATAAAAAAAAAAATCAATCAATCAATCAATCAATCTCAGGGATTGGGCTAATGAGCCCGGGCATGCGCATTAACAGACAAAATGGCAGAGTCCGCTAGGCGCGGTGGCTCACGCCTGTAATCCGAGCACTTTGGGAGGCCGAGGCGGGTGGATCACGAGGTCAGGAGATCGAGAACATCCTGGCTAACACAGTGAAACCCAGCCGGGCGTGGTGGCGGGCGCCTGTAGTCCCAGCTACGCGGGAGGCTGAGGCAGGAGAATGGCGTGGACCCGGGAGGCGGAGCTTGCAGTGAGCCGAGATCGCGCCACTGCATTCCAGCCTAGGCGACAGAGCCAGACTCCGTCTCAAAAAAAAAAAAAAAAAAAAAAAAAAAAAATGCAGAGTCCGACCTTTCGGGGGACATTTCACTGGAAAGGGAAGAAAGTCTCAGATGAACTTGTGTAGAATTCCAGTAAACACACCGCGCATGCTCACTTCCCAAGCCTAAAGGAGGCACTGCGCATGCGGGAGGCCCACCCTAAGGGGAAAAATGAAGGGTCCAGCCACGTGGACCTCCCTTCTGTGCGTCAGAACATGTCACACTGTTTCCCACATCAGCAGCTTTGCCCTCACTGATCCCTCTGCCTGGAATGGTTGTTCCTCAGACTGTGTGTGGCTGACTCTAGGTTTTGGTTCAAGTCTCACCTGCTGAGAGAGGCCTTCCTTGACCACCAAAGGAGACATCTGTCAGGCACTATAGTTTACATTCCCCTGTTTATTATTATTTTTTTCATTGCACTTTTCATATTCTGAAATGGTTTTGGTTTTGTTTATTGTGGTAGAATACACATAAGATTAAGATTTTAACTATTTTAAAGTGCACAATTTAGTGGCCATAAGTACATTCACAGTGTTGCACCATCATCACCATTATCTATTCCCAGGAACTTGTCACCACCCCAAACTGAAAGCCTCATTTCTTTTTTTTTTTTGAGATAGAGTCTCGCTCTGCCACCCAGGCTGGAATGCAGTGGTGTGATCTCGGCTCATAGCAGCCTCCGCCTCCTGGCTTCAAACGATTCTGGTGCCTTAGCCTATGGAATAGTTGGGATTACAGGCATGTGTCACCACGCCCGGCTAATTTTTGTATTTTTAGTAGAGATGGGGTTTCACCATGTTGGCCAGGCTGGTCTTGAACTCCTGGCCTCAAGTGATCCACCCACCTCGGCCTCCCAAAGTGCTGGGATTACAGGCGTGAGCCACCACACCTGGTCAGAAAACCTCATTTGTATTTTGTCTTTCCCACCCTAGTAAAATATTAGCTTCATGCAAGAAGGAATTTCACCTGTCCAGTCTATCGACAGCTCCACACAGTAGGAGGAACACAACAAATATTTATCACATAAGTGATTTTTTTTTTTTTTTCAGGAAATGGGGTCTCACTCTGTCATTCACGCTGGAGTGCAGTGGTGCAATCATAGCTCACTGCAGCCTCAAAATCCTGGGCTTAAGTGATCCTTCCCCCTCAGCCTCCTGAGCAGCTGGGACTGTAGGTGTGCACCATCTTGCTCAGCTAATTTTTAATATTTTGTAGAGAAGCGGGGGGGTCTCACTATGTTGCGCAGGCTGGTCTTGAACTCCTGAACACAAGTGATCCTCCCACCTTGGCCTCCCAAAGTGCTGGGATTACAGGCCCAAGCCCACATGCCCAGCCTATGTTTACCATGATTATTTGTTGAGCACTCAGCATGTGCCAAGAACTCTGCTTACATTGTATCATTTCATTCTTCCCCCACCTCGGCCGACCCCCAAATCCTGCCCCCTCCCCCATCCCCCACAGATGGAGTCTCACTCTGCCCAGGCTGGAATGCAGTGAGCCGAGACTGGCACGATCTTGGCTCACTGCAACCTCTGCCTCCTGGGTTCAAGCGATTTTCCTGCCTCAGCCTCCTGAGTAGCTGGGATTACAGGCGCACGCCACCACACCCAGCTAATTTTTGTATTTTTAGTAGAGACGTGGTTTCACCATGTTGGTCAGGCTGGTCTCGAACTCATGACCTTGTGATCAACCCTCCTCGGCCTCCCAAAGTGCTGGGATTATAGTCATTTCATTATTAAACAGTCCTATGGGATAGATTTCAGTTGTCTCATATATAGAAAAGAAAGCTGAGAGTCAAATACATTCCATAACACTCTGAAGGTCACATGGATGAGCAGAAATTCGTATACAGGCCACCCTTTTCTGAAGCCACAACCATTTACGTATTTCTCCATTGTGGAGATGAGGACTCCGAGCTGTGCGTGTGTCCCGTGGAGCCACACAGCTGGCTTGAGAGGGAGCCTAAGGTTAGACACCTTTGCTCTGTGTCTCCTCCAGGATGGCTGATTCAAATGGGACAGTGATAATGAAAATGATAATGATTAATATTTACAAAGCACGTTTTATGCGGCAGGCAGGGTTTTCAGCCCCCTGTGTGTGCATTAGTTTTCTGCAGCGGCTGTAACAAATCCCCACACACCTAACCGACTTAACACACACTTGTTCTCTTACAGTTCTGTAAGTCAGTCTCACTGGGGCTAAGATCAGGGTACCAGCCAGGCTGCGTTCCTTCTGGAGGCTGTAGGGGAGAATCCGCTTCCTGGCGTCTTCCAGCTTCTAAAAGTCGCCTGCATTCTTTGGCTTGTGGCCTTTTCCTGGCATAGCTCTAACCTCTGCTTTCTGTTGTCACACCTGGTTTTCTGACTCTCCTGCCTCTCTTTTCTTTGTTTTTTGTTTTTTTGCTTTTTTGAGACGAAGTCTCGCTCTGTTGCCAGGCTGGAGTGTGGTGGTGCAATCTTGGCTCACTGCAACCTCTAACTCCTCTAATTCAACCTCTAACTCCTCTAATTCAAGAGATTCTCCTGCCTCAGCCTCCTGAGTAGCAGGGATTACACCACACCCAGCTAATTTTTTTTTTTTTTTAGTGGAGACGGGGTTTCACCATGTTGGCCAGCATGGTCTCAATCTCCTGACCTCATGATCCTTGTGATCCACCCGCCTCGGCCTCCCATCACCTCTCTTTTATAAGGGCCCTTGTGATGACATTGGGTCCATCTGGAGAATCCCGGATCATCTTCCCATCTCAAGATCCTTAGCTTTATGACATCTGCAAAGTCTTCCACACTCCTTTTTTTGAGACAGGGTCTGGCTCTGTCACCCAGGCTGGATCATAGCTCACTGCAGCCTCAAACCCCTGGGTGCAAGTGATCCTCCTGCCTCAGCCTCTTGAGTAGACAGGACTACAGGCATGTGCCACCATGCTAGTTTTCTTTCTTTTTTTTTTTTTTTAAGATTGTTTGTAGATAGGGGTCTCACTATGTTGCCTAGGCTGATATCGACCTCCTGGGCTCAACCGGTCCTCCCACCTCAGCCTCTCGAATAGCCCTGCAGGCATGTGCCGCCATGCTGGCTATTTTTTTTTTTTAATTTTAAGATTTTTTGTAGATATGAGGTCTCACTATGTTGCCCAGGCAGATCTCAAACTCCTGGGCTCGAGTGATCCTCCTGCGTCAGCTTCCCGAAGTGCTGGGATGACAATTATGAGTTACCATGACTGGCCCGCAAAGTCCATTGTACCATGCAACCTAGCATATTCATGGACGCTAGGAATTAGGACGTGGACAGATTTGTGTTGGGTGGGTATTATTCTACCCGCCAAGCATCTATGAACAACACTAACATTCTGTAACAGCAACAGTGATCACCATCCCTTCCATTGTGCGGATGAGGACTGAGACCCAGGAAACTCAGTACTTTGTTGGGGTCACAAAAGTAGTAAGAGGCAAAGCATGGAAACCCACGTGGTTGGGCTCCAGGGCAGGCTCTTTCTGGCATTATAATCTTCTGCCTGTCTGGATCTTAGCATCTAAGCCAAAAATTATTCATTTGAATCTTGGGGAGAAGGGTCAAAATGAAAGCTTGAGGTTAATGAACCGATTAAGGTGTAGGAATTGGGGTTTTGGGCCAGGCAGGAATATAAGCATGACACTGCAGGTAGTCAAGGGTTTAGAGGAGGTGGCAAAATTTGTCTCTCCTCCGTTTCCATAAATAGTAATTAAAACATCTCGCTTGGGCCGGGCACAGTGGCTCATGCCCGTAATCCCAGCACTTTGGGAGGCCCAGGTGGGCGGATCACTTGGGATCAGGAGTTCGAAACCAACCTGGCCAACACGGTGAAACCGTGTCTCTACTAAAAAGACAAAAAATTAGCTGAGCGTGATGGCTCGTGCCTGTAATCCCAGCAACTCGGGAGGCTGAGGCAGGAGAATTGCTTGAACCGGAGAGGCGGAGGTTGCAGTGAGCTAAGATCGTGCCACTGCACTCCAGCTTGGGGCACAGAGCAAGACTTCATCTCAAAAACAAACAAACAAACAAAAAATCTAGCTTGTATGCTGTCTCCATAAATAGTAATGAAAATATCTGGCTTGTATGCCCCCTCTGACATTTACACAGTGCTTTCCAGCATCTACTGCATGTATAAGATCCCAAGGTGGAGTTTATTCTCCCTCGTTTGATGATTGGAAAAACTACCCCCATGTTTGCCTGTGGTTTGACTCCAACGTCACAGCAACCCTTTTTTCAACCAGCCAAGAAACAGTGGTGGTGGCAGGATGCTGGTCCCAACCACCCCAGGGCTCAGGACAGAGGGTTCTCCAAGCATCTGAACCTGCCAGTGCCCAAAGCATAACTTGGTCCTCACCTGGATGTTCCAGACGAGACGTGGGTGTCTGGCTATTAGGGCTTGTTTTACAGTTGAATAATTATTTTGAATGGCCCCTAAAATATTTTCTATGAATATCCATAACTTGGTCTGTGTACAGTCATAAACATTCCAGACCATCAGTTGCTACCAATTCTTCGAATTTGCACAAAACTCTTTATTGCACAATGAAGCAAGCCCTGCAAATAACTGGGGATGGAGGGATCATCCCAGGCAAAGAGAAGAGCGAGTGCAAAGGCCTTGAGGTGGCTTCTGCAGGAAACAACTAAAAGGCAGATCGAGGGAGGGGAAGGAAGATAAGAAATGAGCTTTGAGGGAAGGCATGGTATGGACTACGGATTGTATTCTAAAGGTGATGGAGGATTTTGAATTAATAAATGCCACCCCTCCTCACTTTTTTTTTTTTTTTTTTTTGATGGAGTCTTGCTCTGTCACCCAGGCTGGAGTGCAGTGGCGCGATCTCGGCTCACTGCAACCTCCACCTCCTGGGTTCAAGCGATTCTCCTGCCTCAGCCTCCTGAGTAGCTGGGACTACAGGCACCTGCCATCACGCCCAGCTAATTTCTTTTTTTTTTTGTATTTTTAGTAGAGATGGGGTTTCACCACGTTGGCCAGGCTGGTCTCAAACACCTGACCTCAGACGATCTGCCCACCTCATCCTCCCAAAGTGCTGGAATTATAGGCATGAGCTACCGTGTCTGGCCCACTCCTCCTCACTTTAACCCCTTCCGTGGCTTCTGGTTGCTTCTATTCCATTCCATTCCATTCTATTCTATTCTATTCTTTTGAGACAGTCTTGCTCTGTTGCCCAGGCTGGAGTGCAGTGGTATGATCTCGGCTCACAGCAACCTCTGCCTCCTGGGTTCAAGCGATTTTCCTGGCTCAGCCTCCCGAGTAGCTGGAATTACAGGCACGCACCGCCATGTGGAGGGAATTTTTGTATTTTTAGTAGAGATGAGGTCTTACCATGTTGACCAGGCTGGTCATGAACTCCTGACCTCTGGTGATCTGCCCACCTCGGCCTCCCAAGGTGCTGGGATTACAGGCATGAGCCACCGCACCCGGCCTTCTGGTTGCATTTAGAATCTGAGGGAGGCTCTACGGGGTCCGGTCCCATCCACCTCATCATGCATCTCTGTGGCCTTGCTCCTCCTCACTTGTTGTAGAGACGAGGTGTCACTGTGTGGCCCAGGCTGGTGTCAAACTCCTAAGCTTAAGCCATCCTCCTGCTTAGCCTCCCAAAACACTGGGATTATAGGCATGAGCCGCTGTGCCCAGCCTGGGCCCTAGCCATGCAGGTCCCACTTGCTCCTTGAGCACATCTAGCTTTTTCCATCTCAGGCCCTTTCCACATTGCCTTCTCCTGCCTGGATGCATCCCCCACCCCCATACCTCCAGCTCCTCTCACATCTCCCTCCTCCATCTGTTCCTCCAGGTGTCAGCTTACCTGTCATTTCTCAGAGGACCCTCCCCTCACCTCTCAATCAAAAGTGACCTTGTCCTAGTTGTTCCTGAGACTCGTCCACAGCAGTGATCACAGCAAAGAGTTGTATTTGTTTCTGGTTTCTTCACCTCATATCTGTCTCCTTGGTAGACTCTCAGCCCCACGAAGGCAGGGCCTATGCCTGCTTTACCCACTGCTGCATGCTCACCGTGTAGCCCTGGCCCCATATCTTGTAAATGCTCAATAAATACTCATTCCTGAGTGGATGCATAAAGCATGCATCAGGAAAGGGCCCATACTGGGCACAGTGGCTCATGCCTGTAATCCCAGTGCTTAGGAGGCTGAGCAGGAGGATGGCTTGGGCTCAGGAGTTTGAGACCAGCCTGGGCAACATAGTGAGACCTCATCTCTACAAACAATAATAATAGTTTAAAAATTAACTGGGTGTGGTGATGCGTGCCTGTAGTCCCAGCTACTTGGGAGGCTGAGGTGGGAGGATCACTTGATGGGAGATGGAGGCTCTAGTGAGCCATGATGGCACCACTGCACTGCAGCCTGGGTGACAGAGCAAGACCCTGTCTCAAAAAAAAGAAAAGGAAAATACAATAGGAGAAAAAGAGCTCAGCCTTGTAGAGGAGAGAGGCTGAGGCTGCATATCAGTGAGGCAACAGGACAACAGTTGAATAGTTGAGAAGAGAGATGAAAAAGGCCTTCCTTTACTCTTTCACAGCAGAGGCAGGAAAAGCGGATAGATTCAAGAGCTTCAGAAAGTAGAACCAACTGACTGATAGAACACAGCAAAAGACAGGGACAGCAGATCTACACTGGGGGCTACAACTCAGGTGGTTGGGAAGAACATAGTGCAATTAAATGAAGTAACATGGGAGAAGGATAACATATTTTGGGCTGTATCTCAAAAGCCAAAGCTTGGAATTTGAGATGCTTGAAGGGCATCTAGGTGGCCATGTCTGGGAGGTAGTTGAAAATACAGTTCTGGCTCTCAGAAGTGACACAATACTATATGGACAATACTATTTTGGATAAAATTTATGAGTTCTTAGCACATGTCCGGTCCTATGTTAAGCCTAGAGGCAGCATTGTACATTGGTTAAGAGCTCAATTACTCTGAACAGAGTCAGATTGTTGGGGTTCACCTGCAAGCTCCCTGACTTACATGATCTGTAACCCTCAGCAAGGTGCTTAAGCTTACTGTGCCCCATCTGTGCATATCTGGGGTAGTAATGGTACCTACCACGTTGGGCTGCTTCCTATCAGGATTATAGTGGATTTAGAATAGTGTGTAGCACTGAATGAGTTTTATCTGTTTTTTGTTTTGTTTTGTGCTTTGAGACAGAGCCTTGCTGTGTCACCCAGATTGGAGTGCAGTGGTGCAATCATAGTGCACTGCAGCCTCGACCTCCTGGGCTCCAGTGATCCTCCCACCTCAGCCTCCTGAGTAGCTGGGACTATAGACATGCACCACCATGCAAGGCTTTTTTTTTTTTTTTTTTTTTTTTTTTTTTTTTTTTGTAGAGATGAGGTCTCACTGTGTTGTCCAGGCTGATCTCAAACTCCTGGCCTCAAGCAATCCTCCCATTTAGGTCTCCCAAATCTGTTGTATTTTAATGATTGTCATTAATCGTCATAACAAGGCTGAGTGGTAGATAGGATTAGTATCCTCATGTTTTGACATGATGAAACTGAGGCTTAGAAAATTTAAGGTCAGGTGCAGTGGCTCATGCCTGTAACCCTAGCACTTTAAGAGGCCAAGGTGGGTGGATCATTTGAGGTCAAGAGTTCGAG
This sequence comes from Pongo abelii, assembly GCF_028885655.2. Taxonomy (NCBI): domain Eukaryota; kingdom Metazoa; phylum Chordata; class Mammalia; order Primates; family Hominidae; genus Pongo; species Pongo abelii. Next base: position 54,119,203 of record NC_072005.2, read on the forward strand.
ACCAGCCTGGCCAACGTGGTGAAACCCTGTCTCTACTAAAAATACAGAAATTAGCCGGGCGTGGTGGCACATGCCTATAATCCCAGCTACTCGGGAGGCTGAGGCAGGAGAATCGCTTGAGCCTGGGAGATGGAGGTTGCTGAGCTGAGATGGTGCCACTGCACTCCAGTCTGGGAAACAGAGTGAGACCCTGTCTCAAAAAAAAAAAAAAAAAATTATGTAAGTAATTTCCCCAAAGTCACCCAGCTGGTAAACGGTGGAGCTGGGATTTGAACCTGACTCATTCATCCTTCACTGTCAGGTCTAAGTCCTGACTCAGAGCCATTAGCCAAAGAGAATTAGAGTCCTTCACAAGTAGTGAATGAGATATCACTCAGAAAAAGCCTGTTTGAGGCATGGTGCTGGGGTTAAGAGTAAAGGCTTCAAGGAAGAATAACAAGAAAAAGGGAGAAAGACACTTTGATGTGTAGCAGGAGAGCCAAGCACGGTTGGTAGAGGAAAAAAGTTTGGGGCGTGTTGTGTGGCTTAGCTACTCAGTGGTGCCACCTAGCTGTGGGAGGACTTAAATCAGTAACTTTGGGTTTTTGATTCCTGACGGTATCTGGGTTTGTTGCTAAAAGTTGGTTCCATCTGATGTCTTCCCAAGCTATCCTGACCTTGGCTTTAATAATTCATGAATGCCACTAACAATCTACAAGTGAAAAGCATTTTCACATCAATGTCTGATTGGACCCTCGTGGCCACTCGGAGACACAGGAATGACTAAAAACATTCTGCAGATGAGGAAACAAAGGCTTATAGAGGCAAAGGGGTTTACGTTGCTTAAGAACTCTGACACTGGTATAGACAGACCCGCATTGACTCTGAGATATGTCACGTACCAGCTGTGGTCCTTTGGTAAGTTACTTAACCTCCCAAGCCTCAGTTTCCCTTTTCTATGAAGTGGAGATGATCATGCCTACCCTTAGATTTTCAGGAGCAAATTGGATTGTGGATACGAAGTTTAGGACATCCGGTATACAGTAAGCAGTCAATAATTGGGAGCCACCCATAGAAGTGGTAATAGTAGCTGAGCCTCAAGTCAAATCCAGACCACCAATTCCAAACTGTGGGTTCTTGTTGCTGCTGAGAATGGCAGTTACCTGTCATCAAGGAAATGGCACGAAGGAAAATAGAGCTAGCAATAATTATGGTTAATGAGGACGGTAAATGCTAATCACTGAAGGACTTTCGTATCCAGCTAAGGAGATGAGTGTGATTCATGGGGAGGATTTAAGGCTATTGTTAAGGTTCCAACAATGAGAAGGGCCTTTGCAGCCATTAATATGGGTTAGAACCCAGACCCTGCCCTTTCCTCCCTGGGTGACCAATCCAGGTCTGAGTGTTAGTTTCTGCATCTGTGAAATGGGGATTAAAACAAGTATTACTTGATTTGTGAAAGCCAAGTGACATAAAGTGTGTTGAACATCGAGCCTGGAGTATAGTCAGTGTTCAACAAGCGTTTCATTTTTTTCTTTCCATCACAGTTTCCTAAGGACAGTACATGACACTAGAGTCATGCATTGCTTAACGTCAGGAATACATTCTGAGAAGTGCATTGTTAGTCAATTTTGTCCTTGTGTGAGCATCATAGAGTGTACTCACACAAACCTAGATGGTAGAGCCTGCTACACACCTGGGCTATATGATACAGCCTGTGCTTCCAGGCTACAAACCTGTACATATACACATGTAGAAACACATATGTGTGTGTGTCTCTAAAAATACACACACATATATCACACACACGTAGAAATACACACACATATCACACACACATATGTAGAAACATATATGTGTGTGTGTGATATATGTGTGTGTATGTGTGTATTTAGAGACAGGGTCTCACTCTGTTACCGAGGCTATAGTACAGTGGCACAATCATAGCTCACTTCAGCCTTGACCTCCTGGGCTCAAGTGATCCTCTTGCCTCAGCCTCCTGAATAGCTGGGACCACAGGCATACACCACCATGCCTGGCTAATTTAAATGAAAATTTTGTAGAGATGGGGGTCTTACTATGTTGCCCAGGCTGGTCTTGAACTTCTGGCTTTAAGCGATCCTTTGTCTTGGTCTCCCAAAATGCTGGGATTACAGGTGTGAGCTACCATGCCTGGTCTATTTTTTAAATTACTGTGGATAGAAAGAAAAATGGCATGTATGACGTCAAATCTAGGAGCTAGTGGGAAGAGGAAGAGGACTTGTGAGATGACAATTTTTGTCTTCTTTTCCAGAGAGAAGAGGGCAGCCAAGATGACCCGATGGTCCAGTTACCTGTTGGGATGGACGACCTTCCTTCTCTATTCCTATGAGTCAAGTGGAGGTGAGGACAGTCAAAATGATGGGGAGGATTTAGAAGCTGGAAAAGAATGAATGGGGCAAAGCAAAGATTCCTGGAACTAAGTAGGGAGGAGATGGCTTAGCAAAAATCTCAGAAGAAGCCGGGCGCGGTGGCTCACACTTGTAATCCCAGCACTTTGGGAGGCCATGGCGGGCAGATCACTTGAGGTCAGGAGTTCCAGAGCAGCCTGGCCAACATGGCGAAACCCCGTCTCTACTAAAAATATAAAAATTAGCTGGGCATGGTGGTGGGCGCCTGTAATCCCAGCTACTTGGGAGGCTGAGGCAGGAGAATCGCTTGAACCCAGGAGGTGGAGGGTGCAGTGAGCCGAGATCGCACCACTGCACTCCAGCCTGGGTGACAAGAGCAAAACTCCCTCTCAAAAAAAAAAAAAAAAAAATCTCAGAAGACCTGGGGTTTGGACCCTGGATCTGCCACTTCTTTTCTTGGTAAATATGGTCAAGCAACATAAGCTCTCTGAAGTCAGTTTCCAGACTGTGAAAGAGAAGTAACCGTATTTATCTTATGGGATTATTTTGAAGATCAAATAAGATAATGGGCACCAGCATCTTTCATAATGCTCAGCACATGGTGGGGGTAAAAGGCAGGCTATATAATTCCAATGAACAGAACCCTCAGACCCCAACCTGGACACCCTAATTATATCTTAATGTATCTCAGAGTCTCAATTAATCACTAAAAGACTGTAGGATAAGCATAGAAACAGAACAAGAGGAGACCTTGCTTACATGTCATTCACTTAAGCCTTGGTGAGTCATTCTTCACAATTAGAATCCTTTTCTGCCTAATAAATCATTCTCCTCTGGATAAGGCTCAGGAACCCTTTGCATATTGATGCACCTTGATCCCACATTCTTTATTCCAGAGATTCCTAACCTGGGGTCACTGAGTGAGGATTAGAGTCCATGAAAACTTGAATTTATATTTTAAAAAGTGTGTGTATTTATGAGGGTAGTGAGAATAGCTATTGTAACAAGCGAACTCCGAACTATCAGCAGCTTGACACAGTAACATTTTTTTTTTTCTTGGTTCTGCAAAGTCCCAGAAGGGTGCATCCGGTCAGGAAACAATGCTCCATATGGTCTTTCAGGGATCCAAGCTTCTTCCATCCTGGGGCCCCACCATCCCCTAGGGTTTCAGAGTCTGCTGAGGTTTCTTTGCTTTTAGCTCGTAGACAAGGATCAAGAGAGTCTGGAGGATCTTGGAGGAGAGGGTTTTTTGTTTGTTTGTTTTCTTTTGGCCAGGACACGAAGTGATATTCATCACTTTCTCCTACTTCCACTGGCCAGAACTGATATGGCTCTTAGCTGCAAGCAAGTCTGGGAGATGCAGTGTAGCAGTGCATTTGGGAGGAAAGTGAAACTGATTTCGGTGAACACACAGCCATCTCAACCATAAGGGCATATGAATATTCTCCTAGAGAGAAGTTCTGGGTTCTCAAAAAACTGACAAATTCCTAAAAGGTTAGGAACTCACAGTTTATTCAGACAAGGAACAATGTACTTGATGGGGTATCCACTTTTCTGGTTATAATCTCATTTTTGTCATGCCTCCCTGAGACCACACCCACATAATTGTGGTGAAACTCAGTATTCCAAGTTAACTTCCCTTTGCGTGTATTTACAGACAAATTATTCAGTATACACCTACTGAGTGATCTGTAAGTTCCAGGCATTGTGTTATGGACCAGAAGTGCAGAAATAAACAAAACCTAAACCCTCCACTCAGAGAGTTCACAGTAATTGGGAGTTATAGACACATAAATGAATTATTTTTTAAAAATTGGCAACTGCGTTCATTTATGGAGATTGACTCTGAGCATTATAAGTGTGAGGAAGAGTATTGACCCAGACTGAGCCAAGTCTTCATGGATGAATAGCAGGGACTAAAGCTGGGAAGAGAGGAAAGGCATTCAGGGCAGGGTGAAGGGCAGGACAAAATCCCAAAGACGAGAAAGAACATGGAGTAAGGTCAAGGGAATGTTAATCAGGGAGTGAGAACAGGCAGGTCAGCAGGGTCTGGATTATAGAGGATTGTAACTCAGTTAAGAAGATTAGGCCATCTGCTGGATTACTTTGCAGATGGCTAATAGTATTCATTATGTGCTGATTCTTACTAACAACTCCCAGAGATAACCTTAATTCCACCTACAGGGGCATCTGCCCTCCCCCTCAACACAGTATCCTATATACTCAGTGGTGCTCGTGACTGAGGCAAAGCATTGATAATGACGATAATGATAGTGAAGAAGACAATGATAATGATGAGGATGATGATGACAATGATGATGGTAATGATGACAACAATAATAGTGACAACGACAATGATGATGGTGACAATGATGATGACTACGATGATGATAATGATTATGACAATAATGATGTGATGAGGAGGAAAATAATGATTACAATAATGATGATGACAATGATGATGAGAATGACAATAATGGGGTTGATGATGATGACGATGACAATGACTGATAATGATGATGACAGTGACGATGATGATCATCATGATAATGACAATAATGAGTTGATAATGATGGTGACAATGACTGATGATGACGACAATGATGATGATGATGGTGGTGACAATGATGATGATGACGATGATGATAATGATGATGCCAATAATGATGTGATGAGGAGGAGAATAATGATCACAATGACAATGACAATGATGATGATGACAATGACAAAAATGAGGTTGATGATAATGACAATGATAATGATGATGATGACAATGACTGATAATGATAATGACAATGATGATGATGACAATGATGATCATCATCACATGATAATGACAATAATGAGGTGGATTATGATGACAATGATGATGATGATGACGATGATGATCATCATCATGATGACAGTGACAGTAATGAGATTGATGATGGTGACAATGACTGATGATGATGATCATGACAATGACGATGATGATCATTATGATGATACCAATGACAATAGTGTGGAGAATGATGATGACAGTGATGGTAATGATGATGATGCTGACAATGATAATCATAACTAATATTTGTTAAGCAGCAGCCATGCTCCAGGTACTCTTCTAAGCACTTTCCAGATTTAAACTGGTTAAAGTTTCACAAAAATAAATACCAAACAGTTCTGAGAAACAGAGGTGAAAAATGCAACGAACTAACAGATGGCCAAGTTGAGCTCTCATCCCAGGTCTGCTCAAAAAAAGCAATCAACTTTAATTAGTCCTTATTGTACGTGGGTTTTCATGTAATGAGGAATTTGGCATAGAATAGTATTTCTTTCTTTTTTAGAAAAAATTTACACATCAAAATTCTGCAGAACACCGTTTTTGTTTTTTGTTTTGTTTTGTTCTGTTCTGTTTTGTTTTGTTTTGTTTTCAGACAGGGTCTCACTCTGTCACCCAGGCTGGAGTACAGTCGTGCAATCATGGCTCACTGTGGCCTCAACCTCTCAGGCTCAAAGGGTCTTCCTCCCTCAGCCTCCCAAGTAGCTGGGATTACAGGCGCACACCACCATGCCTGGCTAATCTTGTTTGTTTGTTTTTTGTAGAGACAGGGTCTCACTTTGTTGCTCAGGCTGGTCTTGAAGCGATCCGCCCACCTCAGCCTCCCAAAGTGCTGGGATTACAGGCAAGGGGCATTGTGCCTGGCCGAAAACAGCATTTTTTGATATATTTCAGGGACCATTAGTCTCTAGTGCCATTGAATTTTGAAAAAAAAGAAGGACAACTCAATATACTGTATACATCAATTCTCATTTTCATATTAACTTTTCTGATGAGTCCTTCATTAAAGAAACCTGTTTAACTTTATTTCACGTGGCATTTTTCCAAACTTATTTTATTGTTTCTGTTGTTTCTTGAGCAAGTAATTATTCTAGGTTCTGTAGATACACTGCACAAAAAACAAAGTTCCTGTACTCATTGAGCAGAATAAGGACATCGAAAGTTGTCCCCTCAATATTTGCCACATCTGGGTACCACCAGTACTATTATTTACTCAACATTTTTCTTTAAATTTGCTTACTTTTCTTCACTTTAAAAAATTCATTTTAGGAGATCGGTTAATATCAGTATTATAATATAAAAAAGCACTACCACTTTCCATAAATAGGAAGTACGACCAAAAAGAAATACTGTACTATGAAAACAAAATCCCATTATTAAATTCTGCTAGACTATTGTCCAAATAAACCTTTGAGTCTGAGTCCTGCTACCCACCCCCCTCTCTTTTTTGTTAAAATGGGAGATTACTAAGTATTAGAGATGCAGTAGAGAAATACTAGTATTAAATTGAAGCTTTCTCTTTTGCGTAAGCAGAAGGACTAAAAAGACCACTGGAAAATGATTTTTTTCCAGTCTATATTTCAAAATTATTTAATGTGTGTCCCTACATAACCTAATGTGATCTTGTGATCCACCAAAAAGTATTTTGTGTAATGTCATTGGCCCCCCATTTTATGTTCTGAGAAACAGTGGTCTCAAGGAACAACACGCCATGGTTCTCTTGGTTGTGTATGAAACTGTTCCCCAGTGCTCCTGGCCCCAACATGAACTGGATATGCTCTGACATGTCATTAGGAAGTTGGATGCTAAGCCTAGGTGTGTAGCCTTCAGGCCACCATGAGAACTGTCTCAGTCCATTTGGGTTGCCATAACAAAATACCACAGGCCAGGCATGGTGGCTTATGCCTGTAATCCCAGCACTGTGGGAGGCCAAGGTGGGAGGATCACCTGAGGTTAGGAGCTCGAGACCAGCCCGGCCAACATGGCGAAACCCCGTCTCTACTAAAAATACAAAAATTAGCTAGGTGTGGTGGTGGGCACCTGTAATCCCAGCTACTCTAGAGGCTGAGGTGGGAGAATTGCTTGAACCCAGGAGGTGGAGGTTGCAGTGAGCTGAGACCAGACCATTGCACTCCAGCCTGGGTGACAGAGTGAGACTTCATCTCAAAAAAAAAAAAAAAAAAAGTAGATAAAATAAAAATTAAAAAGTACCATTGACTGCGTAGCTTATAAACAATATACATTTCTGTCTCCCAGTTCTGGAGGCTGAGAAGTCCAAGGGCAAGTCACCAGCAGTTTCAGTTGCTGATGAGGGCCTGCTTCCTGGTTCACAGATGGTGACTTCTTGCTGTATCCTCACATCGTGGAAGGGGCTAGCTGGCTCTCTGGGGTCTCTTATAAGGGATCTTATCTCAGTCATGAAGGCTCTGCCCTTACGACCTAATCACCTTCCAAAGGCCCCTTGTACCATGACCGTGGGGGTTAGGATTTTAACATATGAATTTTGGGGGCGGGCAGGACACGGACATTCAGATCAAAGCAAGAGCCAAACCAAGACTCATCCTTTGCTAATTCATTGTGATTCTTCCCCCCTCCTGTTTTCTCCTTCTGCCCTTCAGGGATGCACGAGGATTGTGTCTTTCCTTTTACCTACAAGGGATCTGTTTACTTCACTTGCACCAATATTCATAGCTTATCCCCTTGGTGTGCCACCAGAGCGGTATACAATGGCCAGTGGAAGTACTGCCAGAGTGAAGGTGAGTGGTATCACAATGTCCCTGGCCGGTGGCCTTTGAATAGGGTGGATCACAAAAGAGAATGTGTGACTGTCTATGACATGATCACATTTTTGCAGACAAATTATAGTACGTATGCGTGCATAGAAAAGGCTCTGGGTTTTAATGATTGCCATTCTAACTGGTATGAGAACACATGGACACAGGAAGGGGAACATCACACACAGGGGACTGTTGTGGGGTGGGGGCGGGGGGAGGGATAACATTAGGAGATATAGGGGACTGTTGTGGGGTGGGGGCGGGGGGAGGGATAACATTAGGAGATATACCTAATGCTAAATGACGAGTTAATGGGTGCAGCACACCAACATGGCACATGTATATACATATGTAACAAACCTGCATGTTGTGCACATGTACCCTAAAACTTAAAGTATAAAAATAATAAAATTAAAAAAAAAATCAGTGATAATGTAATGGGTAATAAATAATATATAATTACTGTTTTTAATTTCCACAAATGAAAAAAAAGAAAAGGCTCTGGGATGCCAGACAATGAATGCTAATAATGGGTAATAATGTTAATAATGATAGTGTTAAAAATGGTGCTCTCTGGATGAGGGTCTTATGATATTGTAAGACTAGTTGACCCAGTAGAACCATCCCATCTTTATGTCTTTCTTAATTTTCTAAGTTAATAAGGAAAAAAGAAACAAAATGTAAGAAAAGGGATTTGAGGCTGGGCGAGGTGGCTCATGCCTGTAATTCCAGCAAAACTTAACTACTAATAGCCTACTATTGACGAGACGGCTTACCAGTAACATAAACTGTCAATTAACACATATGTTTTATGTCTTATGTGTTATATACTGTATTCTCATAATAAAGGAAACTAGAGAAAAGAAAATGTTATTAAGAAAATTGTAAAAAGGAGGAAATACGTTTGCTATCCATTAAGTGGGAATGGATCAGCATAAAGGTCATTAGCATCATCTTCATGTTGAGGAGGAGGAGGAAGAGGAAGGGTTGGTCTCACCATCTTGGGATGACAGAGGCAGAAGCAATGGAGGAGGTGGAAGGGGAGGCAGGAGAGGCAGACACATTCAACAAAACTCTTTTTGAAAAACACCCATGCCCGCTGGGCACAGTGGCTCATGCCTGTAATCCCAGCACTTTGGGAGGCCGAGGCGGGTGGATCACCTGAGGTCAGGAGTTCGAGACCAGCCTGGCCAACATGGCGACACCCCATCTCTACTAAAAATTAAAAAAAATTAGCTGGGTGTGGTGGCAGGCACCTGTAATCCCAGCTACTCAGGAGGCTGAGGCAGGAGAATTGCTTGAACCCAAGAGGCAGAGGTTGCAGTGAGCCAAGATCTCGCCATTGCACTCTAATCTGGGCAACAGAGCAAGACTCTGTCTCAAAAAAAAACAAAAAAAAACAAAAAAGAAAGAAAAAAGAAAAGAAACTCACATATAAGTGGACCCGAGTTCAAACTCATGTTGTTCAAGAATCAGATGTGTATGGCATAGGCAAATGCTTGATGAAATAATGCATAAAGTCTCTTCTGAACCTTATGTCTGTCCTGTCCTATGATGATTGATTGATGATTAAATGACTCCGTCCTGTGAATGACTAGAGGAAGTCAAGCCACTCACAAACTCTGTTCCTAACAGATTACCCACGCTGTATCTTCCCTTTCATCTATCGAGGAAAGGCTTATAACAGCTGCATCTCCCAGGGCAGCTTCTTAGGCAGTCTGTGGTGCTCGGTCACCTCCATCTTCGATGAGAAACAGCAGTGGAAATTCTGTGAAACCAATGGTGAGCCCCTGTGGCAGGGATGGGATGTGTGGTGGGAGGGAGAGTGGACAGCAAGGATCCTCCTGAGGGGAGGCTGGGCAAAGTAGAGACCAGAGCACCCAGGGGGAAGTACTTACAGGAGCCAAGTGTCTGCTCAGAGAGTTAATTATGACAACCACAGACAGGGGTATCCCGAGGCCATTCACCCAGTCCCCAGTCCAGCATGAAAAGACAGGTGTCCTGAGAACTGAAACACTGAGCTGAAGTCCTGATATTGGCTTCTGAGTATTTCTGTTTCTAGAACTGACAATAGTGAAATTCACCCACTGATGGACCCAAACTGCCTTTTCTTTCCTTCCTTCCTTCCTTCCTTCCTTCCTTCCTTCCTTTCCTTTCCTTTCCTCCCTCCCTCCCTCCCTCCCTTCTTTCTCTCTCTCTCTCTCTTTCTTTCTCTTTCTTCCTTCCTTCCTTCCTTTATCTCTCTCTTTCTTTATTTATTTTTCTTTTTCTTTCTTCTGTTTTTTACAGGGTCTTTGCTCTGTCACTCAGGCTGGAGTGCAGTGGAGTGATCTCGGGTCACTGTAACCTCTGCCTCCCAGGTTCAAAGGATTCTCCTCCCTCAGCCTCCTGAGTAGCTGGGATTGCAGGCGCCCACCACCACACCCAGCTAATTTTTGTATTTTTAGCAGGCACGGGGTTTTGCCATGTTGGCCAGGCTGGTCTTGAACTCCTGGTCTCAGGTGATCCATCTGCCTCAGCCTCCCAAAATGCTAGGATTACAGGCATGAGCCACTGTGCCTGGCCCTGACCTGCATTTCAATGCAGCCTAACATCTTATTAAGTCTACACATAATCTCAGGTGAATAATGACCAAAATTCATTCAATGCCCTCTCTGTACTACACTGATCCAAGAGCTTTGTATACAATATCCTGTTGAATCTTTCCATAGCAGCTCTATGAGCTGCTGCTCACCACCACCTGTTCAATAAACGGTCCCAGTACAATTGAGCCCTTCCCAAGGTCACAGTCCTGCGCTATATTATAATTAGAGCTTGAGTTCTAGTCCATATAGTTCCAAAGCCCATGCTCTCTCCTTAAGCATTGTTGTGTCCACAGAGACAAAGATGTATGAAGGCACTTATTCATAGGCATGCTTACTCTTGCATAAAAATCTTAATTCTGTTGTTCCCTTAGCACTCAACAAATCCTAATTCCATCTAAACCTTAATTCTATTCTAGCCCTAATCATCCACCATTTGTGTTCTTTACTATAAACCAACCTTAACCTTAAATCTCACTATAGCTTTGTCCTAGTAGTTAACCTAATTTTTCATCCGAAGCCCAACTCTTTCTCCATTTCCATTCCTGACTCTATATTGTATCATTAATACATACATTCCATCATTAATAAATACATTAATAATATACTCGGTCATTAATACATCATTAAGTCATAACCTTAGCCATTTCTTAACCCTAAACCAAATAGATGAATTAGGAAAGGTATCAGTGAGACCAGGCTCAGTGGCTCATGCCTGTAATCCCAAAAGGGATTGGGAGGCTGAGGCAGGAAGATTGCCTGAGGCCAGGAATTTGAGACCAGCCTAGGCGACATAGGGAGACCCACTCTGTAAAAACAAAAATTAAAAAATTAACTGGTCATGGTGGTACGTGCCTGTAGTCCCAGCTACTTGGGGAGGCTGAGGTGGGAGGATTCCTTGAGCCCAGGAGTTTGAGGCTGCAGTGAGCTATGATCGCATCATGGCATTCCAGCCTGGGCAACACAGTGAGATCTTGTCTCAAAAAAAAAAAAAAAAAAAAGGAGGAAAAGTAACATCAGTTTTATGGTAATATAACCTTAAAATCTAAGCTCCTGTTTATCCTTAAAACTATCCAATCTCCTTAGACCCAGTTTTGATGGAGTAACAGATTCAAATTTGCATAAATCACCAAACGGATGTCCAGGAAGAGATACCTTTTAGCTTTGGCTTCCCCATTAGGTTAAGAAAGTTGTTGGTTATTTCCTTTCTATAGATAAGTGAGAACCAAAACCACCCATGCCTGCACAGCTTACTGTCTCCATAAACATAGCTTTGCCGCTTCACAGTCATCATCAACTTGACTCTGCTAACCTGGGAAATTCGTGCCTGGGAAGTCACTTTTATTATCTGCAAAATGAGAATGCTAAGGCTGGCATCACAGGGTTTTTGTAAAGACTGGAGTTTATTTTCCTGCAGTTTGATGGTGGTGCTATACCAGGTACCCAAGAAATGCGAGCTTCCTTCTGCTATCATCTGAGACACTAGGCAAAAAAATGGGCTTTGAAGTTAGACCCGAGTTGGAATTCTGTTGTCGCCCTTACCATCTATGTGATATTGGACATGTTAGATAATAAAAGTAATAATTATCATAACATAATGAACTTTTAATAAGCGTTTTCTATGTGCCAGGCAGTGTTTTAAATGCTTCACATGAAATAACTCATCTATTCCATACAACAATCTCTATCAGGTAAATGTGATTACCAGCCCGGTTTTACACATGGACAAACTGAGGTTAATAGAAGCAAAGCTGTGATTTTGATCCCAGGATGTCTAACCTTCAGAATTTGTGCTCTTAATCACCAGTCATTACTGCCTGAAAACCCCAACCCCTTAGTCAAATTCTAGCTCCCCATAAAAGACCACCAAAGGAAAAAAAAAAAAGCCTGCTAATTCGGCAAGACTGAGTTTATTGCTCACTTCCTTGACAGGGTCTTAATAATGTCTTGGGCTGGGCGTGGTGGCTCGTGCCTGTAATCCCAGCACTGTGGGAGGCCGAGACAGGTGAATCACCTGAAATCCCGAGTTCAAGACCTGCCTGGCCAACATGGTGAAACCCCTCCTCTAATAAAAATAGAAAAATTAGCGAAGCATGGTGGTGCATGCCTGTAATCCCAGCTACTCGGGAGGCTGAGGCAGAAGAATCCCTTGAACCCGCGAAGTGGAGGTTGCAGTGAGCCGAGATTGTACCACTGCACTCCAGCCTGGTTGACAGAGAAAGACTCCATCTAAAAAAAAAAAAAAATAACGTCTCGAAGTGGGGAGGGAAAACTCAGCATATTGATGGGGTCTTGGAGTCTCGTCTAAGGTGGGTCTTCTCAACGGGGGATGTGATTTGGATTGTGTAAGGATCATGATATAATAGTCAAGACTGGTGGTCACAGCAAGGTGAAATGACCAAAGACGGGGTTTTAAAGAGTCTGGAAGAATAAACAGTGTTTTGACACAATCTACTGAAAAAGTTGAACGGTCTGATATTTATGTAAATAGCTTTTCTGGAGGCTTCTGGAATGAATAATAAGGCTATTCGCAACTCTTATCTTCCTGGGCAAGAATTTCCTAGCTTAGTAGAGTCAAGGTGATGGCAACCGCAGAACCGTGAAGTCATGTTAATACCGGAGACAGTAAGCTGTGCACGAGTTGACAGTTTTGGTTCTCACTTATCCGTAACATCGAGATAATAACGTCATCCTGAAGTTGCTTGGAGAATCCAATGCTACGTTGCCTTTCATGGGATAAAGCGTGGCACAGTTTGTGTGTCATAAATGGAAGCTCTTTTCATCTCCTCTTCTTGACCCGTAATCTTTCCATAATTATTTTCAGAGTATGGGGGAAATTCTCTCAGCAAGCCCTGCATCTTCCCCTCCATCTACAGAAATAATGTGGTCTCTGATTGCATGGAGGATGAGAGCAACAAGCTCTGGTGCCCAACCACAGAGAACATGGATAAGGATGGAAAGTGGAGTTTCTGTGCCGACACCAGTAATCTGGGGATGGGGGTTGGGTGGGTGTGGGTGGATTCTTTCTTTCATTTGCTCAACAAACACCTCCCGAAACCCCACTGTGAGCCAGGCACTGAGTTGGGCACTGAGGATCTGGTGTTGAATCCGGCAGGCAGAGTTCTGGCTCGTGAATAATGTCAATGATGTGATATGCCACAGGCTTTAAAATCCAAGAGAAAGGTGCCAAAATGAAATGCTCAAAATGTTAAACACCTAACCATGATGCAAATACAGAGTAAACACACGCCAGGGTTTTTAAAAACCCCAGTGTGAGCTCACGAATGGTGGCTCACGCCTATAATCCCAGAACTTTGGGAGGCTGAGATGGGAGGATCACTTGAGGCCAGGGAGTTAAGGCCAACCTGGGCACACAGTGAGACCCTGTTTCCACAAAAAAAAAAAAAGAAAAAAAAAGTCAAGTATGTAGCATGTGCCTGTAGTCCCACGTACTTGAGGCTGAGACGGGAGGATCACTTGAGCCTGGGAGGTTGAGGCTGCAGTGAGCTGTGATCACACCTCTGTACTCCAGCCTGGGTGACAGAGTGAGACCTTGCCTCTAAAATAAATAAATAAGCAAACAAACAGTGAAATCACCCAACAAAAGGCTCAAACATTTGGAAAACATAATACTATACTGCTAAAGTGCACCTGTTCACAGTACAAGAGCTGAAATGAGCCAAAAGAGCATCCCCTTGTTCCCCCTCGGGTGAGAACATGTGTGTTGGGAGACTCAAACTCAAACTTCCTCTCTGTGTGTGTGTCCACAAATAACCACAGAAGCGTCACGAGTGTCGATTTCGTCAGTGACAAAATTTAGCAAGTAGACGCATTTGCACCTGTGGAATCCATGAAAGATGAGGACACTGGAATTGGTCCTCTGAGACAAATCCTCTATCCACCAGATCCTCCTGGTGACCAGCGTTCTCCTTTTCCCTCCTTCCTCCAGGGCCCTCTGTGCTTCCACTCTGCCCTTCTTCCCTATTCCAGTGCCTGCCCTATCTTCTAGCCTTTCTCAAGTCCTACACTCTGATAGCTTCTGAGGGAAGAAAATACCCAAGACCCAGAGGAAAGGAAAGGGAAGTCCTTGGGCAAAGAGAAACTAGAAGGAGTTATAGCTCTGCACCACTCCAGGCAAGGGATCAGTCCAAATAGCTGTGGGTGGGGGTATGTGTTGTTCCAACAACTTGGGACTTTCCTAAATAAAATAAATTATTTCTCAGCTGGTCATGGGAGAAGATGTGACAGCAAAAATTGAGACCCATTTACCCTCTGTTGCCTCAAGCTGCTGTGGATAGAGGCTTCCAGTTTATACTATTTATGGGGTCATCTTTCATGAGGACATCATTTATGTCCTCATCTTTCATGGATTCCACAGGTGCAAATGTGCCTACTCGCTAAACTTTGTCACTCAGAAAATCGATACTTATGGTGCTTCTGTGGTCATTTGTGGACACACTTTTGGCTCATTTCAGCTCTTGTACTGTGAACAAAATTCTTCTTTTGCTTAGGTTTAGGTCGGCATTCTGAGCAGTGCCCAGGCAGTGCCTTCATCTGTAGGGTTTACCTAGATTTTATTTTTTAGTTTTTTTTCTTTTTTTTTTTTACTTTTTATATTTTGTTTTATTTTATTTTATTTTTGAGACGGAGTCTCACTCTGTTGCCCAGGCTGGAGTGCAGTGGCGTGATCTCGGCTCACTGCAACCTCCACCTCCCGGGTTCAAGCGATTCTTCTGCCTCAGCCTCCCACGTAGCTGGGATTACAGGCACTTGCCACCACACCCAGCTAATTTTTGTATATATGTATTTTTTTTAGTAGAGATGGGGTTTCACCATGTTGGCCAGGCTGGTCTCAAACTCCTGACCTCAAGTCATCTGCCCGCCTTACCCTCCCAAAGTGTTGGGATTACAGGCATGAGCCACAAAGCCCAGCCATATTTTATGTTTTAGAGACAGGGTCTCCATCTGTCACCCAGGCTACAGTGCAGTGGTGCAATCATGGTTCAATGCAGCCTCGACCTCCCAGGCTCCAGCAATCCTCCTGCATCAACCTCCTGAGTAGCTGGGACTATAGGCATACACCACGCCCAGCTAATTAAAAAAATTTGTTTTGTAGAGACGGGGTTTCAGTATGTTGCCCAGGCTGGTCTTGAACTCCTGGCTTCACATGATCCTCCTGGCTCAGCCTCACAACATGCTGGGATTAAAGGTGCGAGCCACCACACTCAGCCCCAATTTGAAATCTCGGGTGGGCCTGAAGCCCACGCCTCTTCGACAGTGTGAAGCCTGGGGAGTAATCTTTGTCTTATCCCCTTCTGCTTCCTAGGAATTTCCGCGTTGGTCCCTGGCTTTCCTTGCCACTTTCCATTCAACTATAAAAACAAGAATTACTTTAACTGCACTAACAAAGGATCAAAGGAGAACCTTGTGTGGTGTGCAACTTCTTACAACTACGACCAAGACCACACCTGGGTGTATTGCTGATGCTGAGGTGAGAGCAGGGACCAACAGTGGTCATTTCACGGATGCAGAGGTGAGACAGGTGCACAACTGGTGTGTCACTGATATGAAGGCGAGATCTGCTTTTTCCGGCGTGTCTGATTAGCATCGCTGATGTGAAGGCGAGATCTGTTGTTTTTCCAGCATGTCTGATTAGCTGAGGTTCCCAGCAATGCGGGCTCTGTTGTCAAAGATAAGGTGGAGTTGGGGAAGACTGGACCAACTCCCCAGATTAGAAGGATGAAAGAAATTGGGATTTTTCCCAGAAGCAGGAGAGCAGAGGGGAATTGGCAAACTTTTTCAGACCCAGGAAGGTATCATTCCAAGTTTCAAGTCTGGGAGGCTTTGGCTGTTGATGATTAGAAAAGTGGAATTTCTCAGAAAGGAGCATGGTATGAAAAAACAATCCAGAAAAGGGAATAACTGACCAGCCGTGGTGACTCACACCTGTAATCCTAGTGCTTTGGGAGGCCAAGGCAGGAGGATCAGTTGAGGCCAGGAGTTTGAGACCACCCTGGGCAATGTAGCAAGACCCTGTCTCTACAAAAAAAAAAAAAAAAATTAGTTGGGTGTGGTAGCACACATCTGTAGTCCCAGCTACTCAGGAGGCTGAGGTCAGAGGATCCCTTGAACTCAGGAGTTGCAGTGAGCTATGATTACACCACTGTACCCCAGCCTGGGGAACAGAGTGAGACCTTGTCTAAGAAAGAAAAAGAGAAAGATGGAAGAAAGGAAGGAAAGAAGGAAGAAAGATGAAGGAAGGAAGGAAAGAGAGAGGGAGGAAAGGAGAGAGGAACAGAAGAAAGGGGGGGAAGGAAGGAGGAAGGGAGGGAAGAAAGAAGGAAGGGGGAAGGAAGGAAGGAGGGAAGGAAGGAGGGAGGGAAGGAAGAAGGAGGAAAGAAAGAAAGGAGGGAGAGAGGGAGGAAAGGAGAAAGGAGAGAAGAAAGGAAGGAAGGAGGGAGAAAGATGGAGAAAAGAAGGAAGGAAGGAGGGAAGAAAGAAAGGAAGGAGAGAGGAAGACAGGAAGGAGAGAGGGAAAGAAGGAAGGGAGGGAGGAGGGAAAGAAGGAAGGGAGGGAGGAAGGAAAGAAGGAAGGGAGGAAGGAAGGGAGAAAGGGAGGGAGGGAGGGACGGAGGGAGGGAGGGAAGTAATGGAGGAAGGGAGAAAGGGAGGAAGGGAGGGAGGGAGGGAAGGAAGAGAGGAAGGAAATAAGGAAGGGAGGAAGGAAGAAAGGAAGGAAGGAAAGAAGGAAGAAAAGGGAAGGGAAAGGAAGGGAAGGGAGGGAGGGAGGAAGGAAGGGAGGGAGGGAGGGAGGGAAGAAAGGGAAGGAGGGAAGGAAGGAAGGAAGAAAAGGGAAGGGAAACGAAGGGAAGGAAGGAAGGGAGGGAGGAAGGAAGGGAGGGAGAGAGGAAGGGAGGGAAGAAAGGGAAGAAGGGAAGGAAGGAAGGAAGGAAAGGAAGGATAACCCAGAAGCCAAGGCACCATGGTGTGCATCCATTGCCCCCATCACTGAGTAGCTGACCAAGGGAAAAATGGGGTTTACTTCTCTTCCTTCGCCATTTGGGCCTCCTGCCCCACCTCAGCCCACTGGTCATCAAGTACCTCCACAGAACCAACTTTATCCCTCTTTTCTTTTTTTCTTTTTTCTCTCTTTCTTTTTTTCTTTTTCTTTTTTTGGGATGCGGTCTCACTCTGTCACCCAGGCTGGAGTGCAGTGGTGCAATCTCAGCTCACTGCAGCCTCTGCCTCCTGGGTTCAAGAAATTCTTCCACCTCAGCCTCCCGAGTAGCTGGGATTACAGGGGTACACCACCATGCCCAGCCATTTTTTTTTTTTTTTGTATTTTTAGTAGAGGCGGGGTTTCACCATGTTGGCTAGGCTGGTCTCAAACTCCTGACCTCAGGTGATCCATCCAACTTGGCCTCCCAAAGTGCTGGGATTATAGGCGTGAGTCACTGCACCTGGCCTCTCCCTCCTTTTCTTCTAGTCTTTTCCTCTCTCTACATTCTTCACAAAGGACCAGCTGATTGAAGCAGGTGGTGCAGAGGGTATTTCTAAAGGTGGTTATTTAAGCTTGAAAGATGTTCTCCAGCCTGTAGAAATGCTCTTTAAATCTCCCACATGGATCAACTGACCTCACTGCTCTGTGACTTCTGGAATCTAAAATAAAGAGAAGCCCTTTCATCAGATGTGTAGACAAAACCCCATCCCTCCTCCCTTTGGGGTGGAAAACCCTGGTGGTTCTAGCAGTGTCTGTCCTTACAATGCACGTGGCTTGTAATGCATTTATGGATGACACTAAATTAGTGGGCTCTTCCTGAATTTTGCCTTGGTAATGAAAATCATCTTCCTGGAATAGAGGAGAGGGAAAGGAGGGGGTTTGGAACTCTGGGCACCATCTTAACAGGGTAGGTATTAAAAAACACCCACAGCAGCCTTTGGTCTGTGGCTAGGACTAGGAACAGTGTCCAGCCTCTGACTTCTGTCCATCACAGCAGAACTGGCTCTTTGCAGGTCCCCTTTCCCTTAGCATAGAGGTGAGGTTGAGGGGCTCATTATTCATTGATCTCCTTGCTCCTATGAGCCAGGCAGGGATGTGGGGGTGGGGGTGTCTGATTCCTCTCAGCTCAGCTGCTTCCAACTAAGTCCGTAAAACCAATACAAAGTCATTTTTAATTCACCTTCCTCTTTGAGCCAATGCCTACTTATTCATTAAACTCAGATCTTTGCTTCTGTTTTCAAGGAGAGGAGAAACATCTTCAGAGGAAGACCACCATACTGAGGCTGAGCACAGATTCGTCTTTTTCATTGCATCTTTCCAGCTTAAATAACCACCTTTAGAAATACCCTCTGCACCACCTGGTTCGATCAGCTGGCCTTTGTAAAGAAAGTAGAGAGAATGCAGCATAACCACCAATAAACGAGTCTTGATTTAACCCTGGGATCTGCCTTTTCTGCTTCCTAAGACGAGACCAATGGTGAATGTGTGGGGAAGGAAAGATTGGTAGCCAGGCTGTCGAGTCTCATAGTGTGGAGAGGTCAGACTCTCAGGCCAGAGACCTCTAGGAGTCATTACAGCCTGCTCTCTCTTCTGAGGGAAATCACAGATTCGGGTGGGGTATTTGTAGATACTTATTAGATTATTAATGAATAAATTAGGAAGTAAACAGAGGGTAGAAAATTCACTGCAAGACTGCCTCAACCATTCCTTCCCTGTGTCCATGGCAGATATCAAGAACTGATTACAGAATCTGATTCCCTCTCAGCCCAGATGGAAACTCACATTGTTATTCTTGTTCTTTCTTCTTCCTTTCACTCTTCTCCTCCTCCCTCTCCTCCTCCTCCATCTTCTCCTCCTTCCCCTCCTCCTTCTCCTCCATGTCTCCTCTTACTCCTCTCCTACTCCTTCTTGTCCTCCTTCTCCTCCTTTTACTCCTCCCTCTTCTCCTCCTCCCTCTCCTCCTTCTCCTCCTCCCTCTCCTTCTCCTTCTCCCTCTTCTCCTCCCTCTCCTTCTCCCTCTCCTCCTCCTCCCCCCGCCTCTGTGTCTTCCTTGTTCTGGAATTCTCTTACCCCTTGTCTTCCTGCAGTCTCCTCCTCCCTTCACTCATTGTCCGTGGAACTGCCCCTGTGATGGAGATGGACGTGGGCTTCCTAGATCCCCCTTCAAGAAAGGACTTGCTGCCCAGCTCCAGCGAGTGCTGTCTGCAGGCAGCCTTTGGTGTTCAGTCGAAATCAGAGATGGTCTCAGCTTCAAAATGGCCTCCCTCACCCAAACCATGCCCTTCCCAGGGCAGGCCACAGCCAACGAATGACCAATGCTGGGTTTAAAGGCCTGGCTATTCCAGTCCAAGTGAGATAACTCAAAAAGAGCTACATCCAGAGCTCCCGTGGGTTCAGCTGAGGTTGTAGAGCCTGCATCGTGGCTCAACCTCTCCCTCTGTCCAATCCCAGTTCCTTCCCTTCCCTCCCATAATTGATCCCAAGGAAACTCCCTGATAAGCCTCCTGCCTGCTGTCTCTGCTCTCGGACAGAGGAGGAGCCCTGGGGAACCCAACCTGAGCCAGCTCATTTTTAAGAGATGCCCATTCTGGCAGGGCATGGTGACTCATGCCTGTAACCCCAGCAATTTGGGAGGCCGAGGCAGGAGGATCACTGGAGGCCAGGAGTTTGAGGCCAGCTTGGGCAACGTAGCAACACTGTCTCTACAAAAAATACAAAAATAAGCTGGGTGTGGTGGCTCACACCTGTAGTTCCAGCTACTTGGGAGACTAAGGCAGGAGGATTGCTTCAGTCCAGGAGTTTGAGGCTGCAGTGAGCTGTGATTGCGCCACTGCACTCTAGCCTGGGTGACAGAGCAAGACTCTGTCTGAAGAAAAAAATAGATGTCCCTTCTGACCGCTCTGATTAAGCCCCTTCCCCAAATTATCTTTGTATCTAACCATCCCACTTTATCCTCAAAGTATTTATCCCAATCTGAGCTTCTTCTGATGGATTTAATTTTTTTCCTTCCCTGGCACTGGAATGTAGCCTGCAAAAAGCAAAAGACCTTATTGCTGGGCACATTCCAGGACCTAGAATAATCCCAGGCGTATAGCATGAAATTGTGATGTCCAATATAGTAGCCACTAGCCATAAGGAGCTAGTTACATTTAACTTAAGTACTTAATAACATTCCTTATTGATATGGCTTGGCTATGTCCCCACCCAAATCTCATCTTGAATGATAGCTCCCACAATTCTCATTCCGTCTACACATTCACCCATCTGCCCTTTCATTTCTTCAGTCACCCATTCAAAAGAGATTTTCTAAGTACCTGGTCTATGCCTGGCATTGTTCCAGGTAATGGAAATAGAGCAAGGGCAAGGTATTTGGCCTCAACAAACTTATATTTTGAACAATGCAATTCAATAGAATCTTCAGTGAGGATGGAAATATGGTTTGGCTATGTCCCCACCCAAATCTCATCTTGAATTGTAGCTCCCATAATTCCCATGTTACCTATTGATGTGGTTTGGCTGTGTGCCCACCCAAATCTCATCTTGAATTGTAGCTCCCATAATTCCCACATGTTGTGGGAGAAACCTGGTGGAAGATAATGGAATTATGGGGGCGGTTTCCTTTTGAGACCCTGTCTCAAAAATAAATACTGTTCTCATGGTAGTGAATAAGTCTCACAAGATCTGATGGTTTTATAGGGGCAAACCCCTTTCTCTTGGCTCTTATTCTATCTTGCCTGCTGCCATGTAAGACGTGCCTTTCACCTTCTGCCATGATTGTGAGGCCTCCCCAGCCACGTGGAACTGTGAGGCCATTAAACCTTTTTTTCTTTTTCTTTTCTTTTTTTGTTTTTTTTTTTGAGATGGCGTTTTGCTCTTTCACTCAGGCTGGAGTGAAGTGGCATGATCTTGGCTCACTGCAACCTCCACCCCCTCAGGTTCAAGTGATTCTCCTGCCTCAGCCTCCTGAGTAGCTGGGATTACAGGCATGCACCACCACACCCAGCTAATTTTTGTATTTTTAGTAGAGATGGGGTTTCACCATGTTGATCAGGTTGGTCTCGACCTCCTGACCTGAGATGATCCACCCACCTCGGCCTCTGAAAGTGCTAGGATTACAGGCGTAAGCCACCATGCCTGGCCTCTTTTTCTTTATAAATTATCCAGTCTTGGGTATGTCTTTATCAGCATCATGAAAACGGACTAATACAATTATGTATTCATTAATAAAACTATGCTCACTTGATAAAATAAAAATAAAATAAAATTTAGTTTCTCAGCCTTGCTCACACATTTAATACTCAGTAGCCACACGTGGCTACTATAATAAACAGCACGGGTCTGGAATATTTCTATCCTCGCAGAAGATTCTATTGAATTGCATGGTTCTAAAATATAAGCTTGTTGAGGCCAAGTACCTTGTCCTTGCTCTATTTCCATTACCTGAAACAATGTCAGGCATAGACCAGGTACTTAGAAAATCTTTTTTGAATGGGTGACTGAAGAAATGAAGGGGCGGATGGGTGAATGTGTAGATGGAATGGGATGGAGCTGAGGAAAGAGGCTGAGGTTAGGAAATAATATTATTCTGCTTCTACTTTTTCTTTTTTAGAGACAGGGTCTCACTCTGTCACCAGGCTGGGTGAAGGGTGCCATCTTGGTTCACTGTAACCTTGACTTCTGAGCTCAAGCGATCCTCCTGCCTCAGTCTCTTGAGTAGCTGGGATCACAGGCACACACCGCCATGCCTGGCTAATTTTTTTTTCTTTTCTTTTCTTTTCTTTTTTCTTTTTTTTTTTTTTTAATAGAGACAGGGTCTTACTATGTTGCCAGGCTGGTCATGAACTCCTAGCCTCAAGTGACCCTCCCTCCTCGGCTAACCCAAGGGCTCCACTTTTTCTTAATTTTTTTATTTTATAAAACAAAGCTATTGGCTGGGTGTGGTGGCTCACACCTGTAATCTCAGCACTTTGGGGGAGCTGAAGAGGGTGGATAGCTTGAGCCCAGGAGTTTGCAACCAGCCTGGGCAACATGGCAAAACCCTGTCTTTACCAAAAAAAAAAAAAAAAAAATTAGCCAGGCGTGGTGGCACACACCTATGGTCCCAGCTGAGGAGAGTAAGGCTGACGTGGGTGGATGGCTTGAGCCCAGGAGGTAGAGGTTACAGTGAACGGAGATCACACCACTGCACTCCAGCCTGGACAACAGAGTGAGACCCTGTCTCAAAAATAAATATATAAATAGGCTGGGTGCAGGCGCTCACTTCTGTAATCCTAGCAGTTTGGGAGGCTGAGGCAGGCGGATCACATGAGGTCAGTTGAAGACAGCCTGGCCAATATGGTGAAACCCCATCTCTACTTAAAAAAAAAAAAAAAAATTAGCCAGGCATAGTGGCACACGCCTGTAATCCCAGCTACACCGGAGGCTGAGGCATGAGAATCGCTTGAACCCAGAAGACGGAGGTTGCAGTGAGCCGAATTTGTGCCACTGCACTCCAGTCTGGGTGACGGAGTGAGACTCTGTCTCAAAAATAAGTAAATAAATGCCTACATACATACATAATACATAAATACAAAAAGAAAAGAAAAGAAAAGAAAGCTGTTGAACCAGATGACTCATTTTAAACATCTAATTGATGGACTTCAAAGCAAGAAAAAGTTGGAGGAAGGCATGAAGTTAATTCTTTATTTTGACTTTTATTTTAACCCTTGCATTGCTGGAGTGTCTTGCTTTGGGTGGAAGTCAGGAGGAATCTCTCTTTTCTGTTTCATGGCACAGATTGATGTCAGGACATGAGTGATGGAAAAGATTTCCCATCTAACAGAGACACAGCCTCTGGGTGGCCCAGGACAGACCAGCACGGCGGTAGGAGGCTTCTAGGAAAGACTTTGCAACAACCTGGCTGAACTGGGGATTTGGGGGATCCTGTCATCTCTCTCTTTACATGATGACATTTTTTCGGGGGATTAATTCCCCAGGGATCAGCTTGCTCTAAACCTTGATAATCCAGATTTATGGTTTAATTCAGTCCCCTGAGTATCTTACACAAAGGAAGGGATGTGGGAGGAGAGAGAGAGGGGGAGAGAGAGGGAGAGAGGGAGAGAGAGAGAGAGAGAGAGAGAGAGAGAGAGAGAGAGAGACAGAAACCAGACAGTGCTTCCAGGAAATCAGGAAAAGGAAGGAGTTGACTTTGAATGCCACTTGCACGAGCCATTTCCAAGCCCAGCCTCAACAACAACTCTGTTTCCAGCTCTGTGATTGATTTGCATCCTTTTTATTCATTTTGTATTTCTATAGATTTAGGGAGTACAAGTGCGGTTTTGTTACATGGATATATTGCGTAGTGGTGAAGTCTGGGCTGGTCGTGTAACCATCACCTGAATCAAGTATAATTTGTCTGTCTCTTACCGGGAGAGAGAAACAGGGGATTTGCAACAGTTGATGCACGCAGGGGAAGAGTAGAGACTACGTGCTGAACCTTTTGATACCCAACAGGGGAAGAGACTATTTTCACCCAAGGGGAAGCTGGGGAAGAGACTCTGGCAGGTCACAGGGACTTAGGACTACGTGAAGTGAAAAGATGTCAAGAATCATTGGAATTTTGGGGGGTGGCAACTGGACCCTCCCACCCTTCCTATTTCCATCCATAGACTCTTCCTTCTTAATCTAGTTCTGCAGATGCCCCCATCCGGCAAAGCTACCGCTCTGGGTCTCACCCTATGCATAGTGCTGCGTGCCAATGCCCTCCCTCCCACCTGCCCTCCCTCTCTGCTTTAAGGGGATCTGGGGCTTTGGGGCTTTGGTTCTGCACAAGTGCTTGCTCCATGTTGACCAGGTGGAGAGGGTCTGGGGCTTTCAGGACCTCCTCAGCGAGACATCATCTTCACAAACTCTGCAAAGAAAAAAAAAATCCCCAGTAAGGCATCTCGTTGTAAAAGCCCCCAACATTATTTTTTGAGCCCTTCCTATGTGGCCGGCACTGCTGGTTATCCCCGGGAAATTACTTAATCCCTCTATGCTTCCATTTCTCCATCTATGAAATAGGAATCAGATCTCTTTGGCAAGTTACTTAACCCTGTGCCTCAGTTTCTCATCTGTCAAGTTGGCATGTTTAATAGATCTGTCTCATGAGGTTGAGATAAAATTGTCTTAGAGGCTGGGCTCGGTGGCTCACACCTGTAATCCCAGAATTTTGGGAGGCCGAGGTGGGCAGATCGCTTGAGCCTAGGAGTTCGAGACCAGCCTGGGCAACATAGTGAGACACCCAACTGTACAAAAAAATAAAAAAAATTAAAATAGATAAATAAAATTTGCTCAGAACCATGCCTGCCATCACAGTCACCCCATGTAAACTACTGTAGTTATTATTATGCTCCTACTTCTGAATGACTAATTTCAATATGTTGCAGTTTCTTCATTTCTGTTATGAAAATAATCTTGCACGTAAATAAAACATTAAATTTAAAAAATGGGAATCCTAGTATTGCTATTTCCTTATATGGTTTTTAAGACTGTTAATGGCATGATGCTCATAAAACAGATTAAGTATCCCATAAACAGCTATTGTTGGCCAGGCGCGGTGGCTCATGACTGTAATCCCAGCACTTTGGGACGTCAGGGAGGGCGGATCACTTGAGGTCAAGAGTTTGAGACTGGCCTGGCCAACATGGTGAAACCCCATCTCTACTAAAAGTACAAAAACCAGCTGGGCGTGGTGGCGGGCACCTGTAATCCCAGCTACTCCAGAGGCTGAGGCAGGAGAATCACTTGAATCCAGGAGGTGGAGGTTGCAATGAGCTGAGGTTACACCACTGCACTCAAGCCTGGGTGACAGAGTGAGACTCCATCTCAAAAACAAAAACAAGTTAACAAGGATACCCAGGAATTGAACTCAGCTCTCCACCAAGCAGACCTAATAGACATCTACAGAACTCTCCACCCCAAATCAACAGAATATACATTTTTTTCAGCACCACACCACACCTGTTCCAAAATTGACCACATAGTTGGAAGTAAAGCTCTCCTCAGCAAATGTAAAAGAACAGAAATTATAACAAACTGTCTCTCAGACCACAGTGAAATCCAACTAGAACTCAGGATTAAGAAACTCACTCAAAACTGCTCAACTACATGGAAACTGAACAACCTGCTGCTGAATGACTACTGGGTACATAACGAAATGAAGGCAAAAATAAAGATGTTCTTTGAAACCAACGAGAACAAAGACACAACATACCAGAATCTCTGGGACACATTTAAAGCAGTGTGTAGAGGGAAATTTATAGCACTAAATGCCCACAAGAGAAAGCAGGAAAGATCCAAAATTGACACCCTAACATCACAATTAAAAGAACTAGAAAAGCAAGAGCAAACACATTCAAAAGCTAGCAGAAGGCAAGAAATAACTAAAATCAGAGCAGAACTGAAGGAAATAGAGACACAGAAAACCCTTCAAACAATTAATGAATCCAGGAGCTGGTTTTTTGAAAGGATCAACAAAATTGATAGACCGCTAGCAAGACTAATAAAGAAGAAAAGAGAGAAGAATCAGATAGATGCAATAAAAAATGATAAAGGGGATATCACCACCGATCCCACAGAAATACAAACTACCATCAGAGAATATTACAAACACCTCTATGCAAATAAACTAGAAAATCTAGAAGAAATGGATAAATTCCTCGACACATACACCCTCCCAAGACTAAACCAGGAAGAAATTGAATCTCTGAATAGACCAATAACAGGCTCTGAAATTGTGGCAATAATCAATAGCTTACCAACCAAAAAGAGTCCAGGACCAGATGGATTCACAGCCAAATTCTACCAGAGGTACAAGGAGGAACTGGTACCATTCCTTCTGAAACTATTCCAATCAATAGAAAAAGAGGGAATCCTCCCTAACTCATTTTATGAGGCCAGCATCATCCTGATACCAAAGCCGGGCAGAGACACAACCAAAAAAGAGAATTTTAGACCAATATCCTTGATGAACATTGATGCAAAAATCCTCAATAAAATGCTGGCAAACCTAATCCAGCAGCACATCAAAAAGCTTATCCACCATGATCAAGTGGGCTTCATCCCTGGGATGCAAGGCTGGTTCAATATATGCAAATCAATAAATGTAATCCAGCATATAAACAGAACCAAAGACAAAAACCACATGATTATCTCAATAGATGCAGAAAAGGCCTTTGACAAAATTTAACAACTCTTCATGCTAAAAACTCTCAATAAATTAGGTATTGATGGGATGTATCTCAAAATAATAAGAGCTA
Organism: Pongo abelii; assembly: GCF_028885655.2. Taxonomy (NCBI): domain Eukaryota; kingdom Metazoa; phylum Chordata; class Mammalia; order Primates; family Hominidae; genus Pongo; species Pongo abelii. The sequence continues at coordinate 54,146,024 of NC_072005.2, forward strand.
TCTATGACAAACCCACAGCCAATATCATACTGAATGGGCCAAAACTGGAAGCATTCCCTTGGAAAACTGGCACAAGACAGGGATGCCCTCTCTCACCACTCCTATTCAACATAGTGTTGGAAGTTCTGGCCAGGGCAATTAGGCAGGAGAAGGAAATAAAGGGTATTCAATTAGGAAAAGAGGAAGTCAAATTGTCCCTGTTTGTAGATGACATGATTGCATATCTAGAAAACCCCATTGTCTCAGCCTAAAATCTCCTTAAGCTGATAAGCAACTTCAGCAAAGTCTCAGGATACAAAATCAATGTACAAAAATCACAAGCATTCTTATACACCAATAACAGACAGAGAGCCAAATCATGAGTGAACTCCCATTCACAATTGCTTCAAAGAGAATAAAATACCTAGGAATCCAACTTACAAGGGACGTGAAGGACCTCTTCAAGGAGAACTACAAACCACTGCTCAGTGAAATAAAAGAGGATACAAATAAATGGAAGAACATTCCATGCTCATGGGTAGGAAGAATCAATATCGTGAAAATGGCCATACTGCCCAAGGTAATTTATAGATTAAATGCCATCCCCATCAAGCTACCAATGACTTTCTTCACAGAATTGGAAAAAAACTACTTTAAAGTTCATAGGGAACCAAAAAAGAGCCCGCATCGCCAAGTCAATCCTAAGCCAAAAGAACAAAGCTGGAGGCATCACGCTACCTGACTTCAAACTATACTACAAGGCTACAGTAACCAAAACAGCATGGTACTGGTACCAAAACAGAGATCTAGATCAATGGAACAGAACAGAGCCCTCAGAAATAACACCACATATCTACAACTATCTGATCTTTGACAAACCTGAGAAAAACAAGCAATGGGGAAAGGATTCCCTGTTTAACAAATTGTGCTGGGAAAACTGGCTAGCCATATGTAGAAAGCTGAAACTGGATCCCTTCCTTACACCTTATACAAAAATTAATTCAAGATGGATTAAAGACTTAAACGTTAGACCTAAAACCATAAAAACCCTAGAAGAAAACCTAGGCATTACCATTCAGGACATAGGCATGGGCAAGGACTTCATGTCTAAAACACCAAAAGCAATGGCAACAAAAGCCAAAATTGACAAATGGGATCTAATTAAACTAAAGAGCTTCTGCACAGCAAAAGAAACTACCATCAGAGTGAACAGGCAACCTACAAAATGGGAGAAAATTTTTGCAACCTACTCATCTGACAAAGGGCTAATATCCAGAATCTATAATGAACTCAAACAAATTTACAAGAATAAAACAAATAACCCCATCAAAAAGTGAGTGAAGGACATGAACAGACACTTCTCAAAAGAAGACATTTATGCGGCCAAAAAACACATGAAAAAATGCTCACCATCACTGGCCATCAGAGAAACGCAAATCAAAACCACAGTGAGATACCATCTCACACCTGTTAGAATGGCAATCATTCAAAAGTCAGGAAACAGGTGCTGGAGAGGATGTGGAGAAATAGGAACACTTTTACACTGTTGGTGGGACTGTAAACTAGTTCAACCATTGTGGAAGTCAGTGTGGCGATTCCTCAGGGATCTAGAATTAGAAATACCATTTGACCCAGCCATCACATTACTGGGTATATACCCAAAGGACTTTAAATCATGCTGCTATAAAGACACATGCACACGTATGTTTATTGCGGCACTATTCACAATAGTAAAGACTTGGAACCAACCCAAATGTCCAACAATGATAGACCGGATTAAGAAAATGTGGCACATATACACCATGGAATACTATGCAGCCATAAAAAATGATGAGTTCATGTCCTTTGTAGGGACATGGATGAAATTGGAAATCATCATTCTCAGTAAACTATCGCAAGAACAAAAAACCAAACACCGCATGTTCTCACTCATAGATGGGAATTGAACAATGAGAACACATGGACACAGGAAGGGGAACATCACACTCTGGGGACTGTTGTGGGGTGGGGGGAGTGGGGAGGGATAGCATTAGGAGATATACCTAATGCTAAATGATGAGTTAATGGGTGCAGCACACCAGCATGGCACCTGTATACATATGTAACTAACCTGCACATTATGCACATGTACCCTAAAACTTAAAGTATAATAATAATAAAATTAAAAAAAAAACAAAAAACCCAAAAAATTCATGATTGTCAGTATCTGATTTCATCTTCTCAACCATCCTGGAGGGATAAGTGTCATTTTACAGATAAGGATAGTTAGGCCAGTGAGGGTCACCAACGTGCCTGAGGTCATGTGGACAGTGAATGGTGAACCCTGGAAGGAACGCAGGTTGCACCTGACTTTGCTGCGGCTCAAGATGACCTTGCTGCCTACCCAGGTCTTGAGGTCGCCCTGAACTTCCCTTGCCTTTGATTGGCCTGAGGATCATCTCCCACCCCCACCCCACCTTCTCCAGATGTCCTTTGATGTCCACCGCACACCTAATCCTGGCTAGATCCAGCAGGTGTCCAACCAGCCTCTACTATGCTTCCATACTGGGACATACAGCACATGTGGTTTAGAGAAGGGCCCTCCCTCCTCACTATCTAGGATGGAGGCCTTGGAAGCTAAGATAACTCAACACAGCAAGGTCTGCTGTGATAACTTCCATGGAGAGGAACAGAAAAAATTCTGTAAGACTTCACAGCTGGGAGGAAGACATGAGGGCAGGATGGAGAGAAGCTTCCTGACAAAGGTTGCCTTGATGTGAGTTCCCGAGGGATGGATGAGACTGAAAGATGTGGTAAGTGGACAGAGCATCTGGTGCCAAGGAACGGAGGTTGGAGAACATAAAGCAGGCACCAAGTTTGTGCCAGAACTTAAAAGTTCTCAGAATGGCTACAGAAGATACAGGCTGGGTGGGTGGGCGAGGCCAGATGACGGATAGACTTGGATATCAGACAAAGAATTTTTTTTTTCTGGAGATAGAGTCTCGTTCTGTCACCCAGGCTGGAGTGCAGTGGGGTGATTTCACTGCAACCTCCACCTCCCAAGTTCAAGCAATTCTCCTGCCTCAGCCTCCCAAGTAGCTGGGACTACGGGCGCAGGCTGCCACTCCCGACTAATTTTTTGTATTTTAGTAGAGACGGGGTTTCACCATATTGCCCAGTCTGGTCTCGAACTCCTGAGCTAAGACAATCCACCTGCCTCAGCCTCCCAAAGTGCTAGGATTACAGGCATGAGCCACCGCACCTGGCCTTTTTTTTTTTTTTTCAGATGGAGTCTCACTCTGTTGCCCAGGCTGGAGTGCAGTGGTGTGACCTCGGCTCACTGCAACCTCCACCTCCTGGGTTCAAGCAATTCTCCTGCCTCAGCCCCCTGAGTAGCTTGGGACTACAGGCGTGCACTGTCACTCCTAGCTAATTTGTGTATTTTTAGTAGAGATGGAGTTTCACCATGTTGGCCCAGCTGGTCTTGAACTCCTGACCTCAGGTGATCCGCCAACTTCGGCCGGCCAAAGTGCTGAGATTACAGGCGTGAACCACTGAGCCCAGCCAGAATTTTGGACTTTTGTCCGTAAGCAGCAGATAGGTGCTGAGATCTTTGAACCAAAGAATGTCACAATTAGAACTTGACGTGCCCTTTTTTTTTTTTTTTTTTTTGATGGAGTCTTGCTCTGGAGTGCAATGGCGTGATCTCAGCTCACTGCAACCTCCGCCCCCAGCGTTCTAGCAATTCTCCTGCCTCAGCCTCCCGAGTAGCTGGGATTACAGGCACCTGCCACCACCTCTGGCTAATTTTTTTGTATTTGTAGTAGAGACAGGATTTCGCCATGTTGGCCAGGCTGGTCTTGAAGTACTAACCTCAGGTGATCCACCTGCCTCGGCCTCCCAAAGTGCTGGGATTACAGATGTGAGCCACCGTGCCCAGCCGACATGCCCTTTCTGTTCTTCACATAAAAAAGAACCCCACCTCTCGTCCATGTAGAACCCCAATCCTTTTCACTTATTCAGTGATCCAATATACTCATGCTGGGCTCTGTGCTAGGATTTGGGGATATAGTGATGATGAAGGCATTAGTCCACGATCTCAGAAGGAAATAGGCAATAAACTCTGGAGATACCACGAATCCGTATTACTGCAGAAGCAAGCATGGGCTGTTATCGGGGAGCCAGAAGAGGGACACGGAGCCCAGTAAGACAGGTGAGAGACACCTTCCAGGAACATAACTAGGAATTAGCCAGGAGAGAGAGGAAAGGGTGTTCCAGACGGAAGGACAACTTGAGCAAAGACAGGAAAGGATAATTTAAAAATACAGTGGTGCTTTGTGCATGATTTCTTTTAGTTTTCTCCAAAAGGTGTCATTATCCACCTCATTTTACAGATGGGAAAACTGACCCTTAAAGAGAAAAAGGGAGTAGCATAAGGCTACATGCTGAGTCAGCAATGATCCTGAATTTGAAGCCCCTGAACCTGACCCCAGAGTTCCAGCTACTAGCCAGTCCAGTCTCTTTCTGATAGGACAAGTTCTTCCTAGGTTAAAAGGTTCCCTGCAAACTAAGAAGGAATGGGTAAGGGGGAAGGCGGTCCTGAGCATGGGAAGGAAAGGGCCTTGGCTGAGGTGTTCCTCGGAGCCACCAGAAGTGAAGGACACCCAGCTCTTTGAAATGAATAGCCTGGGAAGAAAGGGACGGAACAAATGCTTCCAAAACCTGCCACCCGCTTCCATTCTCAAACTTGGAGAGGAGTGAGAAGGAGTGGCCAACTTGGGAAATCTGACAGTGAGTTGGAAGCGGATTCCTGCAGTGGCTGCCCCCGCTCCCCTCCACGCCCAGTCAATGTCACCTTCAAAGTCAACGGTGCCGTCTCCATTAACATCAGCCTCCCGGACAACCTCAGAGATCTCCCGGGGGGTGAGCCGCTCCCCCAGGAGTCTCTGCATGGCCTGCTGTAGCTCCACCAGGGTGATCTCCCCATCTCCGTTCGTGTCAAACTGAATAGAAGCAGAAATAGATTATATCAGCAATGACGATGATGACAGCCACGAGATGTTGGAGTTAGCTCAAGTACTGAGCTAAGAACTTTGGGAATGTGAGCCGCTAGAATGTCAGCTCCAAAAGAGTTTTGTTCTGTTTTTTTTCTTTTTCTCTTTTCTTTTTTTTTGTTTTTGTTTTTGTTTTTTTTTGAGACAGTCTCACTCTGTCACCCAGGCTGAAGTGCAGTGGTGCAATCTCGGCTCACTGCAGCCTTCACCTCCTGGGTTCAAGCAATTCTCGTCCCTCAGCCTCCCGAGTAGCTGGGATTACAGGCGCGTACCACCAAAGCCAGCTAATTTTTGTATTTTTAGTAGAGACAGGGTTTCACCATGTTGGCCAGGCTGGTCTTGAACTCCTGACCTCAGTTGATCCACCTGCCTAAGCCTCCCAAAATGCTGGAATTACAGGCGTGAGCCACCGCACCCGGCTGAAACTTTTTTTTTAATGAGACGGGGTCTCACTATTTTGACCAGGTTGGTCTTAAAATCTTGGCCTTAAGCAACCCTTCCACCTTGTCCTTCCAAAGTGCTAGGCTTACAGTCGTGAGCCAAGGTGCCCAGTGATACATTTGAAACTTACTTTCTAAGTGATTTTTGAAACATACATTATTATTTACTATAGTTATCCTGCTGTGCAATAGATCTCAAAAGTTATTCTGCCTGTCTAACCAAAACTTTGTACCCTCTGACAAGCAACTGTTCATTCCTTCTCCCTGGCTCCCCAGCCTCTGCTAACCACCTTTCTTTTTATTTGCATGAGTTCAATTTTTTAAGATTCTGCATGTAAGATTATGCGGTATTTGTCCTTTTGTGCCTGGCTTAGCATAATGTGCTTCACGTTTATTCATGTTGTTGCAAATGACAGAGTTTCCTTCTTTTTAAAAGCTGAATATGCCAGGCGCAGTGGCTCACACCTGTAATCCCAGCACTTTGGGAGGCCAAGGCGGGTGGATCACCTGAGGTCAGGAGTTCGAGACCAGCCTGACCAACATGGAGAAACTCCGTCTTTACTAAAAATACAAAATTAGCCAGGCGTGGTGGCGCATGCCTGTAGTCCCAGCTACTTGGGAGTCTGAGGCAGGAGAATCGCTTGAACTTGGGAGGTGGAGGTTGTGGTGAGCCGAGATTGCACCATTGCACTCCAGCCTGGGCAACAAGAGCAAAACTCTGTCTCAAAAAAAGAGGAAGAAAATTTTAAATGATCTATGCTTCTTGCATTGTGTTTCTTTTGGATGACGCTGCTGTAGGCTGAGGAAGCTGCAAGTTAACAAGTGCTGTAAGGCAGGAAGGTGTACTTGAGGAAGAGGCAGAAGTGGGGAGTGTTTAGGGAGGCATGAGCTGGGGAGAGATGAGCATGGAATAGACAAGTTCTCAGTGTTGCAGAAGGCAGGGCCCAAGTACATAGGGGCTTGTGTGTCATGGGACGTTGTCAGGATTTGGTTCTGAGTAAGACAAGAAGCCACTGGAGAATTTTAAACAGGGGAGTGACCAGATCTGATATATATTTTAAAAGAATGTGAGCATGAAACCCTGTTGTGTAGAGAACAGACCACAGTAGGACCACGATGGGGGCCAGGAAACCAATTAGAGGGCCGCCGTGATCATCCTGGTAGGAGATGATTGTGGTTTGAACCAGTTAGCACCAGCAGAGCTCAAGAAGGAGAGTTCACTCACCGATGTTTTGGAAATTGAAAGTACTAGACTTTCTGGTAGACTAGTTAAGGGTGTGCAGGGCAGAGCTTCGGAGGCAGTTCATTAATTCAACACATATGTATCCATATTGCTAAAAAAAAAATGTGTCAGTAGTGCCCATGTGGAAGGCACTGTTCTTGGAACTGAGCATGGAGCAGTGAGCAAGATACTTAGAAATATTTGTCTTCTGTGCCTGGCTTATTTCACCTAGCACACTGTCCTCCAGTTTCATCCTTGTTGTTGTGTGGGGCAGGATTTCCTTCTTTTGTAAGGCTGAATATTGCATTTAAATATATACCACACAGAAGGAGAAATACTGCATGATTCCACTTACATATGAAGTACTTAAAATGACCAAACTCATAGAAGCAGAGAGTAGGATAGTTGCTGGGGGTTAGGAGGACAGGGAAATGGGGAGCTATCGTACCATGGGTATAAAGTTTCAGTTACGCAAGATAGGTTCTAGAGATCTGCTGTGTGGCATTGTGCCCATAATTAATAATACTGCATAATGACAAATATTGCTTTTAATGGCAAAATCACAATTACTTTTGCATCAACCTAATAACTATGGGCAAAAGACGTGAACAGCCATCTCTCTAAAGAAGACAAATGGGCAAAAGACATGAACAGCCATCTCTCTAAAGAAGACAAATGGGCAAAAGACGTGAACAGCTATCTCTCTAAAGAAGACAGACAAACGGCAAACAAGTTCGTGAAAAAAATGCTCAGCATCACTAATCATTTAGGAAATTTAAATTAAAACCACAATGAAATATCACCTCACATCTGTTAGGATGGCTACTGTTAAAAAGATGAATAATAACAAGTGTTGGTGAGGATGTGGATAAAAGGGAACCCTGGTACACTTTTGCTGGGTATGGAAATTAGCACAGCTATTATAGAAAATGGTATGGAGGTTCCTTAGAAAATTAAACCTAGAGCTGCCATATGACCCAGCAATACCACTTCTGGGTATGTATCTAAAGGAATTGAAATCAGTATGTTAAAGGGATGTTTGCACTCCCCTGCTCATGGCAGCACTATTCACAATAGCCAAGGTATGGAAGCAACCTGTGTCCATCAAAACAGAAGAGTGGATAAAGAAAACATGGCATAAGTACACAATGGAATACTATTCAGCTTTTTTTTTTTTTTTTTTTTTTGAGGTGGAGTTTCGCTCTTGTTTCCCAGGCTGGAGTGCAGTGGTGCAATCTTGGCTCATTGCAACCTCTGCCTCCCGGGTTCAAGTGATTCTCCTGCCTCAGCCTCCTGAGTACTTGGGATTACAGGCATGTACCACCACGCCTAGCTAATTTTGTATTTTTAGTAGAGATGGGGTTTCTCCATGTTGGTCAGGCTGGTCTCAAACTCCTGACCTCAGGTGATCCATCTGCTTCAGCCTCCCAAAGTGCTGGGATTACAGGCATGAGCCACCACACCTGGCCTTAAAATTTTCTAGTAGTGACGTTTAAAAAAAATGTTAAAAGGAACAAATGAAACTAATTTTTAATATTCTCTTTTATTTAACCCAATATATCTAAAGTGTTATCCTTTAATCATGTAATCCACTTAAAAATTATTAATTAGCTATGTAAGTAGCATTCTTTTTATGCACACTGGATTTCATAAGGCAGTAAGTTCTAAGTTCTTAGTCGGTGCTCAGCATGCTTAATTAGGATACTTAGCATAGAAGTTTACTTAAGTACACAAGTATGTTATTGCTAATTATATTAGCATACTAAGTCTTAATCCAGTGTTCACATTACACTTACAGCACTTCTCAATCCAGACAACTTTTTCTTTTTGTTTTGAGAAGGAGTCTCACTCTTATAACCCAGGCTGGAGTGCAATGGTGCGATCTCAGCTCACTGCAACCTCTGCCTCCCAGATTCAAGCAATTCCCTGCCTCAGCTTCCCAAGTAGCTGGGATTACAGGCACCCACCACCATGGCTGGCTAAATTTTTTTTTATTTTTAGTGGAGACGGGGTTTCAGCATCTTGGCCAGGCTGGTCTTAAACTCCTGACCTTGTGATCCACCTGCATCGGCCTCCCAAAGTGCTGGGATTACAGGTGTGAGCCACTGCGCCCGGCCAGCTGTAGATCCTTATAAGAAGCTGGGAGAGGCACTTGCACAGCCAATAGGTGGAGGCCTCCTAGGATTTGAACCCATGTTTGCCTGGTTCCAAATCCTTTGCTTCCAAACACTCTACTATTCTTTATTTTCACCTTATGTTGCTGAAAGCTCTCAGAATGAGAAGGTATTTTATCAGGGGATATAAGCAAGTCTGTTATTTTCACTGGGTCTGATATTTTTTAGCATCTCTGCAGCAAGTGGCTTGTACCAGATGATCACTTTGCATTCCCTTCTGGGATCTTAAATTCTTGGATTCTTCCTGTTACAGGCACTAAGAATAGAGGCCCTGGCCAGGCATAGTGGCTCATGCCTGTAATCCCAGCACTTTGGGAGGCTGAGGCAGGTGGATCACTTGAGGTCAGGAGTTCGAGACCAGCCTGGTCAACATGGTGAAACCCCGTCTCTACTAAAAATACAAAAATTAGCTGGGTGTGGTATCGGGCACCTGTAATCCCAGCTACTTGGGAGGCTGAGACAGGAGAATGGCTTGAACCCGAGAGGCAGAGGTTGTAGTGAGCCGAGATTACACCATTGCACTCCAGCCTGGGGCCAACAGTGAAACCCCGTCTCAAAAAAAAAGTCCTAACATTTATTCTAGAGATGGCAGGATCTTGGATAAGATTTATAATCTTCATGAGCCTCACTTTTCTCATCTGTTTAATTGGGATACATGACTGCTTGCTTACTCCTGATGTGTTTGTGTGTGTGTTTTTGTTTTTGTTTGTTTGTTTTTTTGAGGATTAAATCAGATAAAGTATACAGAGGCATTGATCCATTGCAGGTGTTTGGAATACATTATTTTTCTTCCCTATTTATCGATCCCTCCATGGCTGGAAAAAAAAAGGTGGGTGCCTGGTTGGTGGGTGCTGTCCATGGTATTGGCTAATTACAGGCAGACCCCAGAGGGTCTGTCTCTACCATCACCAGCACCATGACACTGTTAACTCACCTCCTTGAAGGCATCCCGCATCTCCTGGACACCGATCATCCCAGCCGTTTCTGCAAGCAATTTGGGGGTCATCAGCTCCACAAAGTCATCAAAGTCTACACGGCCACCCACTGAGGAAGATGGCACAGGATTAGTGAGACCCCACAAGCCCTGGCCTTCCATTACCTCACTTTGTGCTTCGAGTCAGTTAAATTAGCTCCCTTCTCCCTGCCCTATAAGAGCCGTCTTTGACATCCTCCCTCCAGAAGCTAACTCCAAGCTCCAAACTCATGTCCCTCTAGCCTGAACAGGAGTGGATAGGGTGTGGTATGGTGGAAGTAACTGCCTGTGTGACTTTCAGACAGTTGGTTAAGATGTTTCTCCTTCTCTGTAGACTCGTAGAAAGAGGAGTGTGAATTAAATGAGCATCCAAATTTTTTTCAGATATGAATACTATCATTACCTTGAATTCAACCTTGTTTAGTTCATTACATGCCCAGAAGCAAACCCAATAGCTTTTTTTTTTTTTTTTTTTTTTTTTTTTTTTTTGAGACAGAGTCCCACTCTGTTGCCAAGGCTGGAGTGCAATGGTGCGATCTTGGCTCACTGCAACCTCTGCCTCCCGGGTTCAAGCGATTCTCGTACCTTAGCCTCCCGAGTAGCTGGGATTACAGGTGCACGCCATCACGCCTGGCTAATTTTTTGTATTTTTAGTAGAGATGGGGTGTCACCATGTTGCCCATGCTGTTCACAACCCCCTAACCTCAGGTGATCTGCCAACCTCAGCCTCCCAGAGTGCTGGAATTACAGGTTACAGGTGTGAGACACTGTGCCCGGCCTCAATAGGAATTTTATTCTAGCTAAAATCTCAAAATCAGTTATGATCTCCATCCAAAAATCCATCCATCCTTTTTGCAGCTGTATTCACCAACATTAGCTCCAGCTCCAAGTTTGTTTCCCACATCCAATACAGCTCCAATCTCGTGCTCCACTGATGAATCTTAGTGGTGATAGTAATAACTACATTTAATAAGAATTTACTGGAGGCCAAGCCTTTATCTGCATCAGCATCTTTATCTCTTCCTTTCCACAGTCCCATGAGGTAAGGAGAGAAGCATCTTCCTCTATAGATGAGGAAATGGAAACTCAAGAGTAACAGATAGCTTCACTTTTCAAAATGACCGTAATTAGTAAATAATAGAACTGAGATTTGAACCCAGACCTATCTCTAAAAGCTTTTAACCACTTCAAATGCTGCCTTGCTGAGTCGAATCTGACCTGTTTTCTTCCAGACTTCTAGTCCCTCCCATCCTCCTCTCCATCCCCAACTCTACTGTCAACCTCTACATCCTTCCCAATTCTGCCCTGATCCATTCCCTAACCCCGGCCAGCCCTCCCATTTCCTGGACTCACGGTTCATGCGGATTTGCTGGCCGAGCTCAATCAGTTCCATCTCCGTGGGCATGTAACCCATCGTCCTCATGAGATTCCCCAGATCCTTACAAGAGATGAACCCATCTCGGTCCTTATCGAACTCAAGAAACGCTTCCCGCAGCTCTGAAAGTTAAGAGAGAAGAACTTCGGGGGAACTTCAAGCAGTCAGTGGGGAAGAGTGGCATCTCTTGAAGCTATCAATGAGGCTCCAACTAGAGACTCCTTAAAGGAGCGTACATCAAAAACAAAACAAAACAAAAAAACCAAGGCCGGGTGTGGTGGCTCATGCCTGTAATCCCAGCACTTTGGGAGGCCGAGGTGGGTGGATCACCTGAGGTGAGGAGTTTGAGGCCAGCCTGACCAACATGGCAAAACCCCATCTCTACTAAATACAAAAAATTAGCCGGGTGTGGTGGCGCATGCCTACGATCCCAGCTACTAGGGAGGCTGCCTCAGCCGAGGCAGAAGAATCGCTTGAACCTGGGAGGCGGAGGTAGCAGTGAGAGGAGATTGTGCCATTGCACTCCAGCCTGGCAACAAGAGCAAAACTCTGTCTCAAAAAAGAAAAAAAATTTCAAAAAGGAGTGATGTATGAAATGTGTTAGCAAAAGAGGCATCATTCCTGAGACCACTAAATGAGAGCACTGGCATCCTTCAGATTCCTGGGTGAAGATATGGGGAACCTCAAAGTCACCAAGAGAGAAACTCATTTGTTTTCACTCCTGAGTCTTGGAGACACTTGAGGATGGATATGCCTTCGAAATACTTTGAGAAGTCCTTCAACTGCCACGAGAAAGAGTTCTACAAAATTACAGTTGAGTGGGAAGAGAGAGGGATTGTAAAAATTCCATGTAATGGAATTTACACAGAAATGCACAAAGGGACTGAGGGCAGGTCAGGTGGGTGGATGGCAACGTGGAAGCAATTGGGGAAGACAGTGTTACCTTCAATCTCATCTTGTCCCAGTGGTCTTTCCTGGAAAGGAATGCAGATGAGAGGGAATTTGGAGAGAGGGTCACCCATTCTCCGAAGGGTCTCCTTGTTCTCTCAAGCTCCTCTCCACCCTCTCGTGGTTCTCTTTCCATTCTCTCTCTCCTCCTCCATCCCTCCCATTCCTTTTCCCATCTCCTGACTTCTGTTCCACAGTTCTTGGCTCTCCACCCCCCTCTCGATTTCTCTCTCCCACCCATGAATCCCAATCTCCCTTTTTCTCCCTTTCTTAGACAAACACCCATCACATTGTGTCAAAGGGGGTCTTAAACACTGGGGAGTCCAATCTCCTCCATCTCCAGATGAAAAAAGCGAAACTTCACAACCACAGCTAACTCATTCAGAGTGCTGACTCTGTGCCAGGCAGTTTCCACAATCATTTCATATAAACCTCAGAACTTCTCTGTGATGCAGATCTACATCTCGTTTCCATCTTACCCACGAGAAAGCTGAGGAACAGAGAGGCTAAGGAACCTACACAAGGTCACACTGCTCACAAGTGGCAGGTCCCCGCCCAAGGGAGGAAGGCATTCAATTGCTCCCTGGAGGTCATGGGGCAAGTCAGACACAGCATTGGGATTTGAATTCAGGGCTCCTGACTCCCAAGTCAGAATTCTTCACAGTAGCCCCCATTCACTCCTTTCTCAATTGCCTCCAATCTTCCTGCCAAAGGTTAGAATCTCTGTGTATGGAAACAGCATTCAATGGCTTTCAGGCAGGAGGGTCAGTGCCAGCATGACCAATTCCTAAACATTCTGAGAATGTCCAGTTATTGCTGCCCCACCTACTCCCACACACACCTGAAGGGTTGAGCTTAGATATACATGGCATGTTAACAAGGAAATTCTACTGACCTCTGACCTCTTTAACCTTCCCATCTCCCTTTATCCCTGGAGCCTTTCCCTCAGCTTCTCTGTCATCTGATCCCCTCCTTGCGATCCCTTATCACCCTTTTTTTTCATTGTCTCTCTCTCTCTCTTTTTTTTTTTTGAGACATAGTCTCGCTCTGTCACCCAGGCTGGAGTGCAGTGGTGCGAACTCGGCTCACTGCAACCTCCTCCTCCCGGGTTCAAGCAATTCTCCTGCCTCAGCCTCCCAAGTAGCTGGGATTACAGGCGCCTGCCACTGCACCCGGCTAATTTTTGTATTTTTAGTAGATACAGGGTTTCACCATCTTGGCCAGGCTGGTCTTGACCTCCTGACCTCGTGATCCACCCGCTTTGGCCTCCCAAAGGGCTGGGATTACAGGCGTGAGCCACTGCCTGGCCTTTTTTATTCTCTTTTTTTGGTGATCTTAAAGCCTAACAATGAAAAGTATGCCCACATATCTGAACAAGTTGGTATATATGGAAAAATAAAAAAATTTAAAAACCATGCCCACAGGAATCAAGCAAACCTGACCCTGCCACTTACTTTTTTTTAATGAGACAAAGTCTCACTTTGTTGCCCAGGCTGGAGTGCAGTGGCATAATCAGGGCTCACTGCAGCCTTCACTTCCTGGGCTCAAGCGATCCTCCTGCCACAGCCACCTGAGTAGCTGGGACTGCAGATGCATGCCACCATGCTGAGCTTTTTTTTTTTGTATTTTTAGTAGAGATGGGGTCTTGTGTTTCCCAGGCTGGTCTCAAACTCCTGAACTTAAGTGATCCTCCCGCCTCTGCCTCCCAAGGTTCTGGGATTCAGGCATGAGCCACTATACTTGGCCGACCCTGCCACTTACTAACTGTGTAAGCTTAAGGCAAATGACTTCATGACTCAGAGCTTCACTTTCCTCACCTGTAAAATGGGAATG